>NC_051209.1:12057028-12215249 GCF_015220075.1 Falco rusticolus | reverse complement strand
CCCAATCCTCTCAACCATTCATCAAAGGGATTATCATCAGCAAGAATATGCTTCATGTTTCCCTGCACTTGTGACAACTTCTTGTGCATCGATATGGAATGATTGGAAATGCTCATACAACACATCCCTTCAAAATCCTCACAACCGTGTCCATGTGCTAATAACAAAAAAATTATTGCAGCTCTATTTTGTAATGTAGCATGCCTAACACTATCTACATGAAGCAATAACGAACTTAAAATCTGTGATGTAGGATTAAATTGTTTCTCTCCCCAGCCCGCTAACCTTCGTATATTCTTAGTATTTAATGCTGCCGTTGCCCCCAGCATAAATATGGAAGCCAGGACATTTGCTGTTACTCTAATGTAGATCGACTCGGTCATTACATGTTTCATCAAAGGTGCGCAGTGCCCTCCGTGATCTGTGAGATTGTTGAGCCATTTTCAATAAGTCTTTCATATGTGGAGCAAACAAAGTCAAACGCCCTAAATAACATGGTCCACCGACAGGATACAAAGGAATCCCTGGCCACGCTCTGTCCCCACATATCAGAAAGATTCCCGGTGGTAACTGATAACCCCCTGATACATCTATATGGAAACCCCCGGTTTTCAGTTCACCCCAAATAGGTGAACCGGTTAGGTTTTGAAACCCTGTATAAAACTCCCGTTCACCTTGACGTGTTAGCCAGAACTGTCACGGGTCACCAAACCAAATTACTCCAGTGCCATTCACGGGTTGACGTGGTGATGACATGTGGGTACAGTCCGCCATACCAGTTGCAGTAACATTAACATATTCAACAGGTACAACACTAGCCAATAGGTCTAACTCAGGGGTCCGAAAACTACAGCCCGTGGGATGGATACGGCCCCCCAGGGTCCGCAATCTGGCCCCCAGTATTTACAGAACCCCCCTGCTCCCCCCCCCCCCCCCCTCACAGGGGTTGGGGGGGATAACCAAGCAACCGCAGATGACTGCCTGCCACTTCATCCGCGCGCCGGCCCCCTGTTTAAAAAGTTTGAGGACCCCTGGTCTAACTCCTGCAAAGGTAAATGATGTGGCTGATTTAAATTCTCAATAACTGTCTTCTGCCACGCTGCATTATGCATAGAAGGCCAAACATTGCCCATTGGGACTCATACATGTACCATTCTGATTGGAAGTCCGATCCACTGTTTTAACATTCCAAAAAACATCAACATTTGTTTCATTCTCTTGCAGGGGAATACCAATTAAACAAGTTCTAAAGGGGTTGTCTGCCTGTTGCAGACTTAAACAAAAGTCTGTTACTCCCGTGATATTTGCCCATGTCACCCATATGTTTGTCCTAGGCAAGATGTCAAAAATACTGTGGCCAATGGGTAGAAAATTCAAGACCATAAACCAAGTCCACCACTCAAACATGTTTACTCCTACAATTTCCACAATTTTTTATTATTTTTTTTTTACATTCCACACCACAAATCTCTGGTGCTATCACAGATTCTGATGATGTACACTGTCTCCAATCAGCATGGTATTACACTAGTCGTATGCTTTCTCTTGCTTCATGCCCGGTTACTAATCAAACACATACACTCTTTACACCATTTACATTTAAGCTTTGGCTTACAGAACCGTTTTACCCCACATAGCATACATTGGCATAATACCTGTGGGTTACATCCCTTAAAACATAGACAGTTTATTCTGTCTGCTCGCTCTGAGTCTTCTCTTCCGTCTTCTGATCTTGACATACAGGTCACACAAACTTGCTAGGGACCCATATAGGTCCTTTATCTGTGGAGATACAAAAATAACCTCTACTGATAAATAACACCGGATTAGGTCCTTCCCATACGCCTGAAGCCATATTTTTATACAAAACATTCAAACCAGGAACTGTAGTTGTTTGGTTCCCTTGCGCTGTTTGGTGATGTATAACAACAGGTGGTCCCTCTCTATCCTCCGTAAGGGAGAGTTTAAGGTAAGCAACACCTTAGTCAACCGTTTAGTTACATCTATGTCCTGCCATACTTTCTGTCTCTGAAGATAATCCTTCAGGGTACGGTTTGCCCTTTCAACAACTGCTTGCCCCGTTGGGGAGTGAGGAATTCGCTTAACATGTTTAATTCCCCAAGTTGTCATAAACCTAGCGTCTCGTTGATTACTATACGCTGGACCATTGTCTGTCTTTATTTCTACAGGTACTCCCATGACAGCAAAACAAGACATTAAGCATCTCTCCACATGTAATGCCTTTTCACCGGTTTGTGCAGTGGCCCATATAAAATGAGAATAGGTGTCAATTGTGACATGCACATACTTAAGCTTCCCAAAGTCAGGTACATGTGTTACATCCATTTGCCAAACCTGAAGTGCCTTCAGACCTTTTGGGTTAGTGCCCACCCCTAAACCAGGTCCATGATGACTACATTGAGGACAGGAGCGGACAATACCCTTTGCATCTGCTATGGGTATTTGATACTGTTGATGTAAAGACTGCATTCTGATGAAACGTCTCATGGCTGTTACGAGCTTCTTCAAACTTATTTGTTGGAGGAGTTATTGCCAGACAGCTGACTGCTTCACCAGCTCTAGCATTACCTTCGCCAAAACCAATGGTCCACTGATGACTTCTAATATGCAATAATACAAAATTCATGTTTTCTCTATCGAAGAGTACTATGCAGTCGTATAAGCATTTCACCAAGATGTTGGTTCTTTGTCTCTCTCAACAAGGCATCTTCAATGTGCTGTACTACACCAACTACGTACAATGAGTCTGATACTATGTTTACAGGTGTATTGTTCCAGCTTCCCAATGCCCAACACACTGCTTTCAGTTCTAAGGTTTGAAGGTTGTCCCATGGTTCACCGGTGATCACGTGTTTCTGCCACTGATTATCGGATTGCCAAACACACGCAGCCTTCTTTTTCTTTTGCCCTGCATCTGTAAACACCGTTGGCCCGTCAACTGGTCTTTTTGAGTATAACGGTCTCGCAATCCACTGGTAATGTTCTAACATCTTCCAGAGAGGTCCTTTTGGCCGGTTGTTGTGTACAACACCTGTATAACCCATCAAGGCTTCTTGTATGGCTGTTGAATGTCTCAGGAGCCACTCATAATCATCACCACGGACTGGAATACTGATATCTGCTGGTTCAGTCCCATCAATTTCAACAATCCTGTCTCTTCCTTTTCTCACCAAGGCTGCTACTGCTTCAGGGTGACTTAAAATACGATGTCTGGGTTGCAATGGCAAAAACAACCACTCTAAAACGATTGCTGTATTTTCCCCTTTTTTCTTTTGCCATTGCAAAATAAGGGCAAAAGGTGAAGTGGCAACATCACAAACCAAAAAAGATAACGGATGATTTGCCATTCGGCGACCACACCAGCCAGTCTGAACCTTGCAGGACACAACTTCTAGGGCAGCCCGCTGTTCTGGTGAACAAGTTCGAGGACTGTTGGCTTCGGTGCCACGCAACCAGGATTGGAATGGTTGCAAATCATCATTAGTGAGGCCAACTATATTACGAACCCACCGTAGATCTCCTAAAAGCCTTTGAGCATCATGCAGATTAGCTATTTGTGTAGTAAGTGTTACCTTTTGGGGTTGGATTTGAGCATCCGAGATGAGCCAGCCTAGATATTTCCATGGGGCCAAATGTTGAACCTTCTCAGGCGCCACAACCAAACCACATGATAGAAGGTGATCAACAAGCCATTTCATTTGATCATCTGAAATCCCTTGTTCAGCGGCCAGTAAAATATTGTCCGTATAATGGTAGATCAGGACGTGAGGCCAATGTTGTCATACCGGAACAAGTGCCCAATCTACAAAAGTCTGACACATCGTAGGAGAGTTCTTCATTCCTTGTGGTAAAACAACCCATTCATACCATTTGGTTGGAGCGGCACGGTTTATTGATGGCAGAGTGAATGCAAATCTTTGCGTGTCGTCAGGATGTAAGGGAATCGTAAAGAAACAGTCTTTCAAGTCTATCACGACAATTTGCCAATTCTGAGGGATCATCGTAGGAGTTGGAAGACCAGGTTGCAACGCTCCCATCGCTAACATCTGATCATTAACCTTCCATAGATCATGTAAGAGTCGCCATTTCCCATTCTTCTTTGGTATCACAAATATAGGAGTATTCCAAGGACTTGTAGAAGGTCGAATATGACCTACTTTCAGTTGTTCCTGCACCAATTCCTCAGCAATGCACAGCCGTTCTTCTGTTATCGGCCACTGGTCTCCCCAAACTGGCTTTTCTGTTAACCATGTAATCTTCAGTATGGGTGGCTGCCGATCAGTGGCCGTGGTGCAAAATGCTGGTCAGTTGTCATAACTAGACACAATTGTGACAAAACATCCCATCCAATCAGCCCTGATAATGTGTGTGGGAGTTGCATTACGTATGGCCGAATTACAATAGCCTGTCCGTCTTCAAACTGCAATGTAATCAAGTCTTTACTCTGCTTTGGGGCTTTTGCACCTCCTACTCCTACCACTTGGGTGATTGGAGATTGCAGTTCCCAATCCTGGGGCCATAGATGTTGATTAATGATGGTGACATCTGCCCCGGAGTCTAATAGAGGTTCCAGACTAATTTGCTGACTGCCTTTCTTCAATTGAATCTTCTGATATGGTCTTTGATTAAGAGCTAATGTGAAGCACACCTCATGTCCGGTAGATCCAAAACCGTCTTCTCCTATCTTAGATGTCTGGCCTTGTTGTCTGAGTTGCTCATAATATTGTCGATGCACAACAAGGCTTTCATAGGGAAGTATTTGAGCAATTTTACTTCCTTTTGGAATAGTAACAGGTGGTTGTAATGCATAGGCCATAACTTGTATGTGTCCCGTAAAATCTGCATCAATTACTCCAGGTAAAACAATTACTCCTTGCCTTCCTGTCGAAGATGATCCCAATAAAAGTCCTTCAACTGGAGAATTCACATTACACAAAGGTCCTTTTACTTCAGTTGGAATTAAAGTCACTTTATTATTCAAAGTTACATCTACTGTGGTTGCCACGTCCACCCCGAGGCTCCCCCAGGTGGCTGGGATGCGCTAGTATAAGAAACCACATTTCTCATCTGCATTGTTGGGGCCTGTACTTGTGTATTCACGCGTAGACCTGTCGTACTGTGCTGCATGTTTCCCGACCTGTTATATCTACAAACAGCAGTAGCATGTGAACCTAATTTACATTTATGACACCAAAGTCTTTGAACAGATACGCCTCATGTGTCCAGATTCACCACATCAATAACAAATATCAGATCCTGATTTACCATCATTCCCTTTTCGATGTCCACCTATATGATTTGTTAAAGCTGCTGCAATTATATGCCCTTGCTCCCTCAACGCAGCAGTAAAGGCAGCCGCTTGGTTATTTTGTTCGGCTCGAGTAGCTCTAATCAACATTTCATCTACGGGACTTCCTTGGGGTAGTGTTGCTAAGATCGCCCTTGTTCTTGGGTTAGCCCCTTCAAAAGAGAGGGTGCGTAACAAATGTTCCTGCAGATCCGAAGTCTACAAATTGTCCATAGGGCTCCGTTGTCCCCTGACGAACAGTGGTATAGGAAGCAGGTTTCTTCTTGTCTGGCACAGACAAAAGGGCTCAATGTGCTAAAGTTTGAGCAAGTTGATGCATTTGTATAGGATACTGCAATTGAACCTGCGTAGTAAAGTCCCTGCCCAGTTAACATATCTGCCCGTAGACCATAAAGCAGATCTCCTATATTTGGATCTTGATGTCTGTTTGCTTCCTCTACAGCTAGTCTCTTCCTCTCAAACATTAAATATTGAGAAGGAGCCAATAACAGGGAAGCAAGTCCAGCACAGTCAGCAGGTGAAAGAATGTCTGCTGTGAAAATAAACTGTATGATCTGTTGTGCAGCCTCTGAACACAGACCATGAGTAGTGACCGTTTGCTTTGCTTGTTGCAATATTTTCCAATCATGCGGCTCCCATTGTGCACCAAGGTTATTAATCGCTACTGGACAAGCTAACGAGCTAGTCATCTGCCAATCACCCTCCAAAAGAGCATCACGAATAACACCAGACCAATGCTGTAGAATTGGATCTTTTCTCGAGTTCAGCATCGTAGGGGCAGTTGGGCTAACTGGAGGAATTACAGGTATTGAAGTAGTAGGCAGGTTCATTTTAACTCGCTTTTCCAGTTTTCTTAATTTATCTATTACCTCCTGTAAGGATTTCTCTGTATTGTTATCACAAAGCTTCTCCCCGCCTTCCTCCTCAAATTCGTCCGATGATGTTTCAGGAAGAGGAGGATACAACATCGGACATCGCTTTTGCCCTCCTTGATTTGATCTATGAGCTGTAGCCACCCTCCGTTTTGGCCTTGCTCCACCCACAGCTCCAATTGGTGCAGCATGACTTGCTGCTCCTCCTTCCTGGGGAGGCTCAACAGGCTCTTCCGGTTTCAGCTCAGTTACAACAGACCCCCGAGGAGTAACTTCCGGTTTGTCCGCTGTCTTATATAATAACTCCTGTACTGTTGAACACGCAGAGGCTGACATACCCTTCATAGGATGAGCATGCCCAACTCCGAAAAACATAGCCAAGAGAGAAGGCTTAGGTGAATCACCCTTCTGCTCTATTGGCTTTTCTACCACATCTCCTCCCAATGCTTCTATAGCTGTTGCCGCTACTTTTTTTTCCGCCTTCATAGTTTCCAGAGTGTTAATTATAGACCGCCATGTAGCTCCTAACGCTTTAGCTTCTTTTCCTTCTTTACCTCCCTCGATCGTAGTACCCCAGAGGCGATTTCCCACTTCTCTTCATTTCGTAATACTAAACAATAACGCAGGTTCAGGAATCAATTCCTTTTTTTGTGCCCAGCGAACTAAAGCCTCCACTTCTGTTTCTTTAGTGCTCTCATCTCTCTTAAAGAGGGTACTAGTTAAGAGTTTAATTTCCGCGTCTAATTCCATTGCGGTCTTCCTGAATGCCCTCCCCTCTCACAGAGAGGGTATCAGCGGAGAGCCCGGTTGCGTTTTTTTTTCGTCACAGTCTTCATTAGTGCTCCCCCCTCTCTCAGAGAAGGTATCAGAGGAGAGCCCTGCTGCGTTTTATTCGTCGCGGTCTTCGTTAGTGCCCTCCCCTCTCTCAGAGAGAATATCAGTGGAGATCCCTGCTGCGTTTTATTCGTCGCGGTCTTACCACCGGCAGGGGTGCGATCTGCAGCTCTACACCGAACTCTGGACTCCGCTTTTTGCCTTCCAGGTTCCGCCCACCTCTGACCTCCAGCTCCCTAATCGGACAACTTCCCTTCAGGTCCGATGCATGGAGACTTCCACCATTAAGCGAACCACATTTAAGCGAATAAATGGGTCCCTGTTTAGGCACCAGATGAAGAGGGTCCCCCGTGGAGAGTCGGCCAAGTCACGACAATCACACCAATATGACTACATGCCGTGCCCCTTTAATTAAACAAACTGGTCATATTTATAACTTAAACTGATCACTCACATGACTTTACACACAGGTGATTGGATAAAAGTTTCTGGTCATGGGGGCGTCTGTGTCGCTGATTGGTGAGCATGCTGCAGGCGCCTGATCAGAGTGTGCTGATGAGAGTGTGTTGATTTCCCGGTTCCCAGGACTTGCTCTGCACCTGGCTACTTGTTTGGGCATAGCTTGTTTTCTTTCTCCCACTGCTTGTTCCCAGGACAATTTAAAGCTGCTCTGCAGCTTCAACTAACAGGCCTGGGTTGTCCAACCCAGACAATGGTAACATATGTCCTCGGTCCTTTAAAAATTCGTCTACAGCCAACAAACCTGCTCCAGTGTGGGCTCCGCTCCACAGGCCGTGTCCTGCTAGGAGCCTGCTCCAGCATGGGGTCTCCACAAGGTCACAGCTTCCTTCAGGGCACTTCCCCCTGCTCCGGCCTGGGGCCCTCCACAGGCTGCAGGTGGGTATCTGCTTCACCATGGACCTCCATGGGCTGCAGAGGCACAGCCTACCTCACCATGGTCTTCACCACTGGCTGCAGGGGAATCTCTGCTCCAATACCTGGAGCACCTCCTCCCTCTCCTTCTTCCCTGACCTTGGTGTCTGCAGAGTTGTTTCTCTCGCATATTCTCTCTCCTCTCTCTTGGCGGCTGCTGTTGTGTAGCAGTTTCTATCCCTTCTTGTCATGTTATCCCAGAGGCGCTACCACCGTCGCTGGTGGGCTTGGCCTTGGCCAGTGGTAGGTCTGTTAGAGCCAATGCCAACTGGCTGCATCTGACATGGGGGCAGCTTCTGGTGTCTTCTCACAGAAGCCACCCCTGTAGCCCACCTGCTACCACCAAAGACCTTGCCACAAAAATTCACTTCAGTCAGATAATTCTGTCAATTCCCTGGGACTTCATTGTTATTATTTTTAACCTGGAATTACACCTTGCTGTATCTCACACAGCATCCTTAACTTTGTGAATGAGAAGTGGATCTGATATATGCTAAATGATTAAAAGATGATGGCCATTGTCATTCAGCAAGTATATTCTTCAGTCTTTAGAAATTCAACTTGTCGGAGTATTGGGTGTGATGACTTAATCTTGACATAATATTTTCTTGATGCAAGGTTGTATCAGCATACATTGAAATGATGCTGTCTACTTGCATCAGCAGAGACTATTGTGTTGTCTCCTGGTAACATTTCTCTATTGAACTCTAAAGATAAACTAAATTGAGACTTTGTAATCTCTACAGAGTATTCCTACTATGCTTATGCCTGTCTCCTTTCCTTGAATGAGTTCTTTACACCTCTGAGAGAGCAAAGAAAGAAGCTCTCTTCATATGGTGTCAGAAGTAATGTGGCATTCTATTTCACCAACATGAAGGCCATGTTAGGCTGATGTTTTATATGAAAATTGCAGGAACAGAAATGGTGTCAAAGCTTACCACTTTTTAGGTAAGATAGGACATATATAATGTGCCTCTGTGGTGAAAAAAAACCAACCCCAGAACTATTGATGAGAGGATCTATTATAGTTAAGATTCAGACTGTCAATCCTTATTGCCAAAACATATATGTCCTTTCTCAGATCTACCTTTTATCCTTCTTAGGCAAGAGATAGAGGACATGGTTAGTTTGCACACACTTTCTGTAAAGTTTTGAGTTTGGCCTCTTTTTTTATTTTTTATTTTTATTTCCTCTGTCCTTTAGGAGTGTTGCTCTTGGTGCTGCCAAGAACTAATGGCAGTATATATTGAGACAAACACGTGATGTTCCTGGTAGCTTGTTGCTGGTCCATAATAGCCATACTTATCTATCCTGTTGCAGCTATACAAAGTCCTTGTGATCCCAATCTTAGATCGTGTGTTAGTGACTGATTCTTCACCCAATCCTAGTGTGGGAACTCTAGTCTTTGGTCTCACTAGAGTGTTATCTCAGTGGATTTATCATGGTTTAACCCTGGCTGGCAACCAAGCACCACGCAGCCACTTGCTCACTCCCTCCCCACCCAGAGGGATGGGGAGGAGAATCAGAAAGGAATGTAAAACTCAAGGGTTGAGATAAGAACAATTTAACCATTTAAACAGAATAAAGAGGTAAGAACAACAATAATAATAATAACAATTAGGATGGAAAGGTTGGAAAAAAGGGTAAAATCCAAGGGAAAAGGGAAAAAGGAAAAATACCAAGTGATGCACAGTACAACTGCTCACCACCTGCTGACCGATGCCCAGCCAGGCCCTGAGCAACGATCCCCCCCAGCTAACCCCCCAAGTTTATATACCAAGCATGACATCCCATGGTATGGAATACCTCTTTGGCTGGTTCAGGTCAGCTGACCTGGCTGTGTCCCTTCCCAGTCTCTTGTGCCCCTCCAGCCCTCTGGCTGGCAAGGCCCAAGAAACCACAAAGTCTTTGACTTAGTATAAATATTACCCAGCAACAACTAAAACCATCAGTGTGGTTATCAACATTGTTCTCACATCATAGCCAAAACACAGCACTGTACTAGCTACTAAGAAGAAAATTAATACCATCCCAGCTGAAACCAAGACAGTATCCACCCCTTATTCCATACCATTTATGTCATGCTACATTTTCCAATACATTATCATCATCGCCTCTCCTGCCCTTTATATAAATACACAGATTATCATTCCCTTAGTCTATGTAGCATCCCTCTAAAATCCATTGAGTTCATTTAGTCCATGATGTTGGGCTCCATCTGTTATAACAATCTTTCTGGGCAAGGAGGACCGTATGAGGTGTTGAATTGTTCCATGTTGAAGCCAGTTCTAATCCTATTACAGCTGTGCTGATCTGGTTTCACCAGTCAGTCTTTGTTGGTGTGGCAGTTGAAATAAAAATAAGGTTCACATCTTCAAATCTAAAGATGGTAGAAATGAATGCCACAAAATTATCCAGTCTCTCCGGGACGTGGGTTCAAATTCTGCCATCATCACCAAAGACAATATACAGCATTATGTAAGAATTGACATCACTTAATTTATTGACTGTTTTCACCCAAAAACAAATCCCCTCGAGGCACACATCGGACTTCCCCATCTTCCTGCATTACCCACCAAGTGCTCCCAGGCCCTTGAGTAAAAACAATCCCACGAATGGGTTTGCCTTTGCCTGAGGCAGGAATGACCCAGACTCTTTTCCCAAGCATATTTTTAAGGTGTACTACAGGAACTTTATCCCCTACTACAGTATGCAAAAGCTTTGACTGGGCAGGACTAGCTTGTGTAGCAGATCCTCTGGTATTAACCAACCAGGTAGCCTTTGCTAGATGTTTATCCCAGTGTTTGAAAGTTCCACCACCCATTGCTTTCAGTGTAGACTTTAACAGTCCGTTACATCGTCCAGTTTTCCCAGAGACTGGTGCATGATAGGGAATGTAATATACCCACTCAATGCCATGTTCTTTGGCCCAAGTGTCTATGAGACTGTTTCAGAAATGAGTTCCATTGTCTGATTCAGTTCTTTCTGGGGTGCCTTGTCGCCACAAGACCTGTCTTTCAAGACCCAGGAGAGTGTTCTGGGCAGTGGCATGGGGCACAGGATATGTTTCCAGCCATCCGGTGGTTGCTTCCACCATTGTAAGCACGTGTCGCTTGCCTTGGCAGATCTGTGGGAGTGTGATATAGTCAATTTGCCAAGCCTCACCATATTTATATTTCAGCCATCGTCCTTCATACCAGAGAGACTTTAACCATTTGGCTTGCTTAATTGCAGTGCATGTTTCACATTCATGGGTTACCTGTGCAATAGTGTCCATGGTTAAGTCTACTCCTTGATCTCGGGCCCATCTGTATGTTGCATCTCTTCCTTGATGACCTGAAGTGTCATGAGCCCATTGAGCTATAAATAATTCAACTTTATGTTGCCAATCCAAATCTACTTGAGCCACTTCAGTCTTGGCTGCTTTAGCTACCTGCTGCTGGTTGTTTAAATGTTCTTCAGTGGCCCGACTCTTGGGTACATGAACATCTATATGATGTACCTTTACAACCAAGTTCTCCAACCGAGCAGCGATATCTCGCCATAATGCAGCAGCCCAGATGGGTTTACCTCTGCATTGTCAATTACTTTGCTTCCATTGCTGTAACAACCCCCACAGGGCATTTGCCACCATCCATGAGTCAGTATAGAGGTAAAGTATCGACCACCTTTCTCGTTCAGCAACGTCTAAAGCCAGCTGGATAGCTTTCACTTCTGCAAACTGGCTCGATTCACCTTCTCCTTCAGCAGTTTCTGTGACTTGTCATAGGGGACTCCATATAGCCGCCTTCCACCTCTGATCCTTTCCTACAATACAACAGGACCCATCAGTAAACAAGGCATATTGCTTCTCATGGTCCAACAGTTCATTATATATACAATGGGGCTTCTTCAGCATGTGTCACCTCTGATGACATCCCAAAATCTTTACCTTCTGGCCAGTCCATAATAATTTCCAAAATTCCTGGATGATTGGGATTTCTTATCCGAGCTCATTGTGTAATCAGTGCGATCCACTTACTCCACGTAGCATCAGTTGTGTGATGTGTAGAGGAAACCCTCCCTTTAAACATTCAGCCCAGCACTGGTAACTGGGGCACCAAGAGGAGCTGCGCTTCAGTACCAATCACTTCCAAAGCAGCTCGAACCCCTTCATAAGCTGCCAAAATCTCTTTTTCAGTTGGAGTATAGTGGGCCTCAGAACCTCCATATCCCCGACTCCAAAAGCCCAAAGGTCGTCCTCCAGTCTCCCCTGGTGCTTTCTGCCAGAGGCCCCAGGTAAGGCCATTCTCCCCAGCTGCAGTGTAGAGCACATTCTTTACATCTTGCCCAGTCCAAACCGGCCCAAGACCTACTGCTTGAACTATCTCCCATTTAATTACTTCAAAAGCTTGTTGTTGCTCAGGACCCCATTTAAAGTCATTCTTCTTTCGGGTCACATGATAAAGAGGGCTTACAATCATACTGTAGTTTGGAATGTGCATTCTCCAGAACCCCACAACACCTAAGAAAGCCTGAGTTTCTTTCTTATTAGTTGGTGGAGACATAGCTGCTATTTTGTTGATCACATCCATTGGGATCTCACAATGTCCATCTTGCCATTTTATTCCCAAACCTGGATCTCCTGTGCAGGTCCCTTGACTTTATTTTGTTTTATGGCAAAACCGGATTTCAGAAGGATTTGGATAATTTTCTCCTCTTTCTCAAAAGCTTCTTCTGCTCTATTGCCCCATACAATGATGTCATCAATGTACTGCAGGTGTTCCGGAGCTCCACCCTGTTCCAGAATGGCCTGGATCAGTCCATGACAGATGGTAGGGCTGCATTTCCACCCCTGGGGCAGTCGATTCCAGGTGTATTGGATGCCCCTCCAAGTGAAGGCAAACTGTGGTCTGCACTCCGCAGCCAAAGGGATCGAGAAAAACGCATTTGCAATATCAATAGTGGCATACCACTTGGCTGCCTTTGATTCCAGTTCATACTGAAATTCTAGCATGTCTGGTACGGCAGCACTCAACGGCGGTGTGTGACTTCATTCAAGCCATGATAGTCCACTGTTAGTCTCCATTCTCCATTAGATTTTCGCACTGGCCATATGGGGCTATTAAGGGGTGAACGGGTTCTGCTGAGCACTCCTTGGTTCTCTAGTTGGCGAATCAGCTCCTGGATGGGAATCAGGGAATCTCGGTTGGTGCGGTATTGCCGCCAGTGCACTGTGGTAGTAGCAATCGGCACCTGCTTTTCCTCAACTTTCAGTAACCCCACCACAGAGGGGTCTTCTGAAAGACCAGGCAAAGTAGACAGCTGCTTAATTTCCTCTGTTTCCAGGGAAGCTATACCAAAAGCCCACCTATACCCTTTCGGATCCTTGAAATACCCTCTCCTAAGATAGTCTATGCCAAGGATACATGGAGCTTCTGGGTCAGTCACAATGGGATGATTTTGCCACTCATGCCCAGTCAGGCTTATTTCAGCCTCCAATACAGTTAGCTGTTGCGATCCCCCTGTCACTCCAGAAATAATAATTGGTTCTGCCCCTTCATAGCTTGATGGCATGAGACTACACTGTGCACCTGTATCTACTAGAGATTTATATTCCTGTGGGTCCAATGTGCCGGGCCATCGGATCCACACAGTCCAATAAACCCGGTTATCCCTGTCCTCCACCTGGCTGGAGGCAGGGTCCCTCTAATCCTGGTCTAGGGACTCCGCACTAGGGTGGCTAGCGGTGTGAAATGGATGTAGCGTGGAGTGGTTCCGCTCACTTATGTCTTGCCAGAATGGGTTAGAATTCCTTTTCACAGGATCAAGAGTAAAGTCAGCCCTATCACTCTGTCTGGAAAACTGTCCTCTGGAGACTGGAGCAGCAACCTTCCTGGAAGACTCTTTATTTGTGATTGGTTTTCCTTGTAGTTCGTGCACTCGTGCCTCCAGAACTGAGGTGGGTTTTCTATCCCACCTCCTCATGTCCTCTCCATGGTCTTGCAGATAAAACCACAGAGTACCTCGTGGTGTGTATTTTCTATATTCTCCCCTCCAAACAGAAGGGCGTCTACGGTTGATATCTGATATGCGAGTCTGTATTGGTGGAGAGTAGGACATATTCTTGCCAAGCTCCTGGACCAGCCTCTCCACAGCTGAGACGATGCAGGTAGAGACACTATCTTCATAGTCTCGGAGCTGATGAACCGCCTCATCCACTGTTGGTGGTGCAGTGTCTGACCAACCCATTACTGCCAATGAGTTGGCATATGCTGATGGTGCGCTCTGTATCAATTTCTACCACATCGGTTGAGCGCATCGGACTTCATCAGGATCTATGGGTGACTGTGGATCATTCAGGTTATAATAGATCATCTCTTTCACAGCTAATTCCCTCAAGTACTGAATACCCTTCTCTATTGCAGTCCACTTGGTTGGGTGACATGTAATATCCTCCTTGTAGGGATACCTTTCCTTCATGCTTGACAGAAGTCGCTTCCAGAGGCTGATGATTTGCACTCCTTTTCCAATTGCCCCTTTCTTTCACAAGTGATCCCAGTTGCTTGGCTTCCCTACCCTCCAAGTCTATACTATGAGCTCCATTATCCCAGCATTGAAGCAACCAGGTGATAATGTGTTCACCTGGTTGACGGGCATAATTTTTCCGCATATCCCACAGTTCACTCAGAGATAGGGATCAGGAGGTTACCTCTTGTTCGCTTTCTTCATCTTGTTCCTGTGATGGGCCTGCTCCTTCAGCCTCCTTTACCAAACGAGCTGCTTTCTGTTTCCATTTCCTTTTATCTACAGGGGCCACTAACACTGACAACAGTCGGTCTTCTGCATCACTCGCTTCAGGGGCCAAAGTAGCTGGAATGCCTGCCACAGGGGCTAGAGTAGCTGCAGCGCCGGCTGCGGGGGCTGGAGCGGCCGCAGCGGCTGGAGCAGGGGCTGGAGCAGCCACAGCGCCTGCCACAGGAGCTGGAGCGGCCGCGGAGGGTGGAGCAGCGGCTGGAGCGGCTGCAGGGGCTGGAGCAGTAGTTACAGTTTGTCGCTTAGAATTCCACCAGATCCAGGACATGAAAACCGCATTCAGTATTCCTATCACTAGGTTCAGGACTGACACTATGGAGCTTCCAGCGGACCAAAGATACTCAGTGTCTCCTAAAATCCTAAATGTTTCATTAATTAGCCCTGAGGGGAAGGGGGAGGTGTAGACCCCACCCACGGGCCGACTCTCTGGGAAAACAAAGCCAAAGGTACAGTTGTTGGCATTCCCCCGCAGGGGCCACCAGACACACAGAGGAGACAACACCGAGTGCACAGACCAGATTAGTTTCATAACCAATGAGCCCATCATATTATAGATTAGTACTATATAGTACAACACTACAATAACTTTAGCCCAGGTCCCAGTGTAAACAAACAACACAACAGGGAACACATACAAGACATAAACAAGACAGTTCAACCCTGGGACCATGGGCAGCAAATTCAAAAGCAGAGAAGCCAGCATTGTAGCCAATTATTATTAATTTAATACAATGAATACTGCAAACAATTTAATCTAACACAGTCTGATAAGACCTGTTGTTATCTCAAACCTTCGAGCCCCACGTTGGGCACCAAAAAGGACTGTTGTTGTTGCAGATTATCCTAAGATTTTTACTGAATCTTTCTATATTTTGTGTTTATGTAACAGTTAGTTATAAGAGCATTTTGATTTTAAGGAGTTAACCTCCACGTTAGAATTATGTTAGCACTTATCAACCAATGACGTATGAATTGCTGTGCTGCTTGTTATCCGAGACTGTTACTTGAAGTCCCTATGCTATAGACCATAGTACCCTTAGTCTTTACTCTCTAGACCATAACCAGAGCACCTAGGTTCTACTGTGTATAGGATGAGTTATTGGACAGTTTGACAAGGCCGATATCCAGCCGTCCAACTTGGCAACAAAACTTACTTTTAAGGTGTCCTGAAGTGAACTACCTTCATTATAATACTAAAAATCACGCCCACAGGTCAAGAAGACCCTTGCCCAGGTGAAGACCCTTCCCCTGCACAAGCATAGTAACAGAAAAGAATGACACAGCAAATATTACAATTGTATGCAAATTACTAACCAATCATTGTAACTGGGAGTGTACAACCTTGTAATTTTGTGTATAAATGTAACAGTAAAATCTACACAGGTGTGCTTGATTTGTGGAGATGCCACCGAGCACCCAGCGCTGCAATAAAGGAGTGCCTGCTTCTTAATACTACATTGGTGTTAAGAGGTTTGATTCCCAATTTCGGTGACATTGTGGTTCCAAGCACCACGCAGCCGCTTGCTCGCTCCCCCCCACCCGGAGGGGTGGGGAGGACAATCGGAAAGGAATGTAAAAAACAAGGGTTGAGATAAGAACAGTTTAATAATTTAAACAGAATAAACAGGTAAGAACAACAGCAATTACAATAATAACAACAATAACAAATAATAACAATTATAATGGAAAGGTAGGGAAAAGGATAATATCCAAAGGAAAAGGGGAAAGGAAAACAAGTGATGCACAGTACAACTGCTCACCACCCGCTGACCAATACCCAGCCAGTCCCTGAGCAACGATCCCCCCCGCCCCAGCTAACCCTCCAAGTTTATATACCAAGCATGACAGCCCATGGTATGGAATGCCTCTTTGGCTGGTTCAGGTCAGCTGACCTGGCTGTGTTCCTTCCCAGTCTCTTGTACCCCTCCAGCCCTCTGGCTGGCAAGGCCCAAGAAACCACAAAGTCCTTGACTTAGTATAAATATTACCCAGCAACAACTAAAACCATCAGTGTGGTTATCAACATTGTTCTCACATCATAGCCAAAACACAGCACTGTACTAGCTACTAAGAAGAAAATTAATTCCATCCCAGCCGAAACCAGGACAGTCTGATGTGAGGCTGTCACACTCAAGGATCAGAATCCTTGAGATAAACTTTTAGTCTGAAGGTGGATGAGCTGGTATTGAGAACATTGCTTGAGTACTGCCTTTGTCATTAGCTTTAAGGATGATCTTTTAAGTTTATTTCCAAAATGCTTTGGATTTTTAAAACAAGTTGAAGGTAGAGCAGTGTCTCTGCAACTCTGATCTTGTTCATACAATGACTTTGTCATTCAGAGTACCTTACTTTGACGTAAAATATTACCGTAGAGGAAGGTCCTGTCCCCATCCTCCCCCAAGTCACCACCACAGATTTTTCTGGTTTATTTTCTGGTAATAATGACACTAACAATTCATCTAGCTCTACAAGCAGAATTTGAAATGGCTTTTTATAAACTATTACTGGGATCCAAAGCAGTCTTGTGGGTTTGATGTGAATGTTTTCTGATGAGTGTTGGAATTTAATTTTGATCTGGACAGCAGTTTTCATGAGTCTGTTCCATTATGAACTTTCTTGGTGTGTTGGTGTTGAAAGATCTTTGAAGCTGAGCAAGAAAAGGACCATTGTGTGAGGTCAGGTGTTGATTTAACCATCTTCCAGTTTCAGGAAGGTATTTTTGATAAGCAGGATTAATTCTGAAAAGTGATCCAGCAGCTTTAACTGTTTAACTAAAATACCTCCCTACTATCACACCCTACCCCACCCCCCAATACCATCATCCCACGTGATGTCATTATTAAATAGACTAAAACAACTGCCAAGGAGTGAATCTGATCAGGTTACAATTCAAAAGTCAAGTCAGATTAACGTACCCTTACTGTTTAAAATGCCACATAACATATGTAGTGTCCTACTTAAAACATTTTTTACCCCTTAAATTCAAATACATTAAGAATTACAAAAAGAAATTAAGCCCAACTGAGTTTTAGTAATCAATACATAAAGTAATTGAGGTGCATAAATATCTTAAGGGAAACCAAGTTATGAGATAATGAATTTTGTCAAATCACACCACTAAAAATTCCATTTTATATCCCCCCCCAATGGCTAATTATTCCATTCCATGCTTCTGTATAGATATTGTACTGCAGATTTAAGGAAAATGCTTCTTTTAAGTCGTTCTATAGCATACATACCATATGTGAGAAGTGACAGACTTTTATTTCTTCATTTAAGAGTCTTCAAAAAAACTTTGACATTATTCAGTGGATTGTGTTAAGTGATTCAATGCTTCGGGAATACTTTATTGAAACTCCTTATTCTGAGCATCCAGAATGAGTGGAGTACGCAACCTCCATTATCTCTTTCCCTATCCCTGAAGCCTATAAAATGAAAGCATTGAAAAAGAGCACATGCAATGAAAAGGTTCTTGACTGTAGTACCTGTTTAGTACCCTAGTGCCTTCATGTACTTAATCATATTGGTTTAGGTTCTTCAAAGGTGCTGTTTGCTGTAAGCAAAGTCACATTGGGGGTGAGTCTTGAAATATGGTTTCTCTCAAGTAGCTTGTGGACAGAAAGGACAGAAGTTTTTAAGCTTTCTCTTGATTATTAAGGTTATCAGGCTTTTATAGAATCATAGACTGGTTTGGGTTGGAAGGGACCTTTAAAAATCATCTAGTTCCAACCCCCCTGCAATGAGCAGGGACACCTTCCACTAGACCATGTTGCTCCAAGCCCCATTCAACCTGACCTTGAACACTTCCAGGGATGGGGCATCCACAGCTTCTCTGGGCAACCTGTTCCAGTGCCTCACCACTCTCATAGTGAAGAATATCTTCCTAATATCTAATCTAAATCTGCCCCCTTTCAGTTTAAAGCTATTCCCCCTTGTCCTTTCACTACACTCCCTTGTAAAAAGTCCCTCTCCAGCTTTCCCCTAGGCCCCCTTTAGGTATGGGAAGGCTGCTAGAAGGTCTCCCCAGAGCCTTCTCTTCTCCAGGCCGAACAACCCCAACTCTCTCAGCCTGTCTTCATAGGAGAGGTGATGCAGCCCAGGATGTAGTTGGCTTTCTGGGCTGCAAGTGCACATTACTGGCTCATGTTGAGCTGCTTGTCTACCAGTAGCCCCAAGTCTTTCTCCTCAGGGCTGTTCTCAATCCATTCTCTGCCCTGCCTGTATTTGTGCTTGGGATTGCTCTGAACAATGTGCAGGACCTTGCACTTTGCCTTGTTAAACTTTGAGGTTTGCATGGGCCCACCTCTCAAGCCTACCAAGGTCTTTCAGGATGGCATCCCTTCCTTCCAGTGTGTCGAAGCACCACACAGGTTAGTGCAGTCATCAAATTTACTCAGGGTGCACTCAAATCCACTATCCATGTTGCCAACAAAGGTGTTGAACAGCACCAGTCCCAATACTGACCCCTGAGGAATGCACCTCATCACTGGTCTCTACTTGGACATTGAGTCATTGACTGCAACTCTTTGAGTGCGACCATCCAGCCAATTCCTTATCCACTGAGTGGTCCATCCAGCAATACCATGTCTCTCCATTTTAGAGACAAGGATGTCATGCGGGATGGTGTCAAATGCTTTGCACAAGTCCAGGTAGATGACATCACTTACTCTTCCCTCATCCACCAATGCTGTAAACCTAACGGGATGACTCACACAACTGCAGTGCTGCAATGGATGGCTACAAACGCTTCAGAAGGGATACACAAGGAAGGAGAGGTGGTGGGGTAGCCCTGTATGTGAGGGAGTGTTTTCACTGCCTAGAGCTTGATGATGGTGATGAAAGGGTTGAGTGTTTATGGGTATGAATCAGGAGAATGGCCAACAAGGCAGATATCATGGTGGGAGTCTGTTACAGACCACCCAACCAGGATGAAGACACAGATGAAATATTCTACAAGCATCTGGGAGAAGTCTCACGATTGCTAGCCCTTGTTCTCACGGGGGATTTCAACTTACCAGATGACTTGGAAATACAATACAGCAGAGAGGAAACAGTTTAGGAGGTTCCTGGAGTGTGTGGAAGAGACCTTCCTGCCACAGCTGGTGAGGCAGCCAACAAGGGAAGGACTGGTGGGTGATGTGATAGTTAGAGGCCATCTTGGGCACAGAGATCATGAAATTATAGTTTTCAATTCTTGGAGAAGTAAGGAGGGGGAGTCAGCAGAACTGTTCCCTTGGACTTCCAGAGGGCAGACTTTGGCCTGTTTAGGGGCCTAGTTGACAGAATTCCTTGGGAGGCAATCCTGAAGGGCAAAGTCATCCAGGAAGGCTGGACATTCCTCAAGTAGGAAATCTTAAAGGCACGGGAGCAGGCTGTCCCTATGTGCCGAAAGATAGGTTGGTAGGGAAGATCAGCCTGGCTGAACAGAGAGCTTTGGCTGGAACTCAGGGAAAAAAGGAGAGTTTATGACCTTTGGAAGAAGGGGCAGGCAACTTGAGAGGACTGCAAGGATGATGTGAGGATATGCAGGGAGAAAATTAGAAGGGCCAACGCCCAACTAGAACTTAACCTGGCTACTGCTGTAAAAGAAAATAAAAAATGTTTCTATAAATGCATTAACAACTAAAGGAGAATGAAGAAGAATCTCCACCCTTTATTGCATGTAGGGGGAAACATAGTGATAAAGGCTGAGGTACTAATGCCACTTTTGCCTCAGTCTTTAATAGCAAGAACAGCTGTTCTCAAGGTACCCAGCCCCCTGAGCTGGTACAGACAGGGACGGGGAGCAGAATGAAGCCCCCATAATCCAAGGGGACATGGTTAGTGACCTGCTATACCACTCAGACACACACAAGTCTCTGAGGCCAGATGGGATATACCCAAGGGTTCTGAGGGAGCTGGTGGAAGAGCTCACTAAGCCACTTTCCATCATATATCAGCAGTGCTGGCTAACTGGGGAGGTCCCAGTTGACTGGAGGTTAGCAAATGTGACACTCATCTACAAGAAGGGCCGAAAGGAGAACCTGGTAAACTGTAGGCTTATCAGTCTGACCTTAGTGCTGGAGAAGGTTATAGAGCAGGTCATCTTGAGTGACATCACGAAGTACATACAGGACAACCTGGTAATCTGGCCCAGTCAGCATGGGCTTATGAAGGGCAGGTCCTGCTTGACTAAACTGATCTTCCATGACAAGATGGTGACCTGCTTATTGGATGAGGGAAAGGCTGTGGATGTTGTCTAGATGGACCTTAGTAAAGCCTTTGACACCGGCTCCCCACAGCATTCTCCTGGACGAACTGTCTGCTCATGGCTTGGACAGGCAAACTCTTTGCTGGGTAAAAAAACCTGGCTGGATGGCCAAGCTGAAAGAGTAGTGATGAATGGAGTTAAATCCATTTGGTGGCTGGTCACAAGTGGAGTTCCCCAGGGCTCAGTATTGGGGCCAGTTCTGTTCAATATCTTTATCAATTATCTGGACAAGGTGATCGAGTGCACCCTTAGTAAGTTTGCAGAGAACACCATGTTGGAGGGGGAGCGTTGATCTGCTTGAAGGTAGGAAGGCTCTGCAAAGGAATCTGGACAGGCTGGATTGATGGGCCGAGGCCAATTGTATGAGGTTCAACAAGGCTCAGTGCTGGGTCCTGCACTTGGGTCACAACAATCCCATGCAATGCTACTGGCTTGGGGAAGAGTGTCTGGAAAGCTGCCTGGAGGGAAAGGACCTGGGGGTGTTGGTCAATAGTCAGCTGAACATGAGCCAGCAGTGTGCCCATGTGGCCAAGAAGGCCAAGAGCATCCTGGCTTGTATCAGAAATAGTGTGGCCAGCAGGACTAGGGAAGTGATTATCCCCCTGTACTCGGCACTGGTGGGGCTGCACCTCGAATGCTGTGTTCAGGTTTGGGCCCCTCACTACAAGAAAGACATTGAGGTGCTGGAGCGTGTAGAGAATGGCAACGATGCTGGTGAAGGGTCTGGAGCACAGGTCTTCTGAGGAGTGGCTTAGGGAACTGGGGTTGTTTAGTCTGAAGGACTCAGGTGGGACCTTATTGCTGTCTACCTGAAAGGAGGTTGTTGGGAGGTGGTTGTCGGTCTCTTTTCCCAAGTAACAAGCAATAGGACAAGGGGAAAAGGCCTCAAGTTGTGCCAGGGGAAGTTTAGATTTGATATTAGGAATAATGTCTTCACTGAAAGGGTTGTTAAGCATTGGAACACGCTGCCCAGGGAGGTGGTTGAGTCACCATCTCTGGAGGTATTTAAAAGATGTGTAGATGTGGCACTTAGGGATGTGGTTTTGTAGTGAACTTGGCAGTGTTAAGTTAATGGTTGGACTTGTTCTTAAAGGTCTTTTCCAACCTAAATGATTCTATCATTTTGTGTCTAGCTGTGGCTGCTAAAGATAACTCATTCATTGTGGCTTGCAAGGGCTTAAATAATGCAGAAATTAAAGGAAAACTCCTTTGGTTTCCTTCCTGGCCAGACACAACATTAAATCTTAATTGCTTATGGAGGACTAGATTTCTTGAAGATGTGCGTACTTGTCAGTGCATTATATTTATGTAAAGAGATCATAATTGGACATATTAAATTGGTGTAACAGTAGATGCAGAGACTTTACTTTTAATTCGGAGTGTGTTTCAGCAAACCTGAGGCTGATCAAGAGTTCATGTGAGAACTTCAGGGGTTTTTGGGGTTTTTTTGGTCATTCTCCACCTGACCTTTGTTATTGACATCTTCAAAACTTTAAACAAAATGACAAAATAACTTCATTTGAATTGTCAAGTAATAATAATAATATTAAGACTTGCCACATCTCATAACCAAGTTTTGTTGTTGAGATGTTTGTTCACTCATCTAGTCTTTAATATTTTTATTTAAAATAATAAATCTATTCTCCCAGAAAAGTTGTTTGCCCTTGAAATGCCGTGCTGTGCAAGTAGAATGACTTTAATATTTATGTTATATAGAAGTTTGTGGGTATTTAAAACCTGTAAAGTAGGTGAAGTTATAGGATTTTTTCAAATATGTATGCATAGATTGGATTCCTGGTTTATAAAGTTAGTGAATTCTGTGTAAAAGCTATATTTGTAAATCAATACATTTTTCATGCTCTGTAACTATTAGTAATGTTTCTTTAGGAACACTGAAATATATTTTTTAATCTTGTTTTTATGTTCATATGATGGCATTCTGGTTTTGGAGCTCAAATAAAATCAGTGGATTTAAAATTAATTTTAACAAAACCCTCTCATCTGAAAAGTGCCATTTCTGTTCTACCTAGCACAAATCACTATAGAAAATATTTTTAATGGCCCTCAGTCAGTCATTATGGGTGTGCTGAGAGTCCTGGTGTTGTGATGCAGTAACTCTTAGTTTTCAAATACTTTATGTTTGAAAGTTATCTCTTATTTTGCTTATATTTCTATTGGGATGTTAATAGTTTTGAAGGCCTGGAATAAAACTGTGTGTAAACTTATAACTTTAGAGTAAATCTTCTTCACAGTAGCTTGCGTGGGGCTATATTTTGGTTTTGTGCTGGAAACAGTGTTGATAACACAGGGATGTTTCAGTTACTGCTGAGCAGTGCTTACACACAGTCAAGGCCTTTTCTGCTTCTCGCCCCATCCCACCAGTAAGTAGCCTGAGGGTGCACAAGAAATTGGGAGGGGACACAGATGGGACAGCTGTCCTGAACTGGCCAAAGGAATATTCCAGACCATATGACATCATGCTCAGTATATAAAGCTGGGGGAAGGGGGAGGAAGTTTGGAGTGATGGTATTTGTCTTCCCAAGTAACCATTACACATGATGGAGCCCTGCTTTCCTGGAGATGGCTTAACACCTGCCTGCTGATGGGCAGTAGTATTCATTGTTTCGCTTTGCTTGCACGTGCAGCTTTTGCTTTCCCCATTAAACTGTCTTTATCTCAGCCCACAAATGTTTTTTACCTTTACCCTGCCGATTCTCTTCTTCATCCCACTGGAGGGAGTGAGCAAGAGTGGCTGTGTGGGGCTTCGCTGCCTACCAAGGTTAAACAACATTGGCTTCATACAAAAAAATTCACCCAAGTGGCTAAAATGCTAATTAAAATTAGCTTAATTTTCTGATTAGGATTACTGTAAATTTAATTTTTCTTATACTGTAAAGGAATCCTTTCTATATAGAATGTCCAGATCTCGCTTTCAGCATGTTTCAGGAGTAATACCAAGTTACTCGGGCCCTTGGTTGAAGAACTAATCATGGGTCTGCTCCAGTATAACTGAAAAATCTAGGCTGTTCTTTTTCCACTCCTCCTCTTGTCCCAGTAATTTAGAGGAATTTGCAGGCAAAAAGAGCTGTAAAGAGAACTCAGACTGTTGACTAAACTTAATTACTCTGTTTAGGTCAATTCTGCTGCCTTTTTTCTTATGGTTCACACTATATAACACTTACCTCTTAATGTTACAAATGTAATTCTGAAGCTAAAAAACTTTGCTATGTGAATTGATGGGTGTAATTGAAGGAGAGATAAGGAAATAAAGACTAATATCTCATTATAAACTTTGATCTTGTTGCATTGTCTGGAAATCTGCTTTATCCTATGAGCTGATTGAAGTTTGAATGTAATTATTTTTTGTTGCAGATGAACCGACACGTTCCTTGAGTGGTCTCATCTTGAAGAATAATGTAAAAGCACATTTTCACAACTTTCCAAATGGGGTAACTGACTTCATTAAAAGTGAATGTCTGAACAACATTGGTGATTCCTCCCCCTTAATTAGAGCTACTGTAGGTAAGTTTACTCTTATAACTGTCTTCTGAACGCTAAAAATCTTACTGATAAAAATGAGAGCTGCACTACTGAGTTATTAAACACCTAAACTGTTTGCTTCTGATAATTGTCACAGCTATGCTGTTTTCATGCTGATATTAATCTTCGTTGGAATATATGAAAGTCACACTTCTTTTTGCTTCCTATTCTCTTAAAACTAATTTTAGCAATTCAGTTCATATCTCTTGAAATGTGACTGAACATAAGTTTATTTGAATCTACTAAAATTCAACTTGCTGCCAATTTTTATACCTAAAACCAGGAGCAAGGTAAAGGTCTGACTTCAGAACTATTTCAGCACTTCACTTGCATCAATGAAACACTTCTGTTAGCTGATTTCCTCCCTGCCCCCCCCTCCCCCCATGCATACCCCTTCAGGGAATCATCATACCATGCATGACAGACATTTAACATAATGAATTTCTGGTTTTTAAATACCTTCTGTCAGAAAACAGTAGATAAAGTGTGGTGATAAGAATATCAGCTAAAGTGTTTTTGTTGCATGGATTTCAGACTTTCTAAATATTGTGTTGTAGTATACCTCTTCCATAACATGCATATTTCTATTATTTTTACTTATTCCTAGGTAATGTTGTCTTTCTGTCTGCTCTTTGAGAGTATGATTTCCCCCAATTGCTACAATCATAGTAATTTTCCTCATCCACTAACAAAAGCTAGAAAAAAGTAAAATAAATGTATATTTAAGTACAGTAGAAAAAAACCACAAAACAGTAGCAGGTAGAAGTTCATAAATTAATTCAGTTTGTATAAACTGATTTATGTTATAAAATAATCTACCAGTTATTGCTCCTTTAGAATTCTTCAGTCTTTCTATAGGATTCCTTCTGCAGACATCTGGGTTAAGGACTTTGGACTAGAGAAAAAATTCCATCTCTGCTTTTTCCTGCTGTCTCTTCCTTTGAGAAGCTGCTTTACTGTGAATTTTATTAATGCCCCGTTTCCTTAATGACAGTAGAAATAAGTTTGAGTGGCTGGCATTTTCATGATTTCAGGTTGTAGAACTTGTTTACTTATTCATAGCTGTCATCAGTGGAGTACAATTGGAGCTGACTAAAGAACATAAGAATATATTGCAGCTCTGTTTGGATTACTGTCTTAGGGTGGTTTGGTGGTGGGGGAAGGGGTGGGGTGCAGGCTGTTTGTTTTTGAGCAGTTCATTATTTAATTTCTCCTAGTAGGAAACATTTGTGGATTAGTAACTCAACTGTTTTTGAGCTTTAAGTGGTTTTGCAAGGATTATTCCAGCATATGTGAATTCTGAAGATGTGTACCAGCTGATGAACCGTATGCTTACATAATAAGAGTTGCTATTTAGCGTGTGTTTTGCACCCTCCTGTGTGGAGGAGTTAAATGTTGGATCCTTTGTAGGCTTCTGTCTTGATAGAGAGATTGGTCCAGTACTCACTGGTCTCTTGATACTAGTTAGCTGTAAGCATATCATTACCTGCCCAGGCTGCCTTGTTAGCATATGAGTTCGCATGTGCTAGCCATAGCTGCTCTTTGAGATGCATAGATGTTTGCTGTTCAAGCACTATCAATTTATGAGTCAACTGCAAATAAGATCTCTGGAATTCTGAGAGAAAGATGAGCAAGTACATCAAAATAGCATCAGGGAAGAATTAATGCAACCTTTGTGGTCTCTGGCATCTGATGCTAACCACACAAAAGCTGATACCTTTTGACAAAGATGGAGGCAAGCTGATTAATTCCATTCTCAGAAGTCACCTCACAATGAAGATGGCAGAGTCTATTTTAGAACTGTGATTTGAGACAAAATGGTGACTACATTGTTGTATCCTTAGCTTTTCCGTGTTTTAAGCCCAAATGAGTAACAGTGTGGAACTTCTGTGTTGTGTGGTACAGGTCTTAAAAACCCTTGTGCCGACAGTGAAATATGGATTCAAGTTTGAAAAAAGATGGCTGAGGGACCCACAAATTACCAGGAAATAAATGCATCTACTTAGGAGGTATCTATGACTGTGGCCGGCAGGTCAAGGGAGGTGATTCTCCCCCTCTACTTTGCCCTAGTGAGGCTTCATCTGGAGTGCTGTGTCCAGTTTTGGATCCTCAGTTCAAGAGGGACAGGGAATTGCTGGAGAGGGTCCAGCAGAGGCTACAAAGATGATGAGGGGGCTGAAACATCTCCCTTATGAGGAAAGTCTGAGACAGCTGGGGCTGTTCAGCCTGGAGAAGAGAAGACTGAGAGGGGGATCTGTCACGGTCCACTCAGTGGACTCGTGATGGTTCGTTAACTATGATCTCGAAGCACAAAAATCAAGGCGACCATGCCCAGGGGTTATGCTTCAATCAAACAGCACAATTTTATTGTTTGCCCGTAAAGTGACGTGCAATAGGTAGAAAGACAGAAAGTGAATAAAAGGTAAAGTAAAAAGAAAAGGAAAGAGGATTATAGCTACCACCACGGGTCCAAGGCGTCCCTATGGTCCCAGGTCCAGGCAGCGTCCCGCCGGTCCTTCCGATCGTCGTGATCCTTGGTGGGGAAGATCTCCAAAGTTCAGTTGCTAAGAAGGCATCTTTTTATGCCAAGCATCACACCTTGCTCCTCCTCTGGTCCATGGACTTCTGCCAGTCTCCGCCTTCTCGAGCCAGGTTATCTTGCCCCAGAGGCGGGTAGCTTCAGACCAGGAGGCGTGTTCTTGTATTGTTTTCTGGTTCGTTGTTATGACCACGGTTGTGATCCATCTTCTGGACAGCTGTTATGCGGCCTTATTCAATCCCAGGTGGCAGGGAGCGGCATAGTACTCCTCGTACCGTGCAGTCCTCTTTCCCAGAGTCTTTGTGTCTTGGTGTCCATGAGGACCACATTCCATCTCCAGGTCTCTGTTGGCAATGTTGAGACAATATTGTTCTCTTTAGACCGACTCTTACAGGATCTTAACAATGTCTACAAATATCTTAAGGATGAGTGTCAAGAGGATGGGGCCAGGCTCTTACAAATATCTTAAGGATGAGTGTCAAGAGGATGGGGCCAGGCTCTTTTCGGTGGTGCCCAGTGACTGGACAAGGAGCAACGGGCACAAACTGCAAGACAGGAAGTTCCATCTGAATACGAGGAAAAACTTCTTTACCTTGAGGATGACAGAGGACTGAAACAGGCTGCCCAGAGGGGCTGTGGGGTCTCCTTCTCTGGAGACATTCACAACCCAACTGGACGCAATTTTGTGCAACCTGCTCTAGGTGAACCTGCTTTAGCAGAGGGTTGGACTAGATCAGGGGTCCTCAAACTACGGCCCGCGGGCCAGATACAGCCCCCCAGCGTCCTCAGTCCGGCCCCCGGTATTTACAGAACCCCCCTGCCCCCCCCCCCCCCCCCCCACTGGGGGTTGGGGGGGAAACCAACCAGCCGCAGATGGCTGCCAGCCCCTTCATCCACGCGCCAGCCCCCTGGTTAAAAAGTTTGAGGACGCCTGGGCTAGATGATCTATAGAGGTATCTTCCAACCCTGACCATTCTGTGATTCTTATAACTTTCTGGGGATTCTAGTCTAGGCAGGACCTTAATGTACCTCCCTGCTTAAAAGCAAGCAGGGGAAATAGGTTGTGTTTAACAGTAGTGGCAGGACTGGAGAACTTTATTGCAGGAGGAAAGTGAAAGTTAATGATTGCCCTATGAGGGGGGGACTTTTTTTGTGAAGTTTGACTTTTTAGGACTGAGGAGTTCAGAAATCAACTTTAGAAGCTACAGAGGCAAACCACCACCCCAAAACCCCCAAGCTTTCCCCTGTCCTATTATTGGCATAAAAGTACTGAAGCATAGTTGCTTTCTCTTTACATTCAATTTTTTTATTATAGAGTTGGTGCTATAAACTGGGGTTGCATGTAATTGGAATAGTGACATAAAAGACGCTGTCATGACAATTACAGTTGTTTTTAACAATTTGTTACATCCCTCGAGTCTGTTCTCATGTTTACTGCCTGTCGTGGTTTAACCCTGGCTGGCAACCAAGCACCACGCAGCCACTTGCTCACTCCCCCTCACCCAGAGGGATGGGAAAGAAGATCAGAAAGGAATGTAAAACTCGAGGGTTGAGATAAGAACAATTTAATTGGTAAAGCAAAAGCCGTGCACACAAGCAAAGCAAAGCAAGAAATTCATTCACTACTTCCCATGGGCAGGAAGGTGTTCAGCCATCCCCAGGAAAGCAGGGCTCCATCACGCAGAACGGTTACTTGGCAAGACAAACGCCATAATGCCAGATGTCTGTCCCTTCCTTCTTCTTCCCCCTGTTTATATATTCAGCATGACGTCATATGGTATGGAATACCTCTTTGGCTAGCTTGGGTCACCTGTCCTGGCTGTGTCCCCTCCCAATTTCCTGTGCTGCTCCAGCCCTCTCACTGGCAGGGCCCAAGGAACTAAAAAGTCCTTGATTTAGTATAAACATTACCCAGCAACAACTAAAAACATCAGTGTCCTATCAGCATTGTTCTCACATCATAGCCAAAACACAGCACTGTACTAGCTACTAAGAAGAAAATTAACTCTATCCCAGCTGAAACCAGAACACTGCCCAATTAACTTAACTGCTGTACTTGTTAGGTTTCACATTTGTCAAGTGAAATATCAATAGATTCTGTAATACTGATATGTAATTAAGTTTATTACAAATCAAAGGCCACCTTTATAAAGACTTTCAGTTTTCTATTTCTAACCTTGCAACTTACTGTATTGGTGAGAAGGAAAGGCCTAGTTTAACTGTCAACTCTAGCCCAAACTTGTCAAAAAGCTGCAAGCTACTAAATTGATTATTTCTTTACTTTGATTACTCTTCTGATGTCCTTGTTTCTGTGTCTGTATTGCAGAGAAAGCCACAAAGGCAGATCTCTGGTGTCTTTTGTTCCCTGCTGGCCAACTAAAGCAGCAGGCAGGTGGGAAATATTTCACATTTGAAAGGAGGTGAAGCTCATTAGAAATCCATGTAGTTTTCTTTTAATGTGAACATGAGTGCCTAAAACTTTATATGGCTGTTCCCTCATTGTTCTTAAAACCTTTTCCAAAGTTTCAAATGCTATACCTATTGCCTCTTTAAGTTCTTGATAGTCTGATACTTATTTATGTATTTCTGTCCCCACCAAAGTGTCTCTTCATTTAAAAACCAAACCAAACTAGCACAACATTAAATGACTTCTCTGTAGACCCTTACAGAAAGCTTGTGATGACACATTTGGTCTAAACTGAGCACATCTCTGTTGCAAGGGGGCAATGGCCTCAAGTTGCTTCTTGCCTACGTATCTGGAAGTGTTTCCTCCTAGGTTTATCCTGTTACTGTCTAGGATAAGTCTTTTTGAAGAATGCTTATAGAATCATAGATTCTTAAGTTTGTTTCTCAACTTGTGCTAGATCTGGAACAGGATTGTAGAATTAAGTCAGGGAGACAATTTTGCAATTTAATTACGTTGTCTAGGAAGCAAGAACATTCACTTATTTTGTTCTGTTTATGAAGTTCAGTTTATTTTTTTTAAAAAAAAGCAGATCATTAAGATCCAGCAACAGTAAAATATGTATTTTTCTATTAACACATCTGATATTCTTTGCAGGACCATAATATCCAGGAGAAATTGTTAAGACTCCATAGATCTCCATAGGCTTTTGGGAATCTTTTCTATTCAGTTGCAATTATAAAGACAGCTGGATACAAACTACTTCTGGAGCTGTAAAATTGTGTTTTACCTCTGTCTTCCTTTTTGCCCTTTGTCTTCTTGGATTCTCTGGCCTTATTGCATCAAAGGAAATGCAATGCAAAATATCTTTGTGTCTTTTCCAAAATGTCCTTTGCTGTGTAATGTTGTCCTATATTTTCATATATTTAGTAAGAATTTTGATGTTTTATTCCAAAGAAAAAGGATATATGGTGATTAGCTCAATGAAAAAGCCTAGGAAAGCTTTTTTCATCACTTGTCACTTGGAAGTTTACTAATTGAGGCTAAATGAACTCGTAGTTGGTCCTAGTTTATAAGCAGCCTTCCTCATTCCTGTCACCTAATTGTTTTTTCCTGGGGTTTCTGTATGTGCTGGAAATGGAACTAGTGACTCTTTAAGCCATCCTATCTGTTTGCTGGATCTGAATCAGCCAACCCCTACAGCAGCTGATCACTGGATGACCTGCCATAGTGTGTAAGCTCTTAGTAGGTATCTCAGTCTTAGAATGTGTCCTTAATGTTTTGTGTAAACACAGTAAAATTGTGAACACATAATTTACTTTTGGGTTATAAGTTTATTGAATAACAGCTTCCCATGTTCGTGATTTTTGTATCATAATAAAGAGGAGGTGACTTGAGGTAGATACTCTGTTTACTGGAGGTCAAGATTTGTATGGTTTTTAGTAAACTTAGAGCAGAACCTGTCCTGCAGTGTTTGGGCATGATTTATTTCCTCAACTGGAATTACTCTGTGCTTGACTTCTCACATCTGAGCCCTTCATGGTAGCAGGAAGGAACCACTTGCCTTTGCATTTCAAAGCCCTTCAAATACTGTTTGTAATTACACATACTTCCTCTTTTTATGCTTGCCAACTCTTAATAAAACAAGAAATTTCTTAACTCCTTAGATCTTTGGGAGAAGTAAAAATGAGAAAAATTGGTGTGAAACCTGTGAAGATATGAGAGATCTAGTTTCCTTTATTCCTCTGATTCACTTAGGCATTCTGATAACAACCATTGCTTCAAAAGGGGAATTGCAGAATTGGCCTGAACTCTTACCAAAGCTTTGCAGCCTGTTGGATTCTGAGGATTACAATACCTGTGAGGTAAAGAGACTTATTTTGAAATGGATTATCATCTAAATATGATTATTTTTTGGTTTTCTTCATAGATACTATATATAATGTATAGTATTTTGTGTGTGAGTGTACGCGCACATTTAGAATCCCTTCAGAGAACAGTGGCTCAAACTTGATGCTTTTTATTCTACCTGCATTCCATGTTCTTAGTGTTTATTCAAATTATATTTTTTTTCTTTGCATAAAAGCAGAATAACAGTGTAGATGGGTAGTCATAGCATCTCAGCTGAGAAGTGTCCTAAAGTTACCACTTTGATACCCAATCTTTTAGGCATCATCAAGTTAACCCTGAATTTTCTTTTACTTAAAAGTAGTTGTTCATTCTTCTTATAACTTAATCTGGAAACATGAACTGTCACTGCTATATCAGGCTAGTGTGAAATTAACTTTTTTGTTCAGTATTTATGAAGGAAAATAAATAAATACCAGCTCAGCTGGGGGAGGGGGGGAAAATTTTGTCTGATTTTAAAAAATAAAAATCTGTGATCACACAATTTTAATTACTTGATGCTGTCTCCATAAGTGTGTGAAGTATTTTGTATAAAATAATCCTTAGAGATATGACAGTGATCCAAGATGTCATGTTGTTATGTAGTGTTTTAGTGCTGCTTTTTTAAGAAAAAAAACCAACAAAAAACTCCCCAACAAACAAAACTTGAAAATTAAACTCAAATTGACCATGTCCAGAGTTTTGTTTCGCCCTATAACAAACCATTACGGGAAACAAAATCATACATGAAATTAAATTGGATGCTTCTGCAACTTGTCACTTATTTGAAAAATATGATTTTGGTTTTAAGCACTCTTTAAAATATGATTGAATAAATGAGCACTGAATGCTAAAATTATCTAATCATCTATTATATATATTATAAAATTATCCACTTATCTGTTATAGACTCATCCTGCTTGAGAGCTTACAGATGTCAGTATGAAGTGCTTAAATAAAAAGCCTTTAAGGATGTTTTAATTTAACTCCATATTTAGTTAGATATATTTACTTTGTTAATTAGCTACAATTACTGTAGTGTTGTGCTAAAATTACCTGTTCTGTACAAAATCTAAAATGTTGCTTTCTTCAAAATGTAAAACAACAAGGTTTGGGGGGGAGGGGGAGTTTGTGTGTGCTTTTTTGGGTTTTTGTGTGTGCGGTTTTTGCGTTTTTGTTTAAAACAGGGTGCATTTGGCGCTCTTCAGAAGATATGTGAAGATTCTGCTGAAATTTTAGATAGTGATGTATTGGACCGACCACTCAATATCATGATACCTAAATTCTTGCAGTTTTTCAAGCACAGCAGTCCAAAAATAAGGTAGGTTTAGGTGTTGTACTAAAGTTACCAGTTAAAATTTTATTTACATGACCAGTGAGGTTGATATTTTGTAGATCAGTTTAAAACATGCTTAGGGTTTTTTTTAATCATCCTGCATGTGCAAATGTGAGAAGGCACAGAGTTTTCACATATCAGTAATTTCCACACTTATCTACTTCGTTAATAGATCAGCGTCACCTCTTTATACATCTTCCAAATCTAGAATCTGACTGAAAATCAAACTGTTTCTATTAAGATTTTGCATATTATTATGAAAATTTCAATGCTGTGGTTAAAATTTCATATTCTGATTAGAAAGAGCTATCTTGCATTCATTTTGTAATGACTGCAGCAATGGGAGAGTAAAAAATTGTTTGCTTATAATAGTTGAGTTCTTGCAGAAAAATATTTTTCTGCTTTAACTCCACCATAACTCAGAAAGCTCTTTATCTTTCAGCTGGATCAAATTAAATGGATTCAACATCTTTTTACTTTAATACAGTATTAATCTCTCCAAAGAAACAGAAGTATAGGGTAGAAGAAAAATTCCACAATTAACTTGTTATTGCTAATATTTATCAACAAGAACAGTAGCTTTTACTCTGAAATGAGCTAGCAATGTGCCCTTGCCACAAAGAAGGTGAATGGTAACCTGGGATGGAGTGTTCCCAGCATGGGAGGTGATCCTTCCCCTCACCCTCCAGGTGAGGCCACCCCTGGAGTACTGTGTCCAGTTCAGGGCTCCCCAGTACAAGAGAGACATGGAGCTACTGGAGAGAGTCTAGCAAAGGGCCACAAAGATGATTAAGGGTCTGTAGCCTCTCCTAGGAGGAAAGGCTGAGAGCTGGGACTGTTCAGCCTGGAGAAGAGAAGGCTCAGGGGGATCTCATCAATGCATGTAAATACCTGAAGGGAGGATGTGAAGAAGACCGAGCCAGGCTCTTTTCTGCAGTGCCCAGTGACAGGACCAGAGGCAATGGGCACAAACTGAACCACAGGAAGTTCTGCCTTAAACATCAGGAAACACTTTTTCTTACTGTGAGGGTGATCAAGCGCTGGCACAGGTTGCCCAGAGAGGTGATGGAATCCCCATCCTTGGAGACATTCAAAAGCTGTTGGGATGTGGTCCTGTGCAACCAGCTCTAGGTGGCTCTACAACTTGGAGGCAGCAATTATTGTCAACAGTAGTAGATGGTGAAGACTAAAAGGAAGAGTATAACTTGGAATATGACATGATAGGAATTAAATAAGATTTAGAATCTAACCTAAAATAGATGCACACTATGAAAAATATATAACAAAGCATGAACTTGTGGAAAGATAAGATTAATACTTCATTGGAGCTGAGAAAGATGGGGGGAAACCTCTTTTCTTCTTTATCACATTAAACAGTGTCTTTCACTTTTTGCATGCTGTGATGTTTGTGGCTTTGAGATAGTTAAACCAGTTTCAATTTTAAAGCATATCACCTGCTGACCTGTGGCCTGGTTTCAGTACATAGTGCTGAACTATGAAGAATATTAGTAGTATTAGTAAAATACTTTATATATAAATTTGCCAAGAGACAACTTCTGAACACTGTTTTATGAGACACTCTTCCAAGAAATGTCTGAACAGACTATATGCTTGGAATTATGTTAGTAAAAATACTTGAATGGGTTTTCAAAGGATTTTAAAGGTAGCTTTGCCTTGTGCCTTTACTTACATACTTTGGCTTTTTTATCTCTGAGAATGAAAAAGACTTGTAAGTAATGGCCTTGTATGAATCAGAATAGAAGAACCAGTTCTTCATTCTTAGTATGTTTCTACCACAAGTGTTTTACTATGTACCCTAATTGAAGTGTGTATTTGTTCTAAGATACAACTATATTACTGGTGCATATTGGTCTCATTAAATACTAAAAATATTGCAAAGGCAGTTGGATACTTAGCAATGAAGAAGGGTGTGCTAAAATTTCACCATGTTGACTTGTATGGAATTGTTAATATCAGAGATCAATAATCTTGATATACTGAAAAAAAAATTCCTTACATACTGTTCGTAATAAATGTGCCAGGTATAGTCATCCTGCTCTGTTTTTTATTTACTGAATACTTTATTTATTAAATATATCTGAGTTAAGCATGTGGTTTGGTAATTGTAGATGTGCAGATTTGTTCCCTCTTGCCTCTAGAAGATGCTTGGACAATGTGATTTGCTTCCTAATGTTTTTGATGCCTATGTACAGTTTAGAAAAAAATGTCATGAAAAATGTATGGTTTAACTGTTCCATTTGTAGGTCTCATGCTGTTGCATGTGTCAATCAATTTATCATCAGCAGAACTCAAGCTCTTATGTTGCACATAGATTCTTTTATTGAGGTGAGTGTGCATTCTTGGTTGGGGGGGTTAAGTCAAATTACATATGATTTATCAGGAGCTTTGAATAATGTTTCACAACCACCACTACCCCCAAACTCCATTTTGCTGGCTTCCTATTCTTAGCTTCAGTCCCCATGGATTGAAGTTCATTCTTGTATGATTATGCTCAGATTAGTTTTAGCACTCTCCCAGCCCAAGAAATAGTATTTTGAAAGATGCTTCCTTTTCATAAATAGAGGAAACTCTTGTTGCATAAAGGTACTGACAGCAGTCTGTCACTTACCTGTGATGGAGGGTTCAGTACAGGGGTCATCATGTCACTGAGTCTGGATGATGGGTGTCTCTGAATACTACTACTGACTGGATTAGAAGGGTGATATTTGGGGTTATCTAGAGTATTTTATTTGCTGCTGTTATGTACTGACGGAATTTTCTAGCTTCAGAACTTCATTAATGCTTAGGGGAAAAAAATAATTCAGGAAATAATGTTCTTGCATCTAATGTACACATAACCAAAACACTGGTTAACAATACACATTGAGAGTCTGAAGAGTTTGTTTGCTAAATCATATGTCTTTAAGAAATAATATGGTATTCTGAGGTATGGGGTGGGAGGGTACAGAAGTACGTTTGCATACTTTAGTTTGCCAGTAATGTCAATTTAAATACAAGTTGAACTAGGTGAATTGAGGCTTTTCAACTGGTATTACTTTCCAACAGAATCTTTTTGCACTGGCTGGTGATGAGGAGCCTGAAGTACGCAAAAATGTTTGCCGAGCTCTGGTAATGTTGTTGGAAGTTCGAATGGATCGCCTACTTCCTCATATGATTAGTATAGTTGAGGTGAGTCTCACTTCCCAGATTGCAAGCTGAAACATGTTTGGGGTTGCAGAAATAATAACAAATTAAAAGCATTTATCAGAACAGGTACATTACTCTTGTGCTTGCCTACTCTTCGTTTTCCTTCAAGATTGAGGTTGCGAAAGTTGTTGGGTTTTTTTAGTTAATTGCCAAATTGATGTTGCATTTGACAGACAATGCATGTGTGTGTGTGGCAATTGTTCATTCTTCATTAAGTTAATTGGTCCTGAAGTGCCAGGATCAGCTATACCTACCATAGGGCAGCCAGGCATTGCCTTGACCACAGGTGAGAAGATCATGTTAAAAGTCTTAGTTCTAGCACTGCTACTGCTACAGTTTACACACTGAAGCTGTCACCTTTTTTTGGATCCTTTGACCACAACAAGGATAAGGAATGTTATTTTATATAGTTGAGATGCTCTTTGAGCTACTAATGAAGCTGCCTGCCGTTGCATTCAGTTGTAGAGGTTAGTGTTTCCTTTTATCATTCTAGATTAGTGCAGACTTGTCAGCTGGTTTTTGTCTACTCAACTGTTTGAGTTGTAATTTTCATGTTTCTAGGTAGCCTTTACATACACTACTTGCTAGATTGGAAATATAGTGAAGATCAGTATGTTTCTCATGCAGACTTCATGTGAACAAATGGGTTGTAACCTAGTGTCAAATTCCATAAGGGCTAGGTCCAGACAACATGAAGAAGGTGTTAAGTTGATTTGGTTTTTTTTGCTCCCGGAGAAAGGCATTAGAGAGGAAGACTAGACAGCAAGACAGGACTGTCATGGATCACCTCAATGTTATGCCTGTCTGTTGTGTGAAATTCCATGACACCAACCCTGGCAGACATGTTCTCATGTAACACAGGACAAGTAAGGATTGTTGGTACTTGGAAGTGTTTTGGGGTTTTTTCTTTTGTTTGGTTGGGTTTGGAGTTTTTTTGAGAGAGAAAGAATAAAGCTTTAGAGACTATATTGTCATCAAGTAATAACTTCTCTGGCTCTTCACCCTCCTAAGATCAGTAAGGAACTTCTGGACTTTGCAGGTAGAAATGATGTCACCAACCAGAAGAAGATCCAAGATTGTATTTTCCTTATATCTGGTATTTTGCTATTGGGAAAACTATTACTAGGCTTCTTCTCTACAAGACAGTAGTAGTGATTTTTTTTTTCTATAACTTAAGTTCAGACTTCTTTCTTTCTTTCTTTCTTCCTGGTTTTAGAACTACTGTGTGCTGTTATTGATTTCCCCAGTTCTGTATACATATTGCTATGTGCAAATGTAATATCCCAGAACAGGCTATTGTTCAACATTCAAATGAATCTGGTTTTGCCCCTTTGAAGCTTGAATACCTCCAAGCTGAATGCTGCTGATGGTAGCTGCTCTAACTGGAGGAAGTCTTAAAAAGAGAGAAACTTTTATCCACATGATGGTTTGTTTTATGATTATGGAGAATCACTTTTAAAGTAGTTAAGAATATTAATGATCCATATTCTAAGATCTAATGATTCTAAGACAGAAGGTCTTGGCCAGCATCATACTATTGAAGCAGACAGGTTTAGTATTAACTTTCTTGCCAAGTTCTGGAGCATGTAGGAATGGTTGAGTTCGGATTTCAGTGGGTTTTTTGAGCATGTACTTCCAGGTGAGCAGAAACAGATATGTAATTTTTTTGTGAGTTGGGTGGGGGTGGGTGGGGTGTCTTTGTTTTAGGGTTTTTTTCTCCTTTCTTTGAGAATGTGACAACAGGATATGTCAGGAGTAGACTGACCTAACAGATTTCAGTTACTAGATTGCATTTGTATGTTCATAGAGCATATTTAGCAGAACACATGGCTCCTAAGATCTTTCTGAATAAATTCCTTATTTTTTATTGTACAATGCGTAATGAGATTACAAGTAATGAATGGTATATTGATGTTACGAAGTTATAACACAGAAGCTCAGCTTGTTGCTGAAGCCATAAGACTGTGTACATCCTGTTGCTTTCTTCAGTTAAAAATGTCTGCTACTGCTCAAAGGATATGTTATTAATGCTTTGTGCATCACGCTATTCTTTTCTTGATGGTTTGACATAACAAGACTAACAACACTGTTACAGAGTACGCAGACCAGTTCTGAATAATCTTCCTGTGGTATTTTGTAACTTGTTGTTATGAAACAACTATTTCTATTACCTAAAGTCAGTAGAACTTTATAGCTTATTAAAAGTACTCATTAACATTTGTCACAATACTATTTAAAAAAAAACCACCTTCAAATACTCTTCCTATACTTTACTTTGTTACTAGTATTAGTGTTTTTACTATGGGGACCTACAGGAAAGATGGGGAGGGACTCTTTATCAGGGAGTGTAGTGATAGGATGAGGGGTAATGGTTTTAAACTGAAAGGGGGTAGCTTTAGATTAGATATTAGGATGAAATTCTTCACTATGAGAGTGGTGAGACACTGGAACAGGCTGCCCAGAGAAGTTGTGGATGCCCCATCCCTGGAAGTGTTCAAGGCCAGGTTGGATGGGGCTTTGAGCAACATGGTCTAGTGGAAGGTGTCCCTGCCCATGGCAGGGGGTTTGGAACTAGGTGATCTTTAAGGTCCTTTCCAACCCAAACCCGTCTATGATTTCCAGGCTGTGTATATGGCTATCGTATACCACTGAGTGTAGCCTTTTCAAGCTACTGCTATCTTCATGGAGCATATACTAGAATGCATACTTAAAGATGAAATGACAGTGTAAGGCACATCTTCAAACAGGGATTATTTTTGACATTATGTTTTTGTCTTTGTGACAAATAACTGGATACAACAAAACAGTGGATTTTCAAGCCCTCTGGGGAAAAATGTCAAATCACTTCAGGTGCTTTAATGAAATCTTGCTTATAATGGGTAGGACACTTGTCAACTTTTTTTTGAGCTGTAATCTGTTGACAACTCGGAATAGAGCAATATTTCTGTTACTGTGAGTTGAGTTCTTAATCACAGTAGTGACCCTTTAGGAAATACTTGCAGCTTAGTGCAGTCCTGTAGGAAGGGGTGTGTTTGTGGCAAATTTTGCATCCCTGAAATGCAAAAGGATAACATAAGTCACCCCGTTCTATTTAATTTTGAGAATAAAACGGTATTCTAAAGAAAGATTTCCTTTGCTCATTTAAAATCCATGTGTGAGGAAAGGTAGCTGCATGGGCTTCCCATGAGGCTTCTAAAATGAGTGGAAGAACCAACTGTTTTAGAAATAAGGGCTTGCATGGAAGAATGCAGAAATTACTATGTTGGAAGTTGCAAGCATCTTCACTAAATTGTTTTGACAATTGTGTATAAGAAACTGATGTAGCCATGGTATACACTAAGTTTTCTGTTTATGCAGGTATCTGATTATTTTTTGTTTAAGGGAGATTAAATTTTAATAGCAAGCTTAAAGATTTGATACTGAATCTCTGAATTACCATTTATGCTAGAAGAAAGTGAGAGTTTCCCCCCCCAGATTCTACTTAATCGCATCCTGTTAGGTAGTCAAGATTTGAAAGGGAAGCATTTTTATGGTACTGGATATAAAAACTATTTCCATTTTACTAAGTGTATAGTTGTACCCTTTTTATTTAAAAGGACAAAGGAGAGGGAGTGGTAAATAATATTAAAAAAAAAAACAACAACCAAACAACAAATCCACCACCAAAACTATTCTCAGGATACTGCTGTTTATTATCTTGGGTCTCTTTCTATAGTTTCTTGGTAATAATGTTCATACTTAAGTAGTGAAGAAACTTAAAATCTGAATGATCTAGCATTAAGAAATAAGTGTCCCTGTCTTATTCTCACCATAGCCTTAAGTAGTCTATTATATCTGTTTCTTCCCCTTGCCTCAAAGAAACAAAATTACTCTGGTAGCATAGTCTGGTTTTGCAAACACACTTTGCAATGTTGATAGTTTCTTCTGGGCACTTACAAATTTATATCTTATGCAAGTAATTTTGTTGTTGTTGTGTAGTATATGCTTCAAAGGACCCAGGACCAAGATGAAAATGTGGCTTTGGAGGCTTGCGAGTTTTGGCTGACTTTGGCTGAACAGCCAATTTGTAAAGATGTATTATGTCGGCATCTTACTAAGTAAGTATTAAGAATTACAACTCCTAGTTATGTTGAAATAGTCATCTTCAAACTTCAGTTGACTTGTTCCTGGCTACTTTTATAGAGACTGTATCTAGCTTGCTGTTTGCTTAGAAGGAGGTTCCTATAGTTCTTGTGTGTTGTAGCGCAGAGGTCACTGAAAAGACTTCTGAGGATTTCACTTGGCTCAAAAACCAACCTAAACTCTGTCACTGGTGCTTTACCTCGAGCTTAACAGCCTGTTAAGCATCAGATGGATGCAAAGGTATGCTAACATGCGCTTAAGCTTAAATATCTCCACATGACATTACCTGTAATATCTGGTGTACCATGAACATGTTGTCTTGACAACTGCTATTGTGAGCATCTCTGCAATGCTTCTATGTGCATAGTCATGCCAGGGATTCCCTACCTTTATGAAGAACATAACAAGATGACAAGATCATTTAGATTTAGGAATCAATTTCATATCAATTGCCACTGCAATTTAAATTTGAAGAAAGCATGTATAACATTTTTTCATACTTCTTCAGACTGACAGTAGGGTTTTTTTCACATTTCAAAAAGTTATCCTAAGCTTTAAAATATAGATCCTTGATTGAATGGGAATGAATGTCCATGTTTGCGACTTCAACATCTGCATGTCTGCAACAGTGCTTATAACTTTTTTCCAGACTAATCTGAAGACTTGCAATAGGAAATTAATTCTTCAGTGTTCCCAGTAAATGGAGACTCTGTTTTTGACACATGCATGGAAGGTTTTTTAAAATACTAGAGCAGTTTTGTCTGTGATTCTGTTCTTCCAGTTGAGATATTGAGAGAAGAGACACATTAGTTTCAGCCAAAATTACCTTTTTAGATGTAAAGCAAGTTAAAAAAGAAAAAGGGGGTGTGTGTTAAAATTGCAGTTTTCATAAGCAATTAGAAAGCCAAGAATTGAGATTAAAACACCTACTGTAGCAGTACAGGAATAGAAGTTGAAAATGGGAGAACTAAGGTTATGAGAAATTATGTTTAAGTTAAAATGTTTTTACTTAACTCCTTTTTATAGCTCAAAAGAATGATAGCACAGTTTTTGATTCTACCTGCTCCCTTCCCAACACATATATTAATACTAATCACCTTCTCAGTATAAAACTTAAACCTCTTCTGGCCTACATGAACATTGACACTGCAACAGCTTCATCCTTGGTTGTTGGGGATTTTTAAGAAGCTTTTAAATTTCTAGAAAAACAGATAAGAGTAACATTACATACCTCTTATCTTTCAGTGTTTTGATGTTTCAATTTGTTAAAAGCAACTTGTTTGTTGGTGAGTTCTTTTTGGCTAGGGAGCTATATAAATTTGCTAATACTTGATGAAAATCTTATTTTTTTTTTAATATTACATTGTGGGACAAGATCTTCTAAAAACTTGTTTAATATCTTGTTCCATTTTGCTCCTGTAGGCTTTCTTTTAAAATATATAGCTCCTGCATACTTCATGAAGTATGCTGCAGAAATGACAATGAATGGGTGTTAATCAGAATACTTACCTTCTGAACTTTCAATGAAGGAATAGTAATGTGCCGTTGAGATGCACGAATATTATTGGTGGCCTGAGTACCTTCAGAAAGAATGCTCCTCAGCTGCAGAATATACAGGGATTGAGTCTGTCACTGGTGCTGAGACAGTCTATGGCGATTTCAGTATTACCTTGATTTGGCTTGTAATACATATTTTTGTGGGTTTCTTTTTGTAATGAATGTGTTTTTATGTGAATTATTTGACTTTTTTCCTCTGTTGTGGTTTAACCCTAGCTGGTGACTAAGCCCCACACAGCTGCTTGCTCACTTACCCCACAGTGGGATGGGGGAAGAGTATTGGAAGAGTAAAAGCAAGAAAACTCATGGGTTGAAATAAAGACAGTTTAATAGGGAAAGCAAAAACCGCGCACACAAGCAAAGCAAATCAAGGAATTCATTCACTGCTTCCCATGGGCAGGCAGGTGCTCAGCCATCCCCAGGAAAGCAGGGCTCTATCTCACATAATGGTTACTTGGGAAGACAATCACTATCACTCCAAATGTCCCCCCCTGTCACAGCACTCTCCAAACTAGCCAGCTGCAATAAGATTTTTTACCATCACATACCAGCATACTCTTCATGCTAGTCCCTCTGCTGCCTTCTCCTATGAAGCTTGGTTAATTAACATTGATAACATACAGCTGTGGGCTGGCTTCAGGGGCAGTGGGTTGGCTGATGTAGACAAGGTGCTGGTTCTGTTAAGAGGTTGGGCAGCCAGTGAAGAGAGACCAGCCAAGGAAGAAGCAGAGAGAATATGTGACCTGGATAAGGAGAGATTAGGAGTAGGCAGTAGAGGGACTGGCATGAAGAGTATGCTGGTATGAAATAATAAAAGACCTTGTTGCAGCTGGCTAGTTTGGAGAGTGCTGCAACACCCCCCTTCCTCCTTCCCCAAGCATGGCACCATATGGTATGGAATACCTCTTTGGCTAGCTTGGGTTGCCTGTCCTGGCTGTGTTCTCTCCCAATTTCCTGTGCCCCTCTAGCTCTCTCACTGGTAGGGCCTGAGAAACTGAAAAGCCCTTGACTTAGCACACTGATGTTTTTGCTTGTTGCTAGGTAATGTTTATACTATCAACACTGTTCTCACACCAAATCCAAAACACAGCATACACCATCTACTAAAAAGAAAATTAACTCTATCTCAGCTGAAACCAGGACATCCCCTAGTACTTTTTTTTTTTTTTTGACCATACATCAGTACCATTGGAATCCCACGACCATAACCAGTTTAATAACTAAGTAAAGTTCTGATATAGGCTAATGACTAATGTCAAGATCTCTGCATTGTTGGGAACTTGCCTTAAGGGGCAATACTTGAAGTAATCAGAAAGGGATAGGATAGGAGGGCTTAATGTGGTTAGACTTCCATCCTTAAGAGTAAACATTGAAGATCACTGGCCCTAGAATTGAGCCCTGGGGAACCCCACTGGTGACTGGCCACCAGCCTGATGTAACCCCATTTACTACAACTCTTTGAGCCCAATCAGTCAGCCACCTGGTCACCTAGTGTATTATGGACTTGTCTAGCTGTGTGCTGGACCTCTTGTCCAGAAGGATACTGTGAGAGACAGTATCAAAAGCTTTTCTAAAATCCAAAAACCCCTATGTCTACTGTCTTCCCTTGGTCAACTAGATGGGTGACCTTGTCACAAAAGGAAATTAAGTTGGTCAAGCAGGACTTTCCCCTTGTGAACCCATGCTGGCTATGACCAATGACTGCATTGTCTCTTGAGTGTTTCTCAATAACTCCGAGGATAACCTTCTCCCTAATTTTACCAGGGACTGAAGTGAGCCTGATAGACTGGTAATTACCAGGTTCTTCTTTCTTAATATGTATCAATATTTTTTTTGTAGACTGATACCTGTGTTGGTAAATGGTATGAAATATTCAGAGATTGATATTATTCTGTTAAAGGTAAGCATTGATTTCTTTTATACTCAGTAAGATTATCTGATTTGCTTCTGACTTGTAAATCAGAATGATTGAGCTGGTAGGCTAGATCTTGTCTGCCATCTGTTCAATAAGGATCTAGCTTTCTGGGGCAAGGTATGCTGTTCCAAAAACTAAATGCGACTACTGCCATGTTTGTTGCAGGAACAATGGCATTTTTAGTTAGCTGGGCAGCACAAGTGGGATGTGAATCTTTCATATGCTTATAAAATCTTGAACTAAAATTTACATTACATTCTTAATTTCCTTGAGCATTATAGTTGCACTAGTTTATCTGACAAAAGATTTTGATGATAGGGGGATGTTGAAGAAGATGAAGCTATTCCAGATAGTGAACAGGACATAAGACCTCGTTTTCATCGTTCACGGACAGTAGCTCAGCAACATGAAGAAGATGGTATTGAAGATGATGACAATGATGACGATGATCTTGATGATGATGATACTATTTCTGACTGGAATTTAAGTATGTCAAAGTAATGTGTAAAATGTTTTAAAATATAGCTACTTACATAATACAAGAACTATAGTAAAAAAGAGGAGTTTGCGTATAGGAATACTGAGGCTTTGTTTTGAATAGAAAAAGAACTATCTACTGATATAATTGGTGGTTGGGGCAGAGGGGGAAGTCTTTCAGGTGGTGTTTTGCCTATGTAACTATTGACAAAAGCTAGCCATCTGTAAGCTTATTTCAAATATGACCGATAGAGCTTCAAACATCTACTGTGTGCAATTCAACAGAAGCTTTGGATTTTGAATTTTAATTCTACAAATCATGGATCACCTGTTATTAATTTAAAATGTCTTACACATTCTTAACTTGAGGAAGCTTAATAATGCTTTCTTCAGTCTTCCCTCTAAATCTGGTTTGTGTGTTTGATTTCCTGCCACTTCCATTTGAACATGCTACTACTGACAACCATTACGGGTAGTTCAGATGTAGTACAGATGAATGTACCTTGAAGCTTATGAATCAAACAACTTTGAGACATATCTAAACTTTTAAAATTATTATTATTTTAGAAGAAAATAAGTACAAATATGCTTACCTTTTGTAAAACTTTTTATAGTTTTAAATTCATAATGCTGTTCTTGTAGTCATTGTGTGTAGAAATTGCAGAATTAAATACATATTTTCTAAAAAATGTAGCTGAAATGACAGAGGGCACCCAATGGTCCACAGTTTTGGTTAAGATTGTGAGGAAGCTAAAGCTGACTAGGAAAGAGCGAACAGAACAGTTAAGAAATCTCTTTTGATGTATGTCATCTGGACTTGAGAGAATTTTGATTATCTGCAATTCAGAATTGTGTGCTCTATTTCTTATTCAGTGTTCTATATTTTACTTCCAATTTGAACAGAGAGGAAACGTCAGCACAGCCTGACAATTAGCAGCATTGCTTACTAATGAAACCTGTTAACTAAATATGGGAGCCTGCCTTTTTTTCCTCTAGTAGAAAGCTGAAACAGTCTTAGCTGAAAGCAGCAGGTCTTGGGGAGTCTGTGCTGTTTGTTATTGCTTTGCAGTGGAGATCTGCTCTGAGTTGAGGGCTTGTGTTTTGTTTTCTTCAAACTTGTTGGACATAATCTAAGAGCAGAGCTATCTATTTATTATCTATTCTAGCAGTTGCTACCTCCCAACTGGAAACTTCTGTGTCCTGTTTGGGCCCTCTAGCAGTTTAGGTCCAGTTTGGGATTTTTGCATGTTACATTTGCTGTGTATATTTTGCCTGATTACATGTCTTGTATATACTTTTGTTCCAGTTGGATAGTTTCTGACAGATTAAGAAGGAAATGAGATCATAATAAGCAAAAAAAGTGCAGTATAAATTCTGTAATGCAGGCATTCTTTATAAATCCATCTTAGCATTATTTTTCTTGATATGACAGCACCACAGCAGAAAACCAGATTAAGGATTTCTGAGTCATGCTTTGAAGTTGGTTTTTTATGAGCTTTTGTGTGCTAAAAATATGAGATTAAAACTTTCAAACAGATTTTGAGGTGGTATTCTTTGTATTGGTGCATCACAAAATTAGGTGTAAGATATAAAAGCTCAGAGCAGAGTTCAGTGAATTTCTTTCAGTCTCTAGAGATTGATGACTTTTTTTTTTTTTTTTTGATACATGGATCATGTTTGAACATTTTCTTTTTAATCAATTGCAAATATTTTTAGGCTATTTCTCCTTAGTTTCTCCAGTATGTTACATTCATGTCACAGACCTTCCCTCTTCCATGGTGTTACACCATCCTGAAATTATGTAGTGTATATAATGTTGCAATATAATGGTGTGGTTCCTGCCAGTGAGTGTTTTAATATCCCCAGTGTATAAGTCCTTTTAGTGGCTATAAAAATGCTGTAAAATGGCTTTCTAAGAGCTGTGGCTTTGTACAGTGGATCCCTGTGTATTGTAATGAAATGGAACTATCTTTCCTCCTAATGCTCTGGCAGCTCAAATTTAAAATGAGGATTATACTGTCTAACTACAACTGCTTGTATAATAAGCAGATTAACACTGTTAATTCCCCTCAGGGAAATGTTCTGCTGCTGCTTTAGATGTCCTGGCTAATGTATTTCGTGATGAACTTCTGCCACACATCTTGCCCCTTTTGAAGGAATTACTCTTCCATCCCGAATGGGTAGTTAAAGAATCTGGTATCCTTGTTCTTGGAGCAATTGCTGAAGGTAAGGCAGCAGTGCATATCAGGTTGCTGAACTTATGATTGGTTTTAAAACAGCTCTGTGATTTCTTCTAGGTAAGTTTACTTGTGCAAACAAGTATGTGTCCTTAGCTGATTTGGTTTTGGTAATTAATCTCTACATCTACTAGTTGGTGACTGAAGTTATTTAATTTTCCATTTTCAAATCTATGCATGTTTTGGAAGCTAAATAACTTAATTTCTTACATTCCTCCCTTTCTTAACTCTGCAGCATATATTTATTGGTCTCTCATGAAGTACTACCTTGATTTGATGCAACAGGAATAATTAATAAATTTGAGCCTTACATTTCATTCAGTGCTTTCAGAAACGGAGAAGACCTGTCCTGTGACTTCAGTGCCCTGAGCTGCTTTCTCTGGATGTCACTGATTTTAATGTGATAACTTCCATTTCTTTGTATTTACTCACAGGCTTGGCTTTTTGCCTGCATTTCCAGCATCTCTGTTCATTTTGCAAACTGAAGGAATATGTTTGGGTCTATCTTTTCCTAGTGTCTAGTGAACATACTTTTTCTTTGTTGCTAGAAAACTTTTTTGTTGGTTTTGATTTCAAGTCAAGCAAGGTAAAAGTTAGTACCTTGGCAAATCTCAGTGTATTGCTGCCCTTGCTGGCTTAGTGTGTAGCTTTTATTGCTGGTCAGTATTTGTGTGATATTAAGAGAAAACAAGAAGAAAATTAAATTTCTTAAGGAATACTTTTTAATGATAGGATTGCTTGTTATCAAGGCCTAATCTTTCTCTTCTTGTCTCTTGGTCACTCTGAGTAGACTGGCATAAGACTTCCAAGCTTTATAAACTAATTTTATTTGGATATTCTTGCTATAATCCATTTAATGAAGCAGAATTTTTCGGGGTTGGGGAAGTAATGAAGTAGAAAAGTAATTGAAATGAATGTAACTTTGGGGATTTTAATTATTGTTTGTGGTGAGGTTTCTTTTTAGGACTTAACATAAATTAGTTAGGCTTGCTTTGTATATTGTTAAAATGTATTACTACATGATAAAGGATGAAAATACATCCCTTCTAGGAAATAACAAAAAGTTTTATTACGTTTTCTAATTCTCATACTGTAATAGCTATATTTTTCCTTCTAGGATGCATGCAGGGTATGATTCCTTATCTTCCTGAGCTGATCCCTCACCTCATTCAGTGCCTCTCTAACAAAAAGGCTCTTGTGCGCTCCATTACATGCTGGACTCTTAGTCGCTATGCACACTGGGTAGTTAGTCAACCCCCAGACACATACTTGAAGCCATTAATGACTGAGTTGCTAAAGCGTATTCTGGATAGCAACAAAAGAGTACAAGAAGCTGCCTGCAGGTGAGCCAAATCTTAAACAAAAAGCACTATCCATGACAGTGCTTTTTCATGGGAAACTATTTTAATGCCTTTATTGATGAATGCATGACTCCATTTCTAGCTCATAATGTATTTTTTTTTCCTTTTAAATTGGAGTAGGTTCAGCATCTTCTGAAGTAGTCACAAATTACTCCAAGCTGTAATAAAATAAAAACAGATACTTTGTATTCTCTTCTCCATTTGTTGTGGTTTAACCCCAGCTGGTAACTAAGTGCCACGAAGCCACTCACTCACTCCCCCCTCACCCAGAGGGATGGGGAGGAGAATCAGAAGGGAATGTAAAACTCAAAGGTTGAGATAAGAACAATTTAATAATTGAAATAAAATAAAACAAAAAGAACAATAATAACAATAACCATTATAATGGAAAGGAGGGAGAAGGGGAGAGGAAAGAAATCAAAAGGGAAGGGAGAGAAGAAAACGAGTGATGCACAGTACAGTTGCTCACCCAGCCAGTCTCCCCCTCCCCCCTTCCCCTCCCCCTCTTCCCCCCCCTCCCCCCTCTCCCCCCCCTCCACCCCCCTCTCCCCACCTCCTCTCTCCCCCTCTCTCCCCTCCCCCCCTCGTGCAGGAAGTTCAGCAAATAAAGTTTTTACATGTCAGTTTGTGTGGGGCAGGAGTGTACACAGCAGGCTGCCAAGAAAGTTTCTTCATAAAGCAGAATTAGATCTTTAACATGTATGCATAACAGGATTTACAGGAATATTTTTAAATTTTCTCATCCGAATATAAGAGCTGTATCTATGTTCAATCAAAATAGGCTGAGTTTGTCTCAGTAATACCATTTTGAAAAAGTACCTTGGATGAATTTGAGGAATAAATACAGTTCTATATTTAAAAAGAAATGGGTAGTGTGGGACATTTCGGGGTGGTCTTGTTTTGTTTTTTCCAAGATACTGACTGACCTGTTTGGGGTGGGTTTTTTGTCATTCAGTGCCTTTGCTACTCTAGAAGAGGAGGCTTGTACAGAGCTTGTTCCTTATCTTGCATATATACTTGACACTTTGGTCTTCGCATTTAGTAAATACCAGCATAAAAACCTGCTCATTCTTTATGATGCTATAGGAACTCTAGCAGATTCTGTAGGACATCATCTAAATAAACCCGTGAGTATACCTTACGTTCTGTAGAAACACTTGTCATATATTGAAAAACTGTTTTGGTGGGTTTTGTAGTGTGCTTTACATGTTATAAAATGGAAAAGCTGACCTTTCTGTGTAGGCTTCAATAGTAATAAATATTTACTTGTAAAATACATAGACTGCATGTAGTTTTCCCACTACACAAATATTCCCCATTTTGAATAAATAATTGTGTGTGGTGGCTTGTAAAATGTGCTTCTCATTATTGTGACTTTTTTCCTCATTCTCTGAATTTTTCAGCTCAGAGGAGATATGTATATATCAATATAGATATGAAATGAGGCTTTAAAGAAAATGGTGGAATGTGTATGCTAATTTCTTATGACTGACTTTTGTTGATTTTTTTTAATTTTTGTAACCATTTTCAGTATAGCTAAGCTGCTCTGTATCTTTCCAATGTATTGGAGCACATTATCATTAGAAATTGCTTTATCAGAGTGTAGGAAAGACATGCATTCTTTATATATAAAACCACAGAATCCTTTGGACAAAGCACAGATAACACACAGGCGAATATAGCGGGGGGGGGTTGTAATGTACATATGTTCATTAATAGGATGTGCATACATGTCACATGCATCTTATGATGACTATTGAAACTTGATTTATTTCTCCATAGTGCTTCACATGAAATAGACATACTAGAATAAAACAATTTGGATTGTTGCCATGGCATTTTATTTGCTGTCCAAGACTCCACACCATCAAAGGACATCTTTTTTCCAATCTCTCTCTGGCCCTGGCCAGCTTGATATTTGACAGCACCAGGAGGAAGCTAAATGGGAGCTCCTGGTGATGGTGGGACTTTCTTCAGTCACTTAAAATATTGTATCTTTGGACACAGCATTAGCTGGCAGCATCTGTTGGCTCTCTAGATGCTTTCTGGGAACAACAGTACTACAGGGATGCTTTGTTTAATATCCTTGTGACTGTGACAGCAGTGGCAGGGAAGATGCAATATCTTTATACAGAATTGATAAGTGCACCCTGCTGAGGGAATAGAAAATTACTTCATCGATGAGTAGTTGCTTGAGGAAGAGGTTTCAGGAACTTGGGGGGATAGGGTTGTAGCATCAGGGGCAATGGGAGATGGTTGAGAAAAGCAGGTGGCAGATGCACGGCCAGATTGCATTGCCAGTAAAAACATTTTCTGTAGGCCCTGAAGCAATCCTATAGACTTGCAACAACCCAGGTAGCTATTAAAAGTTGCTAGACTGAAGCCAAACCTAGAGGAAAAGATTTGTTCTTGCAAAGCTACTTAAGTGCCTCAGCAAAAAATCTTGACACATAAATTGTAAATTCTAATATTAAACTACTTCTACATATTGCAACAATTATTACAGTATATCAATTTTCTTTTGCTGAAAAAGTAGAATATATCAATTCTTAATATATCAGTTTTCTAGCTTTGAAATAAACTAGTATGCAGTGAAGTGTTTCAGTAGCTGATGCATTTTCATCCTAAACAGGAGTATATTCAGATGCTAATGCCTCCGTTAATCCAGAAGTGGAACATGTTGAAGGATGAAGATAAAGATCTCTTCCCTTTATTAGAGGTAAACATTAAAATTTGAGCATGTTTTATCAACTTCTTTTAGGAATTACCCCTTTTACTAAAGATGCTCCTACTAGGAAGTGTGACTAATAAAAGCTGACAGTGTTAGGTATTTCCCATTATGGAAAAAATATTATGAATTGTAGTGAGAAAAATCTTGTGACTAAGGAAATGTCATTAGGTTTAGCAGAAATCTCTTAGGTTTTAGGGTTTTTTTTCCTGCTACTCTTGAGTGTTTTCTTTCAGATTATTTAAAAAAAAAAAAAGTTCTATCCCCCTATTGTTCTTGTCTTTTCTCCTCACTCTCCCTTCATCCCTCTTTTAAAACTATTATCAGACAGGCTGAAGGTATGAACCAGACCATGTAGTCTATTCTCTGTACTTTCCAAGTGTAATGCAGGGAAACACTTCTAGAGAAATTAGTTTTGTAACTCTTGGGTAATGTTAGGGCTTGTACACAGTCAGGATACTGAAGTTTAGTATAAGTTCTAGCTGAATTATAGTAACTGTCTTCATATGAAATTTCTTGGCCACCTCTAAGAAGATGCTGCTTCTGCAAAATTTTCTCAAGTGACATACACAGGAGAGAGTAACAATTAGCTGACAGTTGCCTTGGCTCAGCTAATCGGTACTGCCTTTCTAGGTTGTTTTTACTTAATCAGTTACTTGTGGGTATACTTAAAATACTTCTAATTCACCTCTCCCAAGTAAAAGGCACTTCGGGGGTTGAGGAAAGTTAGTGTGTGTGTATCTCATTTGTTTGTTTATTTGTTTTATTTCAGTGCCTGTCATCAGTTGCTACTGCCTTGCAATCTGGCTTTCTTCCATACTGTGAACCTGTGTACCAGCGTTGTGTAAATCTGGTTCAGAAGACTCTTGCACAAGCCATGGTATTTTTCTATTGCTATTCTGATGTTTTCAGAATATCTCCTTATACCAGTGTATTAACTATGTAAAGTTATGGGTCTGCAGGGAGATTTATAGTATTAACCACTGAATATTTAAATGAAGCTGCAGTTCTGAAACTAATTTTTTTTACTTTTATGCATAGCCCTGAGAATATCTAATACTCATTTTGAAAATGCGTACTTATTTATTGCAGTTGCATAATGCTCAGCCAGACCAATATGAGGCTCCAGATAAAGATTTCATGATTGTGGCTCTTGACTTACTCAGTGGTTTAGCTGAAGGACTTGGAGGCAACATTGAACAGCTGGTGGCTTGCAGTAATATCCTGACATTAATGTACCAATGCATGCAGGTGAGATGAGTAACCTGTTTAATCCAAGGATTTTCGTTCTTAAGAGAATCAGAAACACTTCTAGAATTGTCAGATTTTTTTTCTTCCTCTCTTTAGGATAAAATGCCTGAGGTACGGCAGAGTTCTTTTGCATTGTTAGGTGATCTGACAAAGGCGTGTTTTCAGCACGTTAAGCCTTGCATCGGTATGTTTCTTTTATATATTAAATAATTAACATGTTTTACAAACTGATAAGAGGCTGGTTTAGCCATTGTTAAGTTCCCTTTTCTGTGCCTTGCCTTGTCATGGTGTTGTAAGTTTTCATTTTCCTTCATTAGTAAGGGTCTGTAGTCTTTTTTTTCCTTCAAACTGTGTGTTTAAGACATGTTGTTCTTTTTGTAGACAGTGTAAAAGTTCATTTTACTTCTTGATTTTGATAATGTAACATGCTTCCTGTTGAGCTGGAATACAGCTAAACAGATGTACTTAGACTTCAATTAGAACAGCTGCTTTCTTTGATAAACTTTTTAATTTGTAGCTTTTTTTGTTCTACTAGTATCTATTGTTGCATATTATTTATATATATTGAAATTAGAAAACTTGGCTAGAGGGTAGGTTTTGGGGTTTTTTTTGTTGTTTTGTTTTTAATTTTAGTAGGGAAGTAGCATTAGTTATACACTCCCACATTATTCACTGTCTTTTCCTTCAGATACTCTTGAAGATACACTTAACTTAGCAAATGAATGCTTGAATAGGCTTGGAATTTAAAATTTATTTGGCAGATGTTATAATCTGTCACTGTGACTAATATTTTATTAAAATTTAATCAAGGCTCTGATTTTCTTTCTAGACTTCATTTTTGTTGGCTGTTGGGGTTTTTTTGGGGGGGGGGGTTGGTGGATTTTGTTTTTGTTGTTGGGGTTGTTTGGGGGTGTGTGTTTGGGGTTTTTTTGTTTGCTTTTGTTTAGTTGTTTTTTAGCACAGATGAATACATAGTTATCCAGGTGTGGGGTTTTTTCCCCTACCCCCAGGAAGGGGAGAAAAAAGGTTTCTAAAGTTACATAAAGGTAATTAGAAATTACTATTAGAAATATTTTTAAATCGTAGTTTGAAAAGATTTGTGTTGATCTGCTTAGGTTTTAAAATCCAGGTTAATCTGATATATAGCATAAATACAACTCTTGTAAAGCATTACACCTGAATTAACAAGAATTTAAATAAGCTTACACAATGTTTTAAAACCTTTTGTTCCCTCCCCATGATCTTACACTAATGGGACAAGATGGTTGTATTGTGTAATGAGAATTTAAAATGTTGTACTTTATAGCTGATTTCATGCCCATTTTGGGAACCAACCTAAACCCTGAATACATTTCTGTGTGTAACAATGCCACCTGGGCAATTGGAGAAATCTCCATCCAGATGGGTAAGACTTTTAATATTTTTTTTTTTTTTTTTTTTTTTTGCACATTTACAATGGTTTGTCTGGGTGGTGGTTTTAGGGGGTTGTTCTTAGGTTGGTGGGGGTTTTTTGTTTGGTTTTTTGTTGTTTGTTTTAGTGATACTTTCATGTTAAAATTTAATTTAAATTTTATATTCTTGTCCTTGACAGTAAGTTAAATGTACCAGTTTTAAATAGATTATGTATATTAATGATCATTTTCTTCTGAATGTTTCTTTTTGGCTGTTTCAGGTATAGAGATGCAGCCTTATATTCCAATGGTGTTGCACCAGCTTGTAGAAATAATTAACAGACCCAACACACCAAAGACATTGTTAGAGAACACAGGTACCCAAAAACTGAACCATTCATGGTGAAGGGAATTAGTTATTATTTTTTAATAAGGATTAAAAAAATTGCATAGGAGTTATTTTATTGCTATGTATTTGGCTTTTGTAAGCAAAACCAACTTGTTTTGCAAAAGCTCTTACAAGTCTGTCTTGTAGCAAAGCATCTATCATATCTAGATTATTAAAGTTATTGATTTCACACCTTTATAACATTTAATATTTATTCATGATCTATTTAAGTATTCTTCTAATTTTATTTATGTATACAATATGACAAATGTATGCAATAGCACTTAAAGACTTATTGGCTTTACACTGATTTTAATATGCATGTACTGTATATATATGCCTAGTGTTTGAAACAAATGTAATTGGCATATATAAAATGAATAATGATCTCTGAATTGACAAAAAATGCACTTATTTTTTTAAGATAAATTTGTAATAATATGCACAGAAATTTAGATCTCTGATGGCAGTTTTACCACAACACAACTAAAAATTACATATAACTTCTGTTACCTGGTCACTTAAATGCAAATTTCTGAAAAAAAGTCTAATAGTGGCATGCACACTTTTGTTCTGGCTAGCAGTTTTGCTGTCCAAATTGGGAGCAGTCCCCAAATTGGAATTTCTGAGGCTTGTTTCTTTTGCCTTTATAGAGGGCATTTTCTGGTATGAAGAGCACCTTCCATACTTCAGCAAATCTTTAATAATCTAACAGGTTTCTGGTTTACAATTTTACTAATTGAGAATCTTTTGACTTTTTTCTGTTGGAAAACTGGTAAGAAAAATAATGGTTTAGTCATTATACTTGACATAATTCTGAAAATTATGCAAATTCAGTGCTACAATTAGAGATATTTTTTTTTTTTTTAGTTAAATATAAGATAAATTGAAGAGTGGTTTCTTTCAGTGCCTATTTTTTCTTCAGTACTCTCTACGCCTCACTCCCTCATTTAGTATGGAAGGTGAACTTGAAGGAAAAATTGCCTAGTTGTCTGGCATATTATAGATACTGCTTTTTGAAAATATAATTTTGGAGCAAATAACTACCTGCTATGAAATACACCATAGAATAGTATAGTAATATAAATTTTCTTTCCCCCTGCCCCAACCCCCTTTGTCTGCACTGATGGATGTGTAATACCTGTAACTGAGAAGCATCCAATACTTAAAAGTTTGCTTCCATCGCTGCTAAGAGAATTTTTTTGAAGCATCCAAACACTGATTTATATATTTGGGGGGGGGGGGGGGGGGGTAGGGTTGTTCGGGTTTGTGGGGTTTTTTTAGTATCTTAATAGTTACTTTAAATGCGGATGCATAACTGCAAATAAACGTTGAGTGTGGTGTATATAAGTTTGTTGTGGGATATTGTGCTGCATGCCGTTGGTACATGCAAGAGTATTAATGTTTTCTGCTTTTGGTTGTTATGTAATGAGCTATAAAAACACTTATATGGAAACATACGAGACTACCTTAAGTAAAAGTAGTTGCATAGGAAATAATGAGTACATGCCAAAAAGTTAAGCTCTGACAGAAATTACTATTCCTTGTACAGACTATAGCTGTGAGAACTTAACAGATAAACCTTAAAAGTGTATTTTCACTTGAAAGTAGCACTTCAAATGCAGTTTTAGAAGTTAGATCTGCTGAAAAATTAGAGACACTGCATATTGAATTTGAGTAATGTCTGGGCAAAATAGTACATTACCAGTGAGCCACAGCTTTTGTGGAATTAATAAGTTTCAAACTGCTAGTATATCCTACACTAAACTTATTGGAGAAAGCATCATCTGCTTTATTGCATGTTTCATGAAACTGTTCACAAATGCCTGTTAATTACTGTTGCATAGTACGTCCCTTGAACATAGGTTTCCTTTCTCTGCTTCATATAAATCTGCTGGATTTTAGTATTATTCATGTATTTTGCTTCAAATAATCCTGATACATTATTCCCCACCTTCTCCTTTTTCTAAAGATTAATCTTTTGTGAGTTGAGCAAGCACCATTAAAACACACATTTGCATGATGACATTTTCTTCAGTCTGTTCCTCAGAACAAAGGACCAAACTACCTAACTGTCCATAGAAGCAGTTTTGCTTTTCAAGTTTCCTTTATGATTTTGTATCAGAAGTCAGATTCTTTACAACTTTTATGAGGAAGCCTTTTCTGAACAGGAGAAATATTGAGATTAAAGAATTAATTTTCTGCAGTCAGTTGCTGTGAGTTAGCAACCACTTCAAATTCTCTACAAGATTATGAAGAAAACAAATATTTGGTGCTCTCTGAGAAGTGTTTCATCTATTTAGTGTTTATTAGACAGACCACAATATATTCAATGTAAAAGTATTATTAATGTATTTTTACTGATAGATAGTAGTAGGCCTATTAAAATCTTTAATTCAAACTATTGAAAAAATGTTTATGAGTACTTGATACTTTAATTCCTTTCTGTCAAGAGTATCCATAATTAGTACTTTTTATTAAAAACTTTGAAGTATATGGTAGATAAATTTACTGTAAGAGATGATTCTGAAGAGGGCAGAATGACTGCTTATATCGGGAAGCCTTTGGATTTTAAATTGTGTTTTTTGGTGTTCTCTCATTTTCCTTAATTTTTCTTTTACCCTGGAGAGTATACCGTATATGTTGCTGCCTCTTATTTAGGGGGTGGTAATAAACAGCACTGGTGAAATCTTATGTTTACTATCATACGCAGATTCTGTTGGCTTCTGTTTCTGAGTTATTTGTTGTTTTTTATTTTTTTCTCCTCCCCCCTCATTTGCTCATGTCTTGGTTGGCGTTTGGTGGTGTATAACCGTGATTGCATTACCTTAGCAATAACAATTGGTCGTCTTGGTTACGTTTGTCCTCAAGAGGTGGCCCCCATGCTACAGCAGTTTATAAGACCCTGGTGTGTATTATTCAATCTTTTTTTTTTTTAATTCATCTTTCCCCCCTTTCCCCCCTTTCCCCCCTTTCCCCCCTTTCCCCCCTTTTCCCCCTTTTGATATATTTTTCAGTTGGTTACAAAATCTCAATCCTTAATCATTGCCAACCATGTGACTAATCTTGTCCTATCAGGTTTGTGAGTTTTTAGTAGCACTGTCATCTATTCTTTGTTGTGGCTAACGACTAATTTATGCATGGGATAAGATTGTCACATGCTTGCGTGTTAAAGCTTGACTACAAAAAAGCATTTTAAAATCCTCCAGAATGATAAAACAACGCATGCAAATACTATAAAATTTAAACTGTGCATTACTTTATTTAAAATTCAGTCTGAGGCTTGAATTGCTGTAAAGAATGTTTCTAGACTTGTTATACATAAAATAACTTGCTTGATGCTGTAAAAAATAACTGTTCTATAAGTGGTATTTGACATAATTCATACTGTGAAAGTATTATATGTTCTGCTTCTAATAATGATAGTTTCTATAAATATTTCATATACATGTTTCTTTTGTATTTAATGGAATACAAATCACACTTTCTATCTGTATATAGTGCAACAGGAAAGCAAGATTCTGGAGATGATACCTAATGGGAGTATACTAGTAAAGACTGTGTGCAACAAGTATCTTTCTAAGTGTCCAAAACAGTGTTTCAGATAAGATTATCAGTGTGACTTATTCCATCAAATACTGTAATCTAGTTCTGACCTGACTGAATGAAAAAGTAATAGAATTACTAAATCGTTTGTTCTCCAACTTACTAGGTGTACCTCTCTGCGAAACATAAGAGACAATGAAGAAAAGGATTCGGCATTCCGTGGGATATGTACCATGATCTCAGTCAACCCCAGTGGAGTAGTCCAAGTAAGATACATGAATAGATCTTAACTTTTTTGTTTTCTTTACTCGTGACATTTAGTGGAAGCTATATATGGAGTATGAAAAAGTTTAGTTTTATGTTAATTCCCTGTAGTACATGCTATAGTTGGGTTTTTTTATGTCAAGGAGGCCAAAATGTTTATATTTCAAATTATACATATCATGATACTTCAGGATTTCTGCCTCAGTAATTATCACTTATGGAAAGGACGTTACTGTTAAATTCATTTTTTGCCTTTTACTTACAAGGAACATGTAAATAATGATCTTTGATTAACTGTATTTTGATACTTTTGACAGTCTTTTTTTATGTTGAGGATATGTATGAAAATCCAAGGCAAAAGTTACATCATGGTTTAACCCCGGCCAGCAACCAAGCACCACGCAGCCACTTGCTCACTCCCCCCTCACCCAGAGGGATGGGGAGGAGAATTGGAAAGGAATTTAAAACTCAAGGGTTCAGTTTAGAACAATTTAATAGGTAAAGCAAAAGCTGCACATGCAAGCAAAGCAAAACAAGGAATTCATTCACTAATTCCCATGGACAGGCAGGTGTTCAACCATCTCCAGGAAAGCAGGGCTCCATCACGCGTAACGGTTACTTGGGAAGACAAACACCATGAGGCCGAATATCCCTCTCCCCCCCCCCCCCCTCTTTCCCCAGTTTATATACTCAGCATGACGTCATATGGTATGGAATACCTCTTTGGCTAGCTTGGGTCACCTGTCCTGGCTGTGTCCCCTCTCAGTTTCCCGTGTCCCTCCAGCCCTCTCACTGGCAGGGCCCAAGGAACTGAAAAGTCCTTGATTTAGTATAAATGTTACCCAGCAACAACTAAAACTGTCGATGTCCTATCAACATTGTTCTCACACCAAATCCAAAACACAGCACTGTACAAGCTACTACGAAGAAAACTAACTATCCCAACTGAAACCAGGACAAGTTGACATACTAAACCTATTTTTCAGATGCAATCTAGGTTTTTTAAAAAAGAGAACAAAAACAATAACCACCCCTTCATTCTTAAAACTTGGGTAGAGAAGATTCTCTTTCAACTCAAGATATAGTGCTTACATCAGAGGTCCTCAAACTTTTTAACCAGGGGGCCGGCGCGTGGATGAAGGGGCAGGCAGTCATCTGCGGCTGCTTGGTTTCCCCCCCCAACCCCCAGCGGGGGGGGGGGCGGGGGGGTTCTGTAAATATCGGGGGGCGGATTGAGGACCCTGGGGGGCTGTATCCAGCCCGTGGGCCATAGTTTGAGGACCCCTGGCTTAAATAGTCAATATGACAAGATGCATCTCTTTAAAATAAATGGTACATCTCAAGAATAGAATATGACTTACTCTTTAGTCTCTGCAGCTCCTAATATTTTTTAAGAGGAAAACAAAGGCTAATTTCCCTCTCCTCTGCCTAGAATCCTTTCCCCTGAAACACAAGAATTAGGCCTCTATCTTGCTTCAAATTTTTCAGTTCATTTCACTAATCCCTTATTTTGTTTTTAGCATTTCCCTCTTCTACTGTCCATATGTTCTTTCACATAGCTTAAAGAGAGGGAGTAATTAAGGACTTTCTTCATTATCCCAGCTCTCTTATATAGTTTTCCTCAGTTCCTATTGAAAATCATGTGCATTATCAACTTTAAGACATCAGTCTTAAGCATTAATGGTGTAGGAGGAGGTAATGCGTGACAGCAGATGAATTAAACGTAGGGATTTTGGAGTGGCTTTAGTTTTGAACCTGTATGATAAACATTCTGTGTATCCCAGAAACAACTTCTGGCTCTGCTTAAAGAAGTAAAACAGATTTTTTCCCAACTGGAAATACATGTTAGTGAGTTGTGAGTATGGTCTTGAGTTTGTCGATTGTTAAGATGATTGGTTCTCAAACTTGGTATGTGTACTGAAGGAATTAGTTAAACAAGTGTGGTGTGGGAGGGGAAGAGGTGTTTGATTTCTGTTTTTTTAACTGTACTTTTATTTAATCAAAAACCTGAAAAATCAAAGCTATTCCTACACTCAGCTATTTCTATTTCCATACACTTAAACAAACATCAAGCATTGTTTTCAGACCTATAAATTGAGGTTTCTAACCTATGTGATTGTTTAATCTTATAGGACTTTATTTTTTTTTGTGATGCTGTTGCATCATGGATTAGCCCAAAAGACGATCTGCGGGACATGTTCTGTAAGGTAATGTTTCTAGCATGACAGTATATCTGAACTGTGGTAGTTCTGGATCTTTTGTTTCTTTCTTGCTTTCTGTTTCCACTGTTAGCACTTACTGTATTTGTGGTCATGAAGGCTTTCTTGTGATGTCATAAACTTTCAGACAAAACATCATAAAAATCTGAAGTTTTTTTACCTATATTTTCTTATATGCTTTCAGGTTATTCCAAAAATTCTTTTTAACAGTGTTGAAAAGCTCACTTGAGATCTTATTAGAAATGATATTCATCTTCAGAGAGCTTTTCATAATGTCCAGCCTACTCCATTTTGACTGCATTTGGAAGAACAGGGCTTTTTGTACCACATATAAGACATTTTTTCTGGGTTGTTTTTTTTTTTCTTTCCAGAACATGAGATCTGTGCGGTTCAAGACTCCCCCCCCTCCCTGATGCCTACTTTTTTTAGAGATATCTAGAAAATTGCAAATGAAAAATCTTCCAGTGCTAATCTGATATCCTGATCTGTTTATCTTGCTTCAGCTGTAAATAAAGTTTTTTTGGGATTGCTTAACCCTCCTCAGAATTCCTCTTAGATAAGCAAGTCATCAAGAAACCAATGTATAGGGATAGCCAAGAATGCATTCCTAGACAAAGTGTCAATAGATTTATAGATTTTAAGCAAAAGGACTGTTTGCCTTGTGTAAAATAAACAAAAACCAACCAAACAAAAAAACCCACCCAGAATGTAATATATTGTGTTTTGGCACTACTGTCTTAGGTTAACAACCAGAACAAAATAAACTTATTTCTGTTTCATGAACAGATGCTGTTACTGTTCAGTAGCGTGGCTCCCCTCATATGTTGTAAAGTGAAATTTCTATTTTTAGGAAGGATGTATATCAAGATTTAATGGTCCACTTAAAGCTGAAATGGAGCATATTTCTAAGTATGTACTTAGATCATGGGTCAGTATTAGCACTTTCTCTTCAAGTAGTGCCAAGTGTTCACATCAGAACAGAAGCTGGAACTCTTGAATCCCATCTTGAGGAGCAAAGACAAAAATTTTGTCCTAGTTAGGAGAGGCTTCAAAGGAACATCAGGGTCAGGAGATGCATGGCTGTGAGTATCCATCAGCAGAAGGAAACAGGAAATACAAGCTTAACAGAAAGTCCAGGAATACTGTCTGTGATGAGTCCAAAGCAGTTTCAGTACATGTTTCTGTCCTGGTCCTTCAGCTTTTCAGTACTTGCTTCAATAAGCTATGCTCCTCTTGTTCAAATTTTTTCCAGGATATCCATGTGGGATCTAATATGTTCAAACTATACAAAGTGTTTCTTGATTGCTTGGTGTACGGACATCCTTGCTTTTTAAAGTGCATTCTTTTGTGCTTTTTGCCATGCAAGAAAGGAGACAGCTTTTTTCAAGTAATGGCGTGCAAATTTTTTAGATTACTTCCTCACTGGAGTGAGTTTTTATGCTAGCTGAATACACGATTACTGTAGTCCAGTTGCATGTTTTTCCAGCAATAATTATGTCTTTTAGGAACAATGGGGAAAAACTTTATGTAGTCCCATGAAGTCTTTTTCTTGCTAGTGGATTGTGCAATGTTTGGGTTTTGGGGTGCGTTGGTTTTTGGAGCACTAGAGCTGAGAGAGAAAATACCCCTTCCAAAAGCACAGGTAGATGAACTGTCAGTGTTGAGATCTGATAAATACACTAAGAATTGTATCATGTTTTATAAAAGCAAGATATCTGAAGACTGTAGCTGAAGCTCACTTGCTAAAACTGTACTGCAAGTGTTCCTTTTGTTGCACCTGAACATTCTTACATAATTATTTTTTTTTGGTAGTTTCTTGGCAGCTGGCTAATAAGACTCTTTGGGTTAGAGAGGGGTGAATCTGCCTGTGAAAGGTCTCTTTCAGAGAGAAAAGCAATAAGTTAACTGGTGATGCTGTAATGTTGTTATTGCTACATGCTATTTAAGAACACCTCTGCTTGAGAAAGCTGTGTTGAGGGTGAACTCGGTGCCATGAGCTTCAACTTTGACATTGCCTTTTTTTGTGAGGTTGTTTTCCTGACAGACTGTTCCACAATTCAGTATCCTTGAGTTTAAAAAGAAAAACAAACCAAAATTTGAGACACACTGCATTCCTTTCTATTGGGAGGAGCCACTTCATCTGACTTTGTTCTTTCATGTTTGCCTTTTAACCTGCTGTTTTCAGGCTAAAATACTAAGACCTTTTTGACAGTACCATTCAGTTTTCATAGTTTTCAGTTAATTTATTACATTGGAGGGTCCTGTAGAAATCTCCCCCCTCCCCTCTTATGCCAGCTTTTGACTGCTGTGGATCCCTGTTCTTTCATAACACAAAAGATTTTAATAGCTTCCTTTTTAGTAATAGTTGTTTACAGGTTCCAAGGAAAAAACACAGCTCTTGCAGGATGTTTTTATATTTGCTTAAAATTGACAGGCATTCATTCTGTTAAATGCCGGTGGTGGTTCTGGCTCAGCTTTCCTACCAAAACATATTACGTGGGTTTTTTGGAGGGAAAAAAAAAAGTTAATGCAGTAATGTTAACATATAAACTGTAATTGACAAAATGTTTACCATTCTGAAATGGCCTAACTCTAGCTTTTAAGTCACCATAGTCAATAAAAATACATACATACACATATGTATATTTATATAGAATATAATATATATTTATGTATTTCATACTAATTTGTGTGGGTAGCTATACTCTATGTCACCCTTAACTGAAATATTGTGGTTTTTTTCTTTTAAGATAGACATTATTAGGCTTCCTTTGTTTCTTAGTAACACTTAAATATTTAACTGGAGAATTCAAATGGACAGATGCACAATCCAGCAATTTGTGATTTACTGCATATGTTGCTAGTAAATAATGATTGTGTATCTGCTGTTTAATGATTATCTTGACACACACCCCCACCACCCCCCTTGTAGATTCTTCATGGATTTAAAAATCAAGTTGGGGATGAGAATTGGAGGCGCTTCTCTGACCAGTTTCCTCTTCCCTTAAAAGAGCGCCTTGCAGCTTACTACGGAGTTTAACCTTATGCACTGTAACTGCAGTCCCATAATTAGAGGTAAGCACACGAATTTTCCTTGCTTAACAGAGCTGTATAACAGACTTCCTTCCTGTTTACATTATATGAAACAATTAATTCACTAGACTAAAATTTTTTAGATATGCTGGAACAGATATCTTTCCTTCCTATAAGAAGAAAAAAGCCTCTGCTGACTGTAGAGCTTGACATTTTGCAGAGGCTGATGTGTTTTATGCACCAATTCAGAATTGTTACAGTTCTGTCAAGAGAATGATTCAACTTCAGCAAAGAACACTGACTGTGCATTCTAGAATACTTGTATTCTTATACCACCTTGCTCTGTATGCTGTTTGTGTACACTATAAAAAGCAAAGTTCTTGTATGTAAAGTAGTGCGATACTGTGAAGAGATTATTATATTACCCCCAAAAAAGGGCAAATTAAGTTTATTCCTTCAATCTTTATATAAATTTGATACTTTTTCTAGAATTTTTATATTGAAATTATGGGAGTGAATATTGCAATTCTGTTTTATTGTTGAATGGACAACTATTAAAAGTCAGCCTAAGATTTGTCAGTCAGTGACATAAGAAACTGAATTACATTTTTATCTGAACAATGGATTAAAAATAAACCAATGTCAAACTTTTATACATTTATAAATTAGGGCATTTTAGTTCTGAAATAAGTGGATTTTTTCATCCTAATGAAGAGGAATCCAAAGTGGTAAAGCTGTCAATTATCCTCAGTTTGTACTGAGGAGACACTATGGCTATCTTTTTTAATCCACCTAAAAATGACATTGTTAGGTCAGTAGAAGGTATGTTTAATATTCTTTCTCAATGTCATAACTACCTCATAATCTTGTACTAAAAAGGCAAAAGCTTGTTAGAATATAAAGGACTGCTTTTATCTTAAATCTAAGCTTAGCCACAGCAGTGGAACTGTCAGTGTAGCTTTAAAGTATATGGTGGTGTTACATGAATAATAATTTATCTGGTGTAAATGGGTTCTTTTCTTAAACAGACTTAAAAAAGAAAATCTAGACATAAGTTCATTTTTAAGTTAAAGGTTGGCACCTTACCACTTAAAAAAGGCAAACAAGCTCTTTGTTTATGCACTGATCTGTCAGTTAAGGTTCAAGGTAAGATTTAACTCTATACTTCTATCTTTTCTTTTTCAGGTCCTTCAGTCTGGGAGACTATGAGGGAGCCTCTGCACCCAGGGAAAATGTTACCCTTTACTGGGGGGAAGGGTAAACCAGTAGGGAATACAGTACAATCCCAACCCTACTGGGAGGGGCGGGAGGGAGGTGTTGCCATCGCTGTATTAAGTCGATGTTGGGAAATGTTTTAACATCTGGAGCCTTTGTGGGTGGAAATCTGTCTCCTATTACAACTCTGCACTGGATGGGAAGAAGAAAACAAAAATCTATTAACAAAACAGTACATTCTGGACTATTGTGGGGAATTGTACCAAAATAAGAACAATATAATTGAACCATAGGAACATGTAAAGAGGAAAACTATTTTGCGCACAATAAAGGAAACCTAAGAATAGGGGTCAAAAACAGTAAAAGGCTTTCTTTTTTCTTTTATGGTTTGTTTTTTGGTTGGCTTGTTTGTGGTTTTTTTTTTAAGGGTTTTCTACATTATTTCATCCTGCTTGATGGGATTCCTAGGTAATTTGCATGTTAATGAATAACTAAACAAATGAAGTTAGTACAGTTAAAATGCAGCTTGTGTCTCTATTAGGAGCAGACACTTGCAGTGTACAATATAGAAACCCCATCATAAATTAATAAAGGTTAATGTAGACAAAATGAAGCAACCTGCAAGCTGGCAAATTAGTTGCTCCTTTCATTTTTGGGGTAAGGGGAGTAACACTTCAAAGGAAAGATTGACATCTTAATTTTTTACGTTTAAAAAAAATTAAAGTAGCAGATATGATTTGGCTATTGTACTTAATTAGATTTAATTTCTAGAGTAAGGCATTATTCTTAATGTGCAGCTTAAGGTTCAGGCATTCATTCTGGCTCATAGCGATCAGAAGTAATTTAAATTAGTGGGAAAGTAGCATGCTTGCATCACATAGAATGAAATTGGTATACATTTACCTACGTTGCACCAGTCTTGTGCTGCAGTTTACCAATTCAATATAGCCCTGCATTTAAAATTCCTTTTCTGAGATTCTGTGGATCTTATTTTTCTTAAGAAAATAGCTATAAAGTACTGTAGTTAACAATTAGGCCTTGAAATACATTTTTAGGCTCTGTTAAGATTGATAGTGTATTGTGTGTAACCTGCACAATGTGGAAAGCTAATATAACTACAAAATATTTGCCTCTGTGCTGCCAGTGTGATGTGCTTTCTGCATGGTTATATACTAGTGATTTTTAGCAGAATCTCTAAAAATGAGTTACATGGTAAGACCTGTTAAAAGCTGCATAAATGTTAGTTGGCACGTAAAGATAGTTGTAGAAGTTGATGACGTGATTGCTATATTTGTGTTTATTCCCACTCAATGTGTATTACCTTTTATGCTTTCTTTTTGTTCACAGCATGATCTTGGAGATGTTTAAGTTAATGGATGTAATGCAGGGTATCTGCAATGTATCAGCACATGTTGGTGGCCCTGTGTGATGTAGTTAAATGCACAAGGGTGCAAGTTTAAAGCTACGGAGTGAAAGTTGATTTGGATCCTCTTCATTTCATTTGTTTAGCTTTTCTGTTGATGGGGTTTTGGTTTTTTTTGGTTTGGGTTTTTTTTTTCTTCTCTCTACTTACTTGTATTCCTGTGAATAAATTCTTATTAAGTTAACCCTTTACTTTTCTTTTCATGTGTATTTTCTTATGTACTGTAAATGTGAAATCCTAACTGGTACACTTGATCTTGTGTTCATCTGGAAGTAGCAAGTCTTTATTATTTTAGATTGCCTAAAGAGTATCTCATGATGATAAAGGAAAATGGAGAGATTTTAAACTGCTGGTCAGAGGTGTGAAGCTGCACCTTTCCATTTTTTGAGTGCTGCATAATTAACCTGAAAAACAAAACTAAGTCATAACAGCCTTTTTATAGATTTAGTTTCTCACCGTTACATTGCAAAATTGGATATTGAATAACAGTTTGGGGGTTTTTTGGTGTTCTGTGGTTTGTTTGTGGTGGGTTTGTTTAGTTGGGGATTTTTCATGGGGTTTTTTGTTGGTTTTGTTTTATTGGTTTTTTTAAGAACTTGCTGCTCTTTGCATGGTTCTATTCTTTGAGTCTTAAATGATTTAGCCCTGAAGTTTGAGTTGTATGAGTGTGGACTTATAAATGCTGTTTAAAGAGTTTTGGTGGGGTTGTTTTTATGTGTGATAGCATGCACATGCACATTTAAATGTGTGTGTCCTGTTCTCCCCCCCTTTTTTTTTTTTTTTGCTTTGCAAATTTGAATGGATTATACCTGAAGTATAGTTTGGACATATACTGTATGAAGTACATTGCTTTGATAGCAAATACAAAATTCCTTCTTAACTAAGAATGCTGAATTATTAATAATTTTAGGCACTAAAAACACTTTAAAACCAAATTCTGGAAGAAGAAGAAAAAAAAAATTAGCAAGGTAGGATATTATTTTAGATGACACTAAAAAAAAAAAATTGTTGAATAGAAAACCTACCAAAATAATACTGTAGTATTACAGCTAGAATCTGAATTTAGTTAAACTTTTTAAATTTCAGAAAGCCCTTTTAACCAAATAAAACTGCTCCACCTCAGATTAGTTTAGGATGCCACTTCTGTACATAGTATTTTAATAGATATTTGTACAAATGTAAACTAATCTGGTATAACAACAAGGAAAGTAATTAAGGCAGAAATAAACAGTACTGACAAAATAGTCTTTTGTATCAGTAAGTTCTCTTATGGTCTATTTTAAAGCAAATAAACCATGTTCCTAATGCATAAAATAGAGATTTGCAGAAACCATTTAGGGTTTAATCTGAGGTAAGAAAAGTTCTGAATCAGCATTAAAAGTTATAATTCAGTTATTGCGTCATGGGATATATAAAAAGCATTTTAATTCTCATGATGTTGTCTTGACAGTTCTTGAATGTTGACTGGATGTTTATACTGGTACAATTGTTTGTTACATTCCAGTGTTTCTGCCTCTTGGCGTCCTAAAAGCAGGGCTTCATTTGCTCCTTACAAGCTGAATAAAGTGCTGTTAGTCTGCTAAACTACAGAAATTGCTGCTAAGTCATGTTGCAGATTTTCTACTTGAATATTTTTGTTGTAGGAACCTCAGGAGGTCAGTGTTTACTGGTTTTATATATGCCTTTTTCTTGTTCTGAGTTTCCCTTTTTGAAGGATTTAGAGAGTGAAGAAAAGCTGCTGATCAACCTAAGTTGGTAACAGAAAGGGTATTTAAAATCCTTATTAAATGCATCTTTTTGGCAGTTCTAAATTGCTGTTAAATTAGAAGTTCAATACTAAATTTTATTCATTGCACATTCAGGAAACTGTTTTTTTCATTTAGGAAAGAAGATTAGAATGCTTCATTATTTTAAGCAGTGCAAGCAAAAATAATCAATTTTGTAATTTTTTTCCAAAGCTTGATTATTTTCAAAATTGGTGAATATGTATATATTGTAATAAACTGATTCTTATGCTTTAGTTTATTGCTCCTTAAAGCTTGTACTCAAAACATCAGTTTTGGAAGAATGGGTTTAAAATTTATAATAATTATAATTTGTAAAAGTTATGCAGTAGCATAAATTTTGTAACTAACAATATTGATACACTGTTTTTTCTTTTTGAGTTCTTTAGGACTGTTATGTTAGCATCAATCTTAATTACTTGAACTGCATATATTATATAATAGTAAAATGTATTTTTTAAAGTTTCAAGTGGCTTTCCTCAAGCAAAATGCATTGCTACTTAGAAATAATCAAAGACTAGCTTTATCTCAGGTGAATACTCTTGTGCCCTTTTTGTTCAGAACACATGCTTATAAAAATGTGTCTTAATTATATCAGTTTATGTATTTTATATTAGGCAGCTCCTCTGTCTTAAACTTACTCTGAATTAACCTTCTACTGTTGAACAACAATGACTTTTGCTTCACCTATTTTATTCATATTGAATGTATTAACAGATAAAGGTGCAAAAACATTCTTCCCTTGAGGAGAATGCATCCATATTCAAACAACTTAAATATTTTTTGAAAAATGCTTTAAATGTAACATTGTATTGGAAATCTTTCGTTTCAGATTTTTGTCAAGAAGTTGCAAATTAACACTAATTGCTTCAATACTGTCCTTTTCATGAGGATAAATGCATAAAATTTTCTATATAGGGTCTAAAGAGTAACTTTTTATCTTAGATAAAGGTTAAGCTCTACAGTGAAACGACTGCTGTAAATTGCAAAACATCCTGCAGTTATTTCTGATAGATGCTGATGTAATTTGCATGCATATTTGTGATATATTACATAAGTATTTCCAGTAACCTCATCTTGAGTAAATAAAGCTTGATCAGTAGCTGTGTATTTCACTCACCTATGTATTCTCCAGAATGACTTGCATCCATCAGTCTACTAAGTATTTTTCTCCAATATAATTTTTTTTAGTCTGCCATTGACTCTTGCTCTTTGTACTTAATGGTTGGAGTGAGCTAGTTTTAGATAATTAGTTTAAATGGGAAACTCTGAGGTGAATACTCTTGTTGCTTGCCTTGTAGAGTATATTCTGCTAAAATAATGATACATACTTGAATGTATTTATGTGAGGGAAGTTAAAATGGCTCTACAGTAGATGAATCCCTGTGTGGTATTACAGTATACTTAAGTAAGCCAAATCCATATCTCAAATAATTCGGTGCTCATAGTATCACTTTTCTGTAAGCTGATTCTACTGTGCTACTTTTGCCTTAGGTATCTAATTCCTTACTTTGGGTGAGCAACAAAACTGAGAAGGCCAGGGTGATTTTTTTGTGAGGATGGTGATTAGAAAATAAAGGATGGGTATAAGCAGGTTTACATGGCTGTTGAAATCTCCATTGTAATACTATCTTTTTTTCATGGGAAGAGATAGGTAGTTATTTATGTCTTACTTACTAATACTAAACACTTCTAAAATTTTTAATTGGATGCTATATATAGAATAGTTTAAAATGAAAGATGACTGATCTTTCTGCTGGCAACTTAGGTTGTATGAGTTTTACTTGGAAGCTTTAAAACTGATGTTTCTGTATCTGCCACAATGTTTGAATGTTTCCTTCAAACATATCCTCCTGCAATGTCTCAAACTGTACTAAATTGAGCGATACTTCTTGAAGTCTGCCTATTTACTAACAGAACTTCATTTTAAATAGAATATGGTTTTAATTTTTGATAAGCTGCTGAATTTTAAAGAGGTTTTTGGGGCCACCAAGTATTTTGGATCATGCAGAGAATATATATTGTACTGTAGTAATTTTTTATTTACATTTGTATGATGTGATATAATAGATGTGAATGTTAATCACTGCTTAACTATGTTAATAAAGTTGTTTAAATATAGATGTTGCGTTTCAATTTTTAATGAAAGTGAAAATTTCATGTTCAGTTTGTTTTGTCTGACTCAGTAGGGCACTCTTCTGGTTCACACATGTAAGTTCTGGAGTCTCTTGAATAAGGAGGATTTTCATTTTATCTGAACAAAAATGATCTTTGGATAAGTTAAGGTCAATTCAGTTTAGATGTTTTATGCTGCTTGGGGGCAGATAAATGTAGACATAGGAGGTTTACCTGAACTGAAATGAATGTTTGTTGGGTGATACTGATAACTGCTCTACTACTGAGAAATGTTACATTGACTGTATTTTTGTTTGAAACAGCTGATGCTAAGTCTGATGAAATTGGGGGAGGGATCATTCTCATTACTTGTATTTATCAGTAATCTGAATAAAAATAGGAGTAAAATAAATTAAAATTATTCAAGACCTTGAACCAAACCTTGCAGCGGTCTTAGTCTAATTTTATCTAGCTTTTATGGGGTGATAATACAAACTGCTTAAAGATCTGTTCTTCAACTTCTATAACTTCCTGATACAGGAAATATGAAACTAACAGTAGTAGCTCTCTGGAAAAAATCCACCCATGTTAATTTGAATGTTTTATGTTCACTTCCAACTTCCAATACTTAACAGTTGGTCAATAACATATAGACTATCTAGACCAGGGGTCCTCAAACTTTTTAACCAGGGGGCCGGCGCGCAGATGAAGTGGCAGGCAGTCATTTGCGGCTGCTTGGTTTCCCCCCCCCAACCCCCGGCGGGGGGGTTCTGTAAATACCGGGGGCCAGATTGAGGACCCTGGGGGGCTGTATCCGACCCGCGGGCCGTAGTTTGAGGACCCCTGGTCTAGACAATTACATGTGTCTAGCACAGGTAGCTGCTGTATTGTAATGATTAAATTCAATAAAATATGATGTCATAACTATTAAGTAAATTCATAATAATTTATAATAGAAAGTAATTGCTGCATTCTTGGCTGAAAGTCTGCTTGACTAAGGACTTAAATTTCTGCCTCTGGAAAGTGAAGACCATGGAATAGCTGTTGACAGCACTGTAGGTGTGTAGAGACCAAATTGATTAGACAATAGATCAATTCCTGTTGGCTATAAGACATGAGTACACCAGTAACTGGGGGGGTAGTTTTGTTTTTGTCTTTCAAATAGCCCTTCCCACTCCCATTCTGTTGTGGGGTACTTGTGATAGAGCATGCTGCTGTCAGTGGGAGACAAACAAAACTGACTCTATTGACTCAGTCTGATCTTAAGCTATGGCTTCTAATTTTGAGTCTGAGGTTAATTACTACTTGTATATACAAACAAGATGAGTAGAGTAACTACTAACATCTTAAGCGAAATAAATGTTATGACTAAGTTTGCACTGTTGCAATCTGACCACAAAGGATTGTCCTTTCAACGTGTTATGCTATTACTTTTTCTTGCAAAACTTTGTGGGTGGCTTTTTATCTCATTTAAAGATATACTTGAATGAAAAATAAAGTATGTCAATAGGAATATTGTAAGCACATCATAGTTTCTTATGTATGTTAAATACCTAAAGAAAAGATGGTAGCTTTTGTTATCTCAGAATGACTCAATGAAACATACTGATTATATAAAATATTAATGTGAAATGCACTTCTTTCAGAGGCATTTGCCCTTGTTTTGCGTAAAATGAGCAATATATACCATTAAAACCTCCCAAAAAACACCCAAATATTAATCTGATTAATGACAGGCTTAAAATGAAGCATTTTCCTAATAATTAGTCTAAGGAAAACATGCAATTATGCTACATATTTATTAATGCATATATGGTATAAGTGATGGCATATAAGGAATTACTTTTGAATCATACATTTTTTCAGGGTTTTTTATGACACTTCTTTTTTTGTCAGACTTTCATTTGAATCATAGAAGTAAAAAATAAGGTATTTAATTTTGTGTCTTCTGGTATAAATAATTTTTGTTAAATCTTAATTTACATTTAAAATATGAAAATAAAACTCTCAGAGTGTTACACTGACAGTCTTACTCATTTTTCCTTTTCTTATTGCCCCTTGGTAAAATGGATAGTCATGTTTCCTCTATTAAACATATGAGGGAACTTCGCCTTCCCCTGGGTTTACAGCATGCAGGTTAATTTGGATGTATAATTACTGCAGTATTATTATCACAGATAACAATATTTTTTAATTGTCCGTTATTTCTCTCTGTTCCCTAAGTGCTTAATACAAATGCCAAATAGTATTTTGTTTCTCTGATAAAGTACTGAACACAATGAGAAGCAATGTAATTTGTCAGTTCTTTTACCTTGAAACGATTATCAAGAAATGTCCTATGTGTAGGACATGTTTATTTTGCAATTTTCTCAAGTGTGGAGGGTTGACCTTGGCTGGATGTCAGGTGCCTGCCAAGCTGCTCTATCACTCCCCTTCTCAGCAGAATAGGAAGGGAGAAAATAAGATGGAAAAAAAAACCCTTGTAAGTCAAGATAAAGGCTGTTTAATGAAGCAATAGCAAAAAGTCACACATGTAGAAGCGAAGGAAAACAAAAGATGTTATTCTCTACTTCCCATCAACAGGTGATGTTCATCCACTTCCCAGGAAGCAGGGCTTCAGTGCGTGGAGTGGTTGCTCTGGAAGACAAACACTGTGAATAACAAATGCCCTCCCTTCCTCCTTTCTCTTAGCTTTTAATGCTGAGCAGACATCATATGGTATGGAATATCCCGTTGGTCACTTTGGGTCAGCTGTTCTGGTTATGTCCCCTCCCAAGATCTTGCCCACCCCCAGCCTACTGGTGACATGGGGGGAAGGTTGGAGAGACAGCCTGGATGCTGTGGGAGCGATGCTCAGCAGTAGCCAAAGCACTTGTGTGTTATCACCACCTTTCTAGCTACCAATGCAAGCACAGCACTGTGAGGGCTATGATGGGTCTCAGCCAGGCCCAATATAATCTCCACCCCTTATTCCATAGCATTTGCATCATGCTTAGGTCCCACAAACTTAATACATAGACATGTATATCTTCTAACCATTCCACTGTATTTAGTTCTCATTACTGAAATTCCTTCTTCCCAACATTTGCAACTTCTAATACATATCTAAACCATCTTTATACCCAACATACAGATTTATACATTCTCATTAACTGCTATCCCTTGTCCTTTAACCTATATTACTCTTCCAATCCATGAGCTTCCTCTACTCCTTCAGATGTTCACAAGAGGCTATGACTTGGGCCCCATCTGTCAAGATGGGTACTCGGGACAGGAGAAGCAGCATGTTTGATTGTTGGGCACCAGCACCAGCTTGATTTGGGTTATCACTGTACTCATCTGGTTCCTTGTGAATCTCGCTCTTTGTCAGTGAGGCCACTCCTGTTACATTACTTCCTACAACATATAATTCACATCACAGATTATTTTCCCCCCCAAGGTTAAATCTCCTTGAGACACACACCAGGTATCTCCATCCTTCCGCATTACCCACCAAGTACACCCAGGTCCTTGAGTGAAAACAATCCCATGAATGGGTTTGCCTTTTTCCCATTGGAGGAGCAATCCACACTGCCTTCCCCAAACACTTCCCTATGTGCACTATGGGGACCTTATCTCCCCCCACAGTATGTAGGGGTTTTGTTTGGGCGGGACCAGGATGGTTAGTAAATCCTCTGGTGTTGACCAGCCAAGTGGCTGCTGCAAATTTTGTATCCCAATGCTTCCATGCTCCACTGCCCAATGCTCTCAAGAGTCTTTATAAGCCCATTATATCTCTCAGTCTTTCCAAAGGCTTGTGGGTAATAGGGGATGTGATAGACCCACTCAATGCCGTATTTCTTTGCCCAGGAGTTTATGACGTTATTTTGGAAATTAGTCCCATTGTCTGATTCAACCATTTTGGGGTACGATGTTGCCACAAAATTTGTCTTTCAGGGCCTAAGATGGTATTTCAGGCAGTGGCATGGTTTACAGGGCATGTTTCTAGCTACCCAGTAGTTGCTTTCACCATGATGAGTATGTAGCACTTGCCTTGGTGTGTTTGTGGCACTGGTCCAATATAGTCAATTTGCCAGGCCTCGTCATGTCGAAAAACCAGCCACCGCCCTCTATTCCAGGGAGATTTTACTTGTGTAGCTCGCTTGATTGCAGTATGTTTCACATTCATGAGTGACCTGTGTGATGGCCTACTGTTCCGGCCCAGGACAGCCCAAGCCGGGGAGATTCGATGTTACGCCCGGAGTGAGATGAAGACACAAATGAGGTCAAATGCTGCCAATTGTGAATGCTTATTGGAGCAGAGTGTTGATAAGAAAAGAGCGATAGGAAAAGGAATAAAGGATAGAAAAGAAGGAAACCTAGTAAGCAGTTGGGATGGAGTTGGAAGAGATAGTCACCACCATGGATCCAGCGGCATCCCGTTGGTCTGTAGTTTCCTACAAGTGGTGGGGGTCTCCAGATCGTGCCCCTTACTGTTCGATGGTGCAGTCTTTTATAGAGTATTTGGGGAGCCCATTTCCCTGAAAATGGCACGTACCGCACATCCGCGCATGTTCCCCGTCTCGGCACATTGGTTCCAAGGGGCATACGCAATGGCTGCCTAGTCCTTTGCCATGGACTGCGCATGCCTCAGCATGCTGAGGTGGTTGTTTGTGTCTGGACGTGTCCCCCAAAACAATGTGGCTGTTCCTTGACCCCAGCTGATGTCTAGTTTTAGGTGGCTGTTTGCTTGCTCCTTGTCTGGTCCGCAACTGCCAAGTTCCCACCAGGCAGCTTTGCACCAAGCTCAGCAGGGAAGCAAACAAGCTCACAATATGGTCTCCCACACCTCCATGGTCAGGTCCACCCCTTGATCATGAGCCCATCTGTATGTTGCATCTCTCCATAGAGGTCCTGATATTTCATGGGCCCATCGAGCTACAAATAGCTCATCCTTATTTTACCGAAATCTCGGAATGAAGAACTTATCGACACCAATGTGATGTAGATAAGCAGACACTTCTTTATTGACGGCCGGGTGCGTGAGCGAGTCCTCTCACGATCAACGCACGCCAGGTCTCAAAATCAGACACCATATATAGAACTTATTCATACATATTCATTAAGTATTCATGCATAACCCTGATATTTCCCGTAAAGCATTAACATATTCTCCTCCTATATCCGATTCTGCGCAGTAGAGCTTAGAAAGGTCTAGAAATGGGTCTGGGGTACGATTTGGGTAGGTGGTATGTGAGTCGGTGGTCGCGATCTCCCCCTGCCGGAATTACCTTTTACTAAAGTTCACGGTTTCTTGGCAGGTAACCACAAGCTGTTCCAGTCGACTCTCCCCAGTTTCCATTCATCTCATATTCTGACATTTCAATACACCTTCTACATACAGAAGACTGGTCAAATAGAAAGAAACCTTTCAAACCCTAAAGTTATTTCCGAAGTTTTCACAATGGTTCTAGCCCATTCTTCTAGCCGTGGTACGGGATGTACAGAGGATCTCATAGCAGCTTTTGCTGTGCAACTATAAGTTTCATAAAAATAGATTTCTTATCCTTCTATCTTTCTATTCTATAAAATAATTTTATAAAATCAAATAAACAATCAAATAAAGTCAATCAATCTTAACTTATTAGCAAATCTATAACATTTCCCGCCTTTGAAAGTGTTGAAAATCATTTTTCAATACTTTCACATTATTTACATATCATTTGTTTCAACATATTTTGGTGGTGGACTATGTCTTGATGGAATAGTTGGTACTTCTCTCATACGATTGACTGAAATTCTATTGGTAAACTGTTTCTTCAAACATGCATATACTAGCACGATCATCAGAATTACAATTAGTAACAGAAACAAAGTTTTGATGATGGATTGTATCCAAGAGCTCGAATTCCATCCCAGTTTGTTAAAAATTTTCCCCAACCAGTCTTCTGACATATCTTCTTGAATTGATTCTGTTTCTTTTTCAATTTTATCTAATAAGTCCAAATCATGTTCCACATCTTGTGTGACATTTGAAATGGGGATACAACAGTGGTCCAGCTTATCCTTGAGATATCCACATACTCCATGTTCTTTAAGTAGGAGTATATCTAATGCCATTCTATTTTGTAAAGTCATTCTGGAGGTCGCCTGTAATTGTATATTCAATTCCTTAAACCCCTTTTTGGTAATGTTTGCCAATTTTTCCACTTGACCAGTTAAATGATAGAGCTATGCTCTGTTTCTATATGAAGCTGTAGGATTTAAAAGTGATTCCAGTGCCCAGCCAATTTTCACTCCTGTAGATGGTTCATTCCAAATATCATCATTTATCTCAGATCTCTTTATTCGTTTCAATTCTAAATTCTCCAAGGATCCCTTAAATGGTGATTTCTTTCAAATTGGACACAATGTTGGCATGCCTAAAGTAATTTGTTTCACCTTACCATCTAATGGTAAATGTGTTGTCCAGGTTCCATCACCTCGACAGAAACAACCATATTTCAAAGCAGCGGCCAACAGAGGAATTCTTTGGATTACTAAGTCTGCATTACTGCAATCATACACTTTTTCACATTTCCACCATGGCACTACTTTATTTTCCTTCTCCCGATGAAGTTGACCTATCATTGACCCAGGGTAATACTGGAAAAACTTTTCCATCCCAGGTAAAACACCAAGAAGTTCTGGCCATGTACTGAAAATGGGAAAATATGGACATAGACCATATAGAGTCCCATTGTTCTACTAATTGTGTACCTTGGCCAGTTTTGTTACACGTCCATTTCATGATACTTCTGCTCACATTGGTTTTAAGTTGTTCATCATAAGAACACCATCCTAACTGGGGATTTGGACCCCCAGGAAAAAGAACTCAAGCTATGGCACTAGGTCGGGATCCTGTTATAAAATCATAATTCAATAGTTTTTTACAATCTGTTTCTTTACCTGGCGACTTCCACTGTTTTCTGATAACCTTTACTTGTTCATACCATTGAGTTACTGGCCTTTGTTCACAATAGGTGGTCTCATTTTTACATTCCAGATTGGTCAGATTCATGGTTAAAATTCCCAATGGAATAGATTCACCTACTGCCCTCGGTATTGGCAAACAAGCAGTGATCTGCGTGACATTTTGTAAATTGGCAAATTCTTTAGTCAATCCTACCATCAAATTTTCCTCAGCCATTTGTTTGGGAATGTCAATCACTTGTTCTGTTTCTACCTGTCTTTTGTTCCTGTCCACCAAGCCAGCCCATGATCCCACCAACACTACCGACCAAAACAAAATCCAATATAAAAATTAGACATGTTTCAGTGTCAATTTTATAGTCTCTGGGTCACGATTGACAATCTTCCATGGAGTAGGTGCTTTCTTCACTCGAGTATAATGTATCCAAGCATCTGATTCTGCTATCTTGATAGCTGTAAAAGTGGTCAACAGTATCTGGAAAGGTCCTCTCCAGCGCTCCTGCAAAGGTTCGGAGGCCCAGGTCTTCACATAGACATAGTCTCCTGGTTGGAAATCATGCACTGAATTTTCCAGGGGTAAAGGTCTATTCCAAATTACTGCACTCCAAATCGCAGCCAGTTTTCCTTAGAAAAAGCAAATAGTTATAGGCATCTTGTTTTCCTTTTACATGTATGTTTAGATTTGGTTCTAGAGACTCATATGGTTTTCCATATAATAATTCATAAGGACTGACGGAGGTTGCACTCTTTGGCTGTACCCTGATTCATAATAATGCAAATGGAAGTGCCTGAGGCCACTTTAGACTGGTTTCTTGACAAATTTTACTTATTTGTCGTTTCAAAGTTTGCTTCATCCTCTCCACTTTTCCACTAGATTGTGGCCTCCAAGACGCATGCAAATCCCAATTAATACCCAATACTTTGCTAATGCTTTGGACTACTTCAGCAACAAAGTGTGGACCTCTGTCAGAGGAAATTCCAATAGGTACTCCAAATCTCGGAATTATTTCTTCTAATAACCACTTCACTTCTTCTTTTGCTTGTGTGGTGCGACAGGGAAGGGCTTCTGGCCATCCTGTAAAAGTATCAACCCCTACCAGGATGTACTGATACCCATTTTGTCTAGGTAACTCTGAAAAATCTACTTGCTAATAATCTCCAGGTTCTGTACCAGATTTTAACCTACCCATTTGAACCTTTTCCTTAATTACTGGGTTATTTTTCAAACATACTTCACACTTTGCAGTTACCATTTTAGCTATTCCCAACATATTAACTGATATTACTTGTTTTTGTAAATAAGTTACTAAAGCTTCTGCTCCCCAGTGACATTCCTGATGTTTTGAATTATCTCTCTCACCAAAAGAGGTGGAATTACTACTTGTCCATTAGGAGTTATCCACCACCCAGCTAGGTTTTTCTTAGCATTTAATAACTGACCCAATTTGTCATCTTCTTCTGAATATTTGGTTTTTCCCCGGGAAGGGTTACTGTTTTAAAAAAGAATTATTGCCATCTGTAATGCTTGTTTCTTTGCTACCTTTCTTGCCATTTTATCAGCCAAATTATTTCCAGCTATTATTTTTGTATTCCCAATTTGATGTGCCTTACAGTGCATGATTGCTACTTGATCTGGCTTTTTAACTGCTTGCAATAATTGTATCACTGGATGTGACTTCTCCTATTTAACCCCAGTCACATCTCACCAGGTCTTGAAATCTAATTATACACTGATTCACAAATTGCAGCCTGTACCCATTGGGATGAATCTCACCTTGGTAAAACGGCTGTTACAGCATCAAGACTTGATCAAGATTCTGGAAAAGGTTAGAGAAAATGGACAGAAAACCTTGATAACTGTCCATCACAATGTGGAAGAAATACACCGTGTCTTGAGAAGAGTGAGAAAAGATGCAGAACGTGGATGGTGGCACACACTTTTCGGATGGTCACCGACTGCTACTGGCATCTTGAACAAGTTGTGTCACCCTATTGTTGTCCTTTTGATATTGGTCTTGATTGGTCTTGTTTTGTCAATGATATTGTATGTCTTAAATTGGAGAATGGTAAAGCAATTGACATATCTGACATCTGTAATCAATGCACATAACTTGCTGAATATCCCCTCCAATGTGGACATCCCTAAATCTACTGACACAAGGAAAATTGTATAAAACCTAAACAGATTTCTGTTTAGTCATTTTTATGAATACCATTTGATTATTGTAAATTGTTTGAGATAAAGATGATTATTTCCCCCTTCTTTTCCTGTCTGTCATTTTCCTTTCCCCTTTTACTTTCCCTATCCTCTTTTACCCCTCTTAGAGGATTATATCGCTGCCACGTGGTCCTGATAACAATGTTGAGCCACGGGGTGGTATGAGAGTTGGTCTAAAGAGAACAATATTGTCTCAACATTGCCAACAGAGACCTGGAGATGGAATGTGGTCCTCATGGACACCAAGACACAAAGACTCTGGGAAAGAGGACTGCACGGTACGAGGAGTACTATGCCGCTCCCTGCCACCTGGGATTGAAAGGAACAACTACAATAAGGCCGCATAACAGCTGTCCAGAAGATGGATCACAACCGTGGTCATAACAACGAACCATAAACAATACAAAACCATGCCTCCTGGTCTGAAACTACCCGCCTCTAAGGCAAACCACGCCTCGGGCACTTTTCTTTGGACATGCATGATAACCTGGCTCGAGAAGGTGGAGACTGGCAACAATCCATGGACCAGAGGAGGATCAAGGTGTGTTGCTTGGCATAAAAAGATGTCTTCTTAGCAACTGAACTTTGGAGATCTTCCCCACCAAGGATCGCGACGATCGGAAGGACCGGCGGGACGCTGCCTGGACCTGGGACCATAGGGACGCCTTGGACCCGTGGTGGTAGCTATAATCCTCTTTCCTTTTCTTTTTACTTTACCTTTTATTCACTTTCTGTCTTTCTACCTATTGCACGCTGCTTTACGGGCAAACAATAAAATTGTGCTGTTTAATTGAAGCATAACCCCTTGGCGTGGTCGCCTTGATTTTTGCGCTTTGAGATCATAGTTAACAAACCATCACAAGTCCACTGAGTGGACCGTGACAATTGGTAGCTAGAAAGGTGGTGATAACACACCAGTGTTTTGGCTACTGCTGAACATCGCTCCCACAGCATCAAGGCTGTCTCTCCATCCTTCCCCCCACCTCACCAGCAGGCTGGGGGTTGGCAAGACCTTGGGAGGGGACATAGCCAGGACAGCTGCCCCAAAGTGACCAATGGGATATTCCATACCATATGATGTCTTCTCAGCAATAAAAGCTAAGAGAAAGGAGGAGGAGGGGGTGCATTTGTCATTAAGACTTTTGTTTTCCAAAGTACTGAGGCCCTACTTCCCAGAAAGTGGCTGGACATCACCTGCTGATGGGAAGTAGAGAATAAATATTTTTTGTTTTCCTTTGTTTCCACGCATGCAACTTTTGCTATTGCTTCATTAAACTGCCTTTAGCTTGACCCACAAGGTTTTATTCATCTTATTTTCTCCCCTCCTATTCTGCTGAGAAGGGGAGTGATAGAGGAGCTTGGTGGGCACCTGGCATCCAGCCAAGGTCAATCCACCACAAAGCTAAAACAAACTAAATATACAACATTAAGGATATAGTTTCACTGTGCAGGTTGAAGGTCAGGAATGATAAAAGGTGGTATGTTAAATAAATGGACAGGGAAAAGGTGTGAAGCAGGCCATCAACATGTAAACCAAGACTGGTGGCAGTTGCAGACATAATAATAAACAATTTCATCATCTGTCCAGGTACTGGTTTTAACAGAAAATTTTTCATAAACCTTTCCCATCATTTTCATATTGTTCTTGGTTGGCCAGCCAAGTTTCAATAGAACACTGGATCCTGTTGGATTCCTGTTTCATAAAGCCACTGGTTGCCTACCAGCAAAAATTTATTATGCAGGAATGACAAAATTTACAAAAAGTAGGGTAGAGACACAAGGCTGAGACCCCTTCTGTCTTTACAGTGAGTGAAGGCAACAGCAGCAAAGGAGTTTTGAAAACTCCTCTTCTTGTTTTTCAGGAGCAGTGCTAGTGACTACATTAACCAGAGAAGCAACTGCTGAAGGTCTGTATGTAGGTTATCTCCCAGATAGCAGTGCGGGAGGAAATCAAAATAAAAGAAATACTGTGAGAAGTTAGAGACTGGGTGACTTGAGAAAGATAAAAAAAATCCTGGTGAAGAAGAACTATAGAAAGAAAATGTACTAGAAAAAAAAGAGAAGGGTTATAAAAGAGAGAAAAAAACATAGTGGAGACATCAGGTAGATCCAAGATATAGAAGCTGTGGAACTGGGAATAAAAAGGACTCAGAGAAAAGAAAGAAAGAAAAGGAGGACTGTCAGTTTTCTCCTCTTCCTTTTAACTTTGTTCTTTCTTAGAATAAATTTTCTTTGTTGCTCCTTGGTTTCAATTATTATAAAATGCTATATCCTAAAGCACCAACTTCTTAATAGTGAGGTGTAAACCCAGGTGAGATGCAGAGCATACCTGGTGAAGCTGTCTTGGCCCTGAAGAAGCAGCCAGGGTGTCACTGTGCAGTGCTCCTGGGACTAGTGTGCTGGGGAGTCAGGTCAGAGCTGGCTGCAATGCTGATGCGGGGTCTTGCCTGCCTGGTGAGCCCGGTTGGGTGAGAGTCCTGCCAGCACCAGCACCAGCACCAGCACCAGCGCCAGCACCAGCACCAGCAGCACAGCTGTCAGGGCAAGGAGAGGTGGTGACAGGTCTGGGAGGCTGAGCACAGTGATTTGTGGAATACCACTAATTTTTCAGAGTTTTTTAAGCTAAAAAGACTTTGGGAAAGGCTGCATAGAATTTTCAGAGGTTATTATTGGTTTGTGCGATAGCTGGAGGTCTCAAACACAAAGAATGCACTGTCTGTTGGGTCTGGAGTGATTACCAAGTCCTTTAAAAAGAGATCAGGAAGGGGGTCTGGATACAAAGGAGATCCAAGGACACACCTGTATGCGCCCCAGAATGTTCTGATAAAAATACACATTGCAGTATTCTGCCCACATTACAGAATTATTTTTCTTTCTCACAGCTCTGTTCAAAGAGATGACAATGCTCCTCATGTAGGGAATGAAAAAACACCAAATTCTATTTGTAATCAGGTTGGCTAGATTTATACTAATTTTGACACAGCTGTGATTTCTGTGTGCCCTCTTATACTCTATTGTTAAGAAGAAATACAATTACTGATGCATTAGCATACACGGTCCCAAAGTGCTCAGCCATGATGACATAAAAATAGAGAAACTGATTACTTACATTCCAGCAAGTCATATTTGTAAATAGCTCAATACTAAAAGCCGAAACGATGACATGACAAATGTAAATTGCACAAAGTATAACAACTATATTATGAAACATCTCAGTATTACAAATGAGATTAGGTTGCTTTTCTCCTGTTTTTAATCTTTTGTTATGCTTACAGATTAAAAAAAGTTGCATGTGTTTTACAATTACAGCTTAAAATATATAACAACATCCAAGTTATATTCAGGTCTAGATAGCCAGGAAAGATGTATAGTAAATATAAAGCTATGACATCATCCCTAACTAACTCTGGCGTCATCAAAAAGCACTGGCAACATTCCCACATTTATATGGTGCTAGGATTTCACTTATTGCCCAGTGGAGAGCAAAAGGCACCAACTTAATTAATAAGGGAATATCCAATTAGATATAATCATGAGCTCAAATATTTAGTAAAATGCTTATGCTTAACTTCAACAAATTATTCCAGAGGAACTCTAGGTGATTACAGTACTGCTGTGACAGCTACCTTTGAAAATCTAATAGCTTCTCTTGAGCAAGGCATCATCAGTATAATTGAAAAAGCATCACACTTCTCTCCAATAAAATGGCTATTGAACACAGCAAAGTTGAAGCTGATTTCAAAACAGAAAATAGAATGATGAACATGTTAGGCATGAGAGAAAAAATATATTCTCTCTCCCCCCAAAAGAAAGAATGAGTAATTGGACTGTGTTTACTTACATCAGGGGTCCATCAACTTTTAACCAAGGGGCCGGCGCACGAAGTGAGTGGCTGGAAGTCATCTGCGGCTGCTTGGTTTCCCCCCCCAACCCCCGGCGGGGTGTGTGTGTGTGTGTTCTGTAAATACCCAGGGGCTGGGTTGAGGACCCTGGGGGGCTGTATCTGGCCCGTGGGCCGTAGTTTGAGGACCCCTGACTTACATATTGCAAATTTATCAAAGGACAAATGCCCCTGGAAAGTGTTCCAGTACGGACTGTAAACATTTTTGGTATGGAAAACCATGTTTGTTTAGAAAGACATTAATTGACCTTTCCTGGACAAAATATCCCCCTGAACTTCTTTAAGAAGTGTAAATAGAGATAAGCTTGAAAAATCCTCACAGTTCAAAACTTAATTAATTTACAGCATTTGAGGCACTGAGTTTGGCTGAATTGCAGCAGAGCTCTTGCTTTGGCACATATTTCTTCATTATCCCCAGAGGCATTCTGACTGCTGGACAAATCATCCTGGGAGATTTTAAAGGCATTTATTGCACAACCTTTCTTACACTCTCTGTTGAAGTTTGAAAGCAATAATAATTTCACTGCTTGGGACCAAATTGTGTCTGATCTTATTGCAGATGTAAAAGGAGGAATGGAGACTACATGATGTCTTATTCCTTTTGTGTATCTTTGGGCGTGGAAAATTGTTAGTTCTCACCTCCATCTCAAAGGTGGAGGAGTGGGGAGGATGTGGTAGCTGTGGTCCTCTCCCTTCTATATCTGCAAGCCTGGGCATTGGGAAGGATACATCTAGAAAGGCACACAGAGGCTCTCAGAGAGGTACTTTGTGCTGCACCAGGCACACTTCCCTTGGAGATGTGGGAGCTGAGAAAAGGAATATGCCCCGTAAAGGATGGAAGTCAGTTGTTCATTTCTTTCAATTTTAACAGCACTGTCTTATTAGATAATGTTTTCAATCACAAAGAGAAAGTCTATACTCTGAATCTATTTCTGTACAATGCCTGTGGCGCTCTTTCATTGGCCTACAATAAAAAGCTCCCATCGTCTTCATCCAGTGCTATTTTCTAGTGTTGGTTGTTGAAAGGAAAAACAAACAGCCACAGTGGGCAGAATTTTATAGTTCTGGACATATTTTTTTATTAAAAAAATAACACAAGCAAGAAAAGCTTAGACATGGAAATGTCTAGTTTCACTTCTTTCAAGGCTGTGAAACCCTATTTCTCTTCTCCAAGTTCTTAACAGATAGTCTACAGTCTCAAGAGGTTCTACATGGAGAAATTCTTCACGTCCCCCCATGCCCTGTCATATTCAGATTGTGTGTTAGTTTATATATTGAATATGACTTTGGAGCTTATTACTAATTTTGCAGACCTCAGAGTTTATATCAATTTCCTGGCATTACTGCAAACTCTTTTTCCCACAGCCTTTGAATTACAGACTTCTGCCAACACTCAAACTTTCTTGCAGCCTGTTTTGTACAGTTCAACATTAAATTTTTAAACACAACAGTTTGTTTTTTGATGTTTTACATTGCTCCCTATATGTCTATGACCAATTATCATGACCACATGGATCATCGGTGGTTTCAGTTTGGAAATCGTTTCCCTCAGCTAGTAGCAGAGCTTGAGAGCCAACATGCCTATTCTGTAAGAAATGTTGCTTATCAGTGAACATAGTTTTTTTCCAACTGTATTGGGTTTTGGTGGTGGTGGTGGCACAGCAGCTGGGAGAGAGGAGTGAGAATATGTGAGAGAAACAACTCTGCAGACACCAAGGTCGGGGAAGAAGGAGGGGGAGGAGGTGCTCCAGGTGCTAGGAGCAGAGATTCCCCTGCAGGCCATGGTGAAGACCATGGTGAGGCAGGCTGTGCCCCTGCAGCCCATGGAGGTCCATGGTGGAGCAGATACCCACCTGCAGCCCAGGGAGGGCCCCACAGTGGAACAGGTGGATGTGCCCTGAAGGAAGCTGTGACCCTGTGGAGACCCATGCCGGAGCAGGTTTGCTGGCAGAACTTGTGATCCGGTGGGGGACCCACACTGGAGCAGTCTGTTTCTGAGGGGCTGCACCCTGTGGAAGGGACCCATGCTGGAGCAGGGAAGAGTGTGAGGAGGAAGGAGCAGCAGAGACAACATGTGATGAACTGACTGTAACCCCCATTCCCCGTCCCCCTGCGCCACTTGGGGGGAGGAGGGAGAGAATTCAGGAGTGAATTTGAGCCTGGGAAGAAGGGAGGGGTGGGGGGAAGGTGTTTTTAAGATTTATTCATATTTCTCATTATCCTACTGTGTTTTGACCATCAATAAATTAAATCAGTTTTCCCAAGCTGAGTCTGTTTTGCCCATGATGTAATTGGTAAGTGATCTCCCTGTTCTTATCTCAAAACCACAAGCTTTTATTGTATGATCTTCCCCTCATCCTGTTGAGGAGGGAGAACGATAGAGCAGTTTGGTGGGAACCTGGCAGCCAGCCAAGTCAACCTACCACACCAACTCTGCACAAAGAGAAGAGCATTCTTTCTGCCTGTCATCTTTAAATAACATTTATATTGATTAAAATTTTCACTTCCCTTGCAATTAAAAAAGAAATAATTTTGGAAGTCTCTTCCTGCAAAAGAAAGTTACACATTACTTTCTGATTATTTTACTGCCCAATTGGAAATAATTTCTTTTTGTTTCTTTAAGAGCTATGCTATTGATTTCTTTATAGATATAATTCTTCAAGATTGATTTACTATGTTTGTCACTGTGCTATATCCCTTCTGAAAATTAAAAGAATGACATATAAATTAGAAAAAAAAATATTTTATGAACCAGAAAATTTGTTTAGGTCAATTTAATATTTGTTTTGTTCATTCCTTGGTATGCTGAATTTTAAGAACCGATGGACAGATCATTGCTATCATGGAAGTTCTAGGTGAGAAAAGTAATTTCTGAATGCATAATAGAATATAATTCCATATAAACTTCAGAATTGCTTTATTTCAACATGGAGATCTGTCATCATTTAATCCCAGCTGGCAACTAAGCACCACACAGCCACTCACTCCCTCTCCCCGTGTCAGGATGGGGGAGAGAATTGGAAAAGTGAGAAAAATTGTATGTTGAGATAAAGACAGTTTAATAGGGAAAGCAAAAGCTGCACATGCAAGCAAAGCAAACCAAGGAATTTATTCACTGCTGCCCATTGGCAGGCAGGTGTTCTGTTCAGCCATCTCCAGGAAAGCAGGACTCAACATGTGTAACAGTTACTGAAAAAGACAAATGCCATCACTCCAAATGTCCCTCTTTTCCCTCCTTTTTCCCCCAGGTTTGTATGCTGAGCATGACATTTTATGTATGGAATATCCTTTTGGCTAGTTTAGGTCACCTGTCCTGGCTGTGCCCCCTCCTAATTCCTTGTGCCCCTCCAGCCTTCCTGCTGGCAGGGCCTGAGAAACTGAAAACTCCTTGACTTAGTATAAACATTACTTAGCAACAACTAAAAACATCAGTGTGTTATCAATATTATTCTCATGCTAAATCCAAAACACAGCACTGTACAGCTACTATGAAGAAAATGAACTCTCTCTCAGCAGAAACCAGGACAAGATATTTTTTTTTTCAAATCATGCTATATGGCATACACATAATGGCTGGGGTTGGAAGGGACCTCTGGAGGTCATCTGGTCCAACTCCCCTGCTCAATCAGGACCACCTAGAGCTGGATGCCCAGGACCACGTCCAGACATCTTTTGAAGATCTCCAGGGATGGGGACTCCACCACCTCTCTGGGAAATCTGTTCCAGTGCTCAGTCACTCTCAATGTAAAAATAGTGTTTCCTGATGTTCAGGAGGATCCTCCTGCGTTTCAGTTTGTGCCCATTGCCTCTGGTCCTGTCACTGGGCACCACAGAAAAAAGCCTGGCTCGGTCTTCTTCGCACTCTCCCTTCATGTTTTTATATACATTAATGAGAACCCCCCGAGCCTTCTCTTCTCTAGGCTGAACAGTCTCAGCTCTCTCAGCCTTTCCTCATAGGTGAGATGCTCCAGTCTCTTCATCATCTTGGTGGCCCTTCTCTGGACTGTTTCTACTATGTCTATGTCTCTCTCATACTGGAGAGCACAGAACTGGCCACAGTACTCCAGATGTAGCCTCACCAGTGCTGGACAGAGGGGAAGGAACACCTCCCTTTACCTGTTGGCAGCACTCCTCCTAATGCAGCCCAGGATACCATTATCTTCTTTTGCTGAAAGGGCACATTGCTGGCTCTACATGACCAATTGCTTTCTTGCATTATTTTTATTATTGATCTGTTTGTAGAAAAATAACTTTTTTTCAACATTTAAGATATTCCTTTTGCTGTTCCTGTGATTTTTTTCAGTGACAATGTGATGGGAATAATTATTTTTTTTTAAAATAATTACCTTTCTAAAATCAACCATAACAGGATTTACTTCATTATTTAACCTGAAGTACATAATTTAATATAATTTCCAAATAATATTCCACCTCTAGTGCATCAGTTTTGTAGTTCAGCACAACTAGTAATTTCCCAGAATAGAATCCATAAATGAATGACCATTGACATGCACATTGTAATGTTGCCTTAATGCTCATACAGTGTTTTGGAAATCTGTGCCATGGTAAAACATGTTACGTCACCCATGTAAGGGGGTCAAAGAAAACAGAAATGGAACTCATGGAGTAGTATGCTCTTGGGTGTTCATATGGGTAGTGGATTTTTAAGGGCTCAGTCTTGAATATTCTCACTCCTGTGGGTGATTTTTACAAATGCAAGTTGTTCTTTTAGTTGCAATTCTATCAATTAGGACTGCCTGTGGCAGTCGGATTAGAAATTGGCACAGAAAGTGAAGAGATTGCATGACCATAGTAGACCAAGAGGAGCATCAGTTCTCTGTGCTTTTCATCCATCACCCTCTATGGTGAAGTTGCAAGAAGGGAGGAGTGCAGGAGTGAAATCATGGACTCAACAACATATCAATATGATCCTAGTTGAAGACACTTTACCTAAGTTTCTGCAAGCTTATATACAATTTTCATATTTGTACACACGTCACATCTTAATTCTATTGGTTACATACACTGTTCACACGCTGCTATACAGATACTAAAAAGGTTAAAAGCATACAAGTGGTTAGTCGCATCTTTAAAATTGTTGACATTCCTGCGGTCATCAGCTCCCAACTCAGCTCCTGTTTTTCTGCCTGCTTAACTACTAAAGATCCTGTTTTCTTTATTCTCGGTGTCTTTCTCACAACCTTGCGGCCTTGCTGAGCAGGCAAAGCTTTTAATCATATCAAGCTGCTAAAGCAAGAGCAACTTTTGATAGGCCACGTGTCCCTTTTCTTCCAAATACATTGCCACAGAGGAGAGGTTACAAAGGAAGGATGGCCACCAAAATCTGTCTGGGGTTTTAATAAATGTTTCTAAGGCAGGCAGGCAATATAAGGTGAGATGGTGCAGATCAAGTAGAATAATGCTACAGTAAGAGAAGATGAAGACGGTCCCAGTAATGTCTGATGACTCATGTTTGTTAACCTAAAGCTGCATTCATTTTGCAGGTGGGGAACCTCAAGTAATAGGGATTCTACTTGATGCCCATTTAATTGGACCTTTAATGCATTAGAGACTACCTGTTTTGGGAGCCTTATTTGAGTGGATTAGAGCAAGATATTCTGAGCTGCTGATCACTTCTATCTCCTGTTTGTTTCAAGCTTGTCTAAATGAAGAATTTTGAAAATAGATGCCTTGGTGACTTGGCAGCATCACTCAGGAAGTCTTTGGGAGAGCTACCAACCTCACTTAAATCTATCGGTTCTGAGCCCTGCACTTTATAACCACAAAATTTAGGACTTCTCATTCTTATCTGTCACCAGTGTTCAGCCTTTGTCTTTTCTTGTTCCAGTGCTGTCCATTATTTAATAAACACCTTGCAGATGCTATTTGTGTTTACATTTTTGTTCTTCCCTCTCATCACTGAGAGCAGTAAGAGCCATAACACTTGCATGCCATTATTCCTTCAATGAAGGCAGTTGATGTACATTCTTCCCCCACATAAAGAGCAGTTTAATGAGATTTGAGTGCTGTTTTTGGTAAGAGGCCAGTGGATGATTAGTGAACTAGCAGTATACTGACCTCTTCCTCTAACCTCCTTTTCACTACATGTTGACATGTGTAAAGCTTAGACCCAAATATTTAATGATGTTTCCATGGTTCTGCACCCAAATTTTCACTCACAAGTATCTTTATGCATACAGCAGGCTTACCAAATGTTATTTGATTTCCACAGTTCATCACTGAAACTGAATATGTAGACATAGATGCACAGCTGTGTACAGGTCCTATGCCTCACCTTGTAGAAATAATCTTTGATTTTACATATTTTGAAGTGTCTTTAAAAATATTTCCATTGTTAAGATCAATTGGTTTACCATTTTTCTCTAAGTGGTTAAACAGGACTTAAAAAAAATACTAAATGTTCAAATTTTTTTCTTCACATGTTGGACCATACCTGTGCTGATATTTCTCATATTTGCAAGATAAAATACCAGAGGAATGCCAGAGTCTTTTAAATACCATGAAACTGATTTTTAGACATGTTTTGCATTAAGTAATGGATATAAAAGGGTTACAGCAGACTAAATCTATAAAAATCCTTCATTAAATCAAACTGCTGTAATGTAACAGTTGCTGCCTTTGTGTCAATGCTATTTGCTGATGCAGCTCAGTGCAGTTAAACCACTACAAGGGAGACATTTCAAGAGCTCAGTGTTCAAGCATTTCTTGGATGAAATCCATAAAAAGCAGATATGAACTGAGTAATAAATCCTGGAGACTTATAGGCTGGTGCCACGAAATCCCATCCACAGTCACAATTAAACTATCACAGAGAAAGTCTGCTAATATTTTTCCTTTTAATAAAAAAACTAATAAAGAAGTAAGAGATTATAGAAATTTTTATATAACAATGATGTTTTATATCCTGTTATTAATATTTGTAATGGTGAAATATATCACTGCCTTTCTGAAGCTGAAACCTTTTCTGAAGCTGAAACATAAAAAATATGCCAATAAAAGCCAGGCCCTTAGAGTTTTGATGTACAAAGAGGCAAGTCTGAAATATTCTGCATATATCCATTAATATACTGGCATTCTTAAATTCCATAGGAGTATCTAAGAGCTGGTTGTGTATACTTGAACATCTGAAGGCAGCTTATGGCACTGCAGACTGAAGGCTCCTAACTCATTACAATCTACAGAAGACTTCCAAGCTTAAATAACTAGAAAGTTGCAGCCTGATTTTTGCAAGGCCATGAGTCAGAAAGAATTGAGGACATGCTTTTCAGGGCTGGGCATAATAACGGACAAATAATTCAGAATTTTGTTACTATGCTACCATCATGACCACTGTTACCAGGCTATTACAGAAGCAAATCCATCCTGAAGAACCTGTGATGCTCTAGGTCTATCCCAGGACTTCTGAGGTTGCTCTGACAGCTGTCATCTTTGACAGAATAGTTCCTAATGATCACATCTGAGGATGTGAAAGTTATTTTGCCAAAAACAGGGAGCATGCAAATTAAAAAAAATATCAGAGGGAATCTTCAGTGGTAGATATATAAACATTTATTAGATTGCATTACAAATAATGAAATCCTAAATCACACATAGGTAAGTTACAAATAGCAAGTACTTATTAGGCATGCACAGAAGAGCTTTCAAATCATCTCCATCATGATCCATTAATATGTTTCTGTATTAACCTTGCTAACCTACAGATTATGGGCATCCATTATTTGGGCAGGAGAAATATGGTTCCCTTCACATGGCGTATTTAATGATTAAGAACAGAAAGATATTTTTTTCATATACTTTGCATCTCATTCCACTTTCTTTGCTTTTCTGGCTGGTTCCACCGATTTCACATTTGTTTTAATGTGAATTTGACTCAACTAAATTTGACCCTTCATTTCTAAGTCAACATTTTAATTTAGTTCCTATAGTGGGCTAGGGTCTTACAGTGTGCATTCAGAGAAACACCGGCCATCTGTGTACTTACATTTTCCTGTACATATGCTTTTAAAAGAAGTGATACTAGCAATATAATTGTAATGTGCAGCATGTTCCTGGTGAAGAGTGCAAGTAAATTTCAGACTTAATTTTGAATGTGTGTTTTGATTTATTTTCCAGTCCTCCAGTCAAAGAGTAGCTTCTGTTGTGTGATAGATACAGGAAGGATTTCAATGTCTCTGTGTATAGATTTTAAGATATCTGCATGTCATGGGACTGTCTTTCCCTACAATGTCCTAAAGTTATTTCTTCCCAAGAAATGCAGAGGGATCAGTGGGTTTTGCAGTTGTCTGCTGGTAAGGCTATTTTATTTGCCAGAATTTCTCTGAGAATCCTGTGGAATGGACTTGCTTCCTCTGGTCCAAGCATGAGATCTTACAGAAGGGGCATTTTGGTTTTTGAGAGGAAATTCAGAGGAGTCTTTTCCCTTTGCTACAGTTCTGACCCTTTGTGTTGAATTTGGTAAAGCTGGGGAAATGCATGGGTCTTTTTCTGCACAATATCCCAGGAAGAACAAGACTAATTTGCCAAGTGAAAATGAAGTTGAGTTTGTTAAAGCTGTTGAAGGAATGTTGGAGGAGGGGAAAGTAGTCAAGATAAAGACATTTGAAATTCATTTGAGAGTGGACTGGGTAGTAACAAAACCCCTACATCAAGACTGACTTGGTAGAGTCAGTGCAAGATATTTTTAAAGAAGTTCAAGATTTTGAGTTTTACTAGTCTTTTTGCACTTCACTGAAATCCACACTAAAACACATCATGACATAAATACATGTAGTTCAACAGTTGTTATCCTGACTTAATAATAGTTTTTGTAAAATCTGATTAATTTTTAATTTGTAACACACCTACATTTCACAGGGGTAATCGCATAATCCTGCAATCACCTGGAGATAATCTGTTGATGACCCTATCCCAAATTGCACTGTGTTATATTCTGTACTCCTGTCTGTTCATGAAACTATTTTTAATGACATGATTAAGGAAAGAGTGTTTACTATAAACAAAAAGGCATAGCTCACCTTCATTATTGTAAAAAAATTAGATTTATACCGATAATAAATTAATTAACTAAATGCTGAACGTAGCCCACCAGGAAGGACAGATGACAGCAACATAACAATATTGATGCCTTTTATTTATAATGGGGATCCTTGTCCCATTTCATTAGTTGAAGAATGACATCTTTATACAGAGTACTTTTTTCCTACTTACTGGTTCTTTTACTTTTTGAGTGGGTGAAGAGAATGTTTGGCTATAGGGTAAGAAATATCATCAGTTTTTTAAAGATTAACCCATTTTAGTCCAACACATGCAAACACATTGGCCTAATTGTTTGGATAGCTTCTAGCTCCTAATAATAGAATGTCTGACATTTACTTTTAAAACCCTAACTTTTTAGTGTTTAGAGACATGATAACATATTCAGCAAAAAATGCAAAGAAAGAGAAGAACCACCATTTTGTTAGTACAAGAGATGTGCATTATTTTATTGATAAAATATAAAGAGATTACAATATAAATGCTTTTTTTCTGCTAGTTGTGATAATAACTGAGTTATCAAATCTGACTGCTTCAGTGGTTTGTTTCTTGGATAAACAGTTCAACTACTTTTTAAAAAACAGTCTTCCAACAAGTACCTGAGACACTTAATGTTTATTTAGCCTGTAAATGTCTAGATATATTTTGGAAATTAGTATTATGGAAGATATAATAAAAAAGAAGTATTCAGTTTACCTGAATCCTGGGATACTTCTGTAACATAAGATGATATATAATTCCAGTTATTAATTTTAAGGTAGAAAATTGCAGTGCTGATAACATCACAAAGTGCTTGCTGAAATTCCAAATGCTGATAAGAGCATTTATTTTCTAGTTTATAGCTATCTGTTAATTAACATGGCAACCAAAGCAAGTCTGTTCACTAAAATGATTGGTTATTTATTAAAATGATAATATATCATAATCTGTGGAAGTTTCTCTGGAGCATAAGAATATAAAAACAATTTTAGACAAATTGCTTTTACTTTATTTTCAGTTACTTTGCTTAAAAAGTTTGCACTGGCCCTGTGCTAAAGGATTAGTATGAAGTTTTGGAGCAATCATAGATGAGCTGATGAGGTTTTTGAATAGAACCAGAGTGAAAATTTTAAAGTTATAAACCATTCAAGTATTGAAAGTCCCATCTGAAAAGAAGTGGCTTGGAATAAATTAGGCAGACCATAAAGTGGGAGTTACCTAGACTTAATAGAACAAAAAGATACATATTTGGTTTATCAGGACAATGAGCCACCAGAGGCTGATTAATGCTACAGGTATAGTTAATTACCTAAAAAAATATTTGTTTTATTTCTTTTGCCCCATATCTATCTATTCCCTTTCTACCTCTTCCACATATACCTAGATTCTCCCTGTCTTCTGAAACTTCAAAATGCCAATTCTGAACCAGCTCACAAGCAATGAAATGCTGGGGAAACCATCCTCCTAAAGAGTTCCCAATGTTTCTGCCCCCTATGATGTCCAAAGAAATCACAAACGAGCTCTGAAGAACAGAAAAAGGTCTGGTTTGTGAAAGGAGGGACCAGTTCACATGCTGGGTATTTGGGAGGCTGGCTTCTGATAGTAAAGATCTCTCTTTGTAATAACCAGAAGAGTAAATCCAAATTTTATCTCCTTATCACTGAAATACCCAGGCTAGTGAAATTCTTCATATTAGATATCAACAAACAATGACACATCAATGATATATTAGATTGCCAGACAGTGTGAATATTTTCTTCCTCTTCATGTACATATGCTTGCATTACACAAGATGAGCAGAAAAGGAAGACTTACTTTTCAGACTTCACTCCATTCTCATCACTAAATTGCCTTTGTAAGACTCTGTTAATTAATCATAGGACCTCTTTGGGTTTATGAGCTTTCCATCTGTCAATGTGTCTTGAGCATATACAAGGCACCTAACTCTTATCTATTCCAAAGAAGAAAGAAAAATTCAGCCTTACCCTTGCTCTAGCTGTTTATCTCATTAGTCAAGCAAATGAGGTTCATGGGTAAATGTGATTCTGAGACCAGAAATTGCTCTGGCATGGACTTGTGCTCTTCTGAGGAGACATTTGGGCACTCAGTCAAGACCAAATTCATAAGGGCTCCTGTCTGTAACACCCACTGTAATGAAATGCTGCAATAGATTATCTTCATTGTACTTTATCATACCAGTCAGCCCTCTGTTTTAAGAATCCATTGCTTAATGGACAAGGATCTGTGCAATTGAGTGAGGAAGAGCTGGGAGGAGGTAAAATGAGAGGATTGATCACTTGACGTGCAAGGTTGCCTTCAGAAACCTCCTGGAAATTAATTCTGTTCTAGACACCATGTGAAAGAGTTCTGTGCTCATAGCACAGTGAAAGTCTTTGTTCAGTTGGTGCCAGAATTACCATCCTCTGTTAATTTATTTTCTCCTTCTGTTAGTCTCTTTAACACCAAAAATGTCTGAAAGAGCAGATGAGCCAGTGAAGGGTAATGAAGTTCCTGCAGCAAATAGGGATCTGTTCCTATTGCCATTTTAAGACTTTCACAGTGATGAAAGGCATCTCAACTACCACTCTGCCTTGAAGAGTATGGAGGTGTGTCAGAAAACCTATTCAGACAGTTCCCTGGCCTGTCAACTCACACTTCACATTGTATCAGGTACCCAAGCAGCTGAGTCCTTTAGCTACCTTGAGCTGGAAGTTTACGTAAGAAAAAAGGAACAAGTGAAAACACTCACTACAGCATTTTCAGCATGGTAGATGTAACACCATAACTCACTTCCTGTTGAGAGACAATATTTATTTAGATATGAGCAGACATGGCCAATAACTAGGGCCATGCCAGGACAAGACAGATCTCCAGAAGCCACAAGATAAGTGAGGGTGAGTCCTAGTAAGGAAGCGGAGAAATTTGCACCTTTACAAGAACTTGTGCAGGAGCTATGGTCAGAGGCAAGGTTGAAGGTCAAGCAGCTACAAAGCTCACCTACAAAACAGGCTCCAGGATGAAGGGAAAGAAAGCAGTGAAACCAGATGGACAGAAGGAGCCTGCCAGGGCTAATAAAATAGAAAAAGGAAGAAAAAGAACAGCACTACTCAAATGACACAGTGATGGGAGAGAAGAGCATTTGGCTCATGGCCAGTGTTTTGTTTCTCTTCAGCCAAGTCTGGGGTTTAAGGTCTTATTCACCATAGATAGTAGTTGTAGCTAGGCTGCCAGTTGCCCAGGCAGATGTATTAATATGCAGTTAATTTTAAAAACCAAATCAATATGCAGGACTGGTACATCTTGACACAACTTTGAAATGGTAGTTGGAGTCTGAAAAACAGAATTCAAGTTTTTTGTAATTAAAATTGGCTTTTTCTACAGACATGAAAAGTGTAGTTGTGAAGAAGATGGCAATGAGGAAATATACTCATTCAAGATTCATACAGAAATGTGAATCCATGTCTAAATCATAAACACTATGGTCGAATTTTTGGGATGGGGACACTGAAGAAATCTTCCCTACTATATCAGAAAAAACAGTTTCAAAAGAGTCTATTGGTCCCTTTGTGGTGGCTTGCCTGTGGTGAGCAGAGAGGCTTCCCTAAAGTAACTGTGCTCTGGTCCCCTGGAATTACCAGCTTGAAGGTGGGCAACTCCACAGGAATGCCACAGCAACTGACCCCAAACAGGTGTTCCCTCTGCTGAGATGGAAAAGCTTACCTGTATATTGTTGTGAGAATTACTTCTGACATCCATGTTTGGTTCATTCACTTTTCACAAAGAAGCAATGACCTATGTGCACCTTAGAATCAGACCTGCCACTACTGTCATCAGCCACTATGTGTGTTGGAACATAAAAGACTAACATATTTTCACTGTACCCTTTTACATTTCTTGCTTAAAATAGAAATTTACTTATTTCCACTCAATGCATCGAAAAATGTGTGTGCTGCAAGAATAACACAGAAATACCATTTTTAGCATCTCATAAAAAAGTATTAAATATCAAATGCCAACTTCACATAAATATCTATATTTAAGTTTTAGGGTGAGTGTGTTACACCTGGATTTATTCACTTGAGCTGAGTTCTGGGTTTTTTAGCTGTATTGGGATTGCATGGCAAAGATTTGGTAGCAGGGGGGCTATAGGGGTGTCTTCTGTGAGAAAAAGCCAGAAGCTGCCCCTATGCCTGATAGAGCCAGTGCCAGCCAGCTCCAAGATGGACCCGCCACTGGCCAAAGCTGATCCCATCAGTGACACTAGTAGCACCTCTGGGATAACATATTTAAAAAGGGGGAAAAAACTGCTGCACAACAGCATCCGGAAAGAGGAGTGAGAATATGTGAGAGAAACAACTCTGCAGACACCAAGGTCAGGGAAGAAGGAGAGGGAGGAGGTGCTCCAGGCACTGGAGCAGAGATTCCCCTGCAGGCCATGGTGAAGACTATGGTGAGGCAGGCTGTCCTCCTGCAGCCCATGGAGGTCCATGGTGGAGCAGATACCCACCTGCAGCCTGTGGAGGGCCCCAGGCAGGAGCAGGTGGATGTGCCCTGAAGGAAGTTGTCACCCTGTGGAAAGACTGCATTGGAGCACGCTTGCTGACAGGACTTGCGACCTCACAGGGGACCCACACTGGAGCAGTCTGTTCCTGAAGGACTGCACCCCATGGAAGGGACCCACGTTGGAGCAGTTTGTGAAGGACTGTCTCCCATGGGAGGGACCCCACACTGGAGCAGGGAAAGAGTAAGAGGAGGAAAGAGCAGCAGAGAGAACATGTGATGAACTGACCATAAGCCTCATTCCCCATCCTCCTGCGCCACTTGGGGAGAGGAGGTAGAGAAATCGGGAGTGAAGTTGAGCCTGGGAAGAAGTGAGGGGTGGGGGGAAGGTGTTTAAGATTTGGTTTTATTTTCTCATTACCCTACTCTGACTTTTGATTGGTAATAAACTAAACTAATTTCCCCAAGTCAAGTCTGTTTTGCCCATAACAGTAATTGTTGGCAAGTGATCTCTCCCTGTCCTTATCTCGACCCATGAGCCTTTTGCCCTATTTTTCTCCCTCATTCAGCTGAGGAGGGGGAGTGATAGAATGGATTGGTGGGCACCTGGTATACAGCCATGGTCAACCCACCACTTAAGCCATTGCTTAAATTGGTCATACTCTGTAGAATTTCTATGAATGCATCACATATTTTGCCATTTCTTTTAATAGATTTCCCAGATTTTCCAAAGAAATAAAATGTAGTCATCTGTAATCATAGCATGGTTTGGGTTGGAAGGAATCTTAAAGATCATCTAGTTCCAACCCCTCTGCAATGAGCAGGAACACCTTCCACTAGACCAGGTTGCTCAAAGTCCCATCCAACCTGGCCTTGAACACTTGCAGGGATGGGGCATCCACAGCTTCTCTGGGCAACCTGTTCCAGTGCCTCACCACTCTCATGGTGAAGAATTTCATCCTAATATCTAATCTAAATCTGCCCCCTTTCAGTTTAAGGCCATTCCCCCTTGTCCTATCACTATATGCCCTTGTAAAAAGTCCCTCTCCAGCTTTCCTGTAGGTTCCTTTAGGTATTGGACTACTTCTAGAAGGTCTTTCTAGAGCTTTCTCTTCTCCAGGCTGAACAACCCCAACTCTCAGCCTGTCTTCCTAGGAGAGATGCTCCAGCCCTCTGATCATCTTCAAGGCCCTCCTCTGGACCCACTCCAACAGGTCCATGTCCTTCTTATACTGGGGGACCCCAGAGCTGAACAGAGTACTTCAGGTGGGGTCTCATGAGAGCGGAGTAGAGGGGCAGAAGCTCCTCCCTCAAACTGCTGGCCATGCCTCTTTTGATGCAGCCCAGGATGTAGTTGGCTTTCTAGGCTACAAGTGCACATTGCTGGCTCATATTCAGTTTTTCATCCACCAGTATACCCAAGTCCTTCTCCTCAGGGCTGCTCTCAATCCCTTCACCCCCCAGCCTGTACTGATACTGTGGGTTGCCCCAACTGATGTGCAGGAACTTGCACTTGGCCTTGTTGAAATACATGAGGTTTGCACAGGCCCACCTCTCAAGCCCATCAAGATCCTTCTGGATGGCATCCCTTCTGTCAAGTGAATCAACCGCAACACTCAGCTCAGTGACATCTGCAACCTTGCTGAGGGTGCACTCGACCCCACTGTTTATGTCATTGATGAAGATATTAAATAGTACTGGCCCCAGTACAGACCCTTGATGGACACCACTTGTTACTGGTTTCCACTTGGACATTGAGACATTGACTAACTCTTTGGACACAGCTATCCAGCCAGTTTCTTATCCATCTAACAGCCCATCTATCAAAACCCTATCTCTCCAGTTTAGTAGCCAGAATGTTGTGGGGGACTGTATCAAAGGCCTTACAGAAGTCGAGGCAGATGGACATCCGAAGAGGGTCCCCCATAGAGAGTCAGCCAAGTCACGACAATCACACCAATATGGCTACATGCCATGCTCACTTTAGTAAACAAACTGGTCATATTTATAACTTAAACCAACCGCTCACCCGACTTTACACACAGGTGATTGGATAAAGGTCTCTGGCCACGTGGATGTCCGTGTCGCTGACTGGTGAGCATGCTGCAGGCGCCTGATCAGAGTGTGCCAATGAGAGTGTGTTGATTTCGCGGTTCCCAGGACTTGCTCTGCACCTGGCTTCTTGTTTGGGCATAGCTTGTTTTCTTTCTCCCACTGCTTGTTCCCAGGACAATTTAAAGCTGCTCTGCAGCTTCAACTAACAGGCCTGGGTTGTCCAACCTGAACAATGGTAACATATGTCCTCGGTCCTTTAAAAATCCCTCTACAGACATCCACAGCTCTTCCCTTGTGCACTGATGCTGTCACTCCATTGTAGAAAGCCACTAGATTAGTCAGGCATGATTTGCCCTTGTTGAAGCCATGTTGGCTGTCTCTAATCACCTCCCTGTCTTCCATAGGTTTCGTCATGTCTTCCACGAGGATCTGCTCCATGATCTTACTGGGCACAGAGGTGAGTCAGACTGGTTGGTAGGTCCCAGGGTCCTCCTTTCTACCCTTTTTTAAAAAGGGTGTGATGTTTCCCTTTTTCCAGTCACTGGAGACTTCACCTGACTGCCACGGCTTTTCAAATATGATGGAGACTGGCTTGGCAACTACATCAGCCAATTCCCTCAGAACCCTGGGATGCTTCTCGTTGGGTCCCATGGACTTCTGTATGTCCAGGTTCCTTAGGTGGTCTCAACCTGATCTTCTCCTATGATGGGAGGGACTTTGTTCCCCCAGTCCCTGTCTTGAGGTTCAGGGATTCAGGAGATGTAGCAATAGAGATTACCATTGAAAACTGAGTAAAAAAAAATTGTTCAGTACCTCAGCCTTCTCCATGTTGGTTGTCACCAGCTCTCCTGTCTTATTTATTGGGGGGTTAGGTGGGTGTACATTTTCTTTAATCTTCCTTTTCTGGCCAAAGTATCTGTAAAAGCCCTTATTATTTTTCACATCCCTTGCAAAATTTAGCTCCAGCTGTGCCTTGGCTTTTCTAATCCTATCCCTACACATCTGAGCAGCATCCCTGTATTCTTCCCAGGATACATGGTTGTGGATCCACTGTCTGTGTGTTTCATTCTTACACTTCAGTTTGAACAGGAGGTCCTTACTCAGCCATGCTGGTCTCCCACCTTCCTTGCCTAATTTTTTACATGTGGGAATCAAGAGCTCTTGAATTCCATGAAAAACATTCTTAAAGAACTGCCAGCTCTGTTCAGCTCATCTATCCCTGAGGGCAATTTCCCAGGGGGGTCCATCCACTAATTCCTTAAACAACAGAAAGTTCGCTCTCCTAACATTCAGCATTCTGACTCTATTGGCCCATATCCCTCAAGATTCTGAATTCCAACAGAGCATGATCACTGCGGATCAAGCTGCTACCAATCCTGACATCCCTAATTAGTTCTTCCCTGTTGGTGAGCAACAGGCCCAGTAATGCTTCTACTCTGGTTGGGCTGTCTATCACCTGGATTAAAAAATTATCCTCAATGCACTCCAAGAGTCTCCTGGACTGCTTACAGCTTGCTGTGCTGCATTTCTAGCAGATGTTAGGGTGATTGAAGTCTCCCCAGCAGACTCAGAGACTGCAAGCATGATGCTTCCTGTAGCTGAAGTAAGAACACTTCCTCTACAGGCTCCCCTTTGTCAGGGGACCCATAGTAAACACCAACCACAAAGGTTTCCTTTGTTGGCATGGCCCCTAAGTTTTACTCATAAGCTCTCAACATGTCCATCACTGGTTTTCAATGACAGCTCTGTGCAGTCAATCTATTCTTTTACATAGAGAGAAATCCCCCTGCCCCTCCTTCTTTGCCTATCCTTTCTGAACAGTTTATTGCCATCAATTGGAGCACTCCAGTCATGCATTTTATCCCACCATGTTTCAGCAATAGCAATTAGATCATAGCTTTCCAGCTGCACAGTAGCTAGCAGCTCCTCCTACTTGTTACCCATGCTGCATGCTTTGGTATCAAGGCACTTCAGCTGGGCTATTGACCTTGTCACCTTTTTAGAGGAGCTTGTCCTAATTCCTTTGAGGTATTTCACAGATGTTTTCCTATTGGTTTCTAATACAGCCGCAGCAGCAGCCACTGGATCTTGTCTGTTGCTCAAAACTCCATCCATTTTTACAGCTTTTTTTTTTTCAACACTACAGAAGGGAAACTAGAGGAGAGAGATTTAGGCTAGAGTTTGATGAACTTTCCAAAGCAGCACAAGTCAGTGTCATCATTGATAGAAATAGTCCTGTTCTTCCTACACTTCAAGAAGTTTGTGCTACAGATATCACTGGTGCAGCTGTGCTGGGGAAGTTGCACCACATGAATGGGTACAAGTAAAGGGACAAAAGCCCTGCTAGTCTCTTTTGACTGCTAGCAAAGCCACAGTTAAATAATGTTGGAGAACAGTTGCATTTTATGTTTTGGAAAGTTTTTTCCTATATTTTTAAGTTCTAACTCTGAATCAATTAGGTAAAGCAGAATAGTAAAATGATGTTAAAATATAGCACACCAAAAAGAAAAGCATTTATTCTCTATGCAGTTAGTTTCTGTGGCAGGCTGAGATATCACTGATTTCTGTTTCTGCAAAATGTGGAAATAATAATTTGCATGTTAAGCCCATCAGTGCCAAATTTTGCAGTCCTATAAGATCTATTGAACTGCCAGGGAACCAGCTGCTGCTAGATTCCAACATTAGGGGGTGTATCAATGAATAATTGAGAGCCCATTCTGCAGTTGATTGTCTGGCTCTGTTCCTGTCCTGACTTGATCCTGTCCTTCTCCTGATTGCCTGGCTCTGTTCCTGACCTGACTTGATCCTGTCCTTCTCCTGATTGCCTTTCATGCTCTGTGCTTTTTACAAAGGTTATTTTCCAAAAGTAGTGATTCAGTGCCCTAAACTGCCAGAACTCTGTTTTTCTCCTTAATTTCTTCTTTTTCCCCACTTGCCTTTCTGCAGGTGAAAATGAGTTGTAACAAACTTGCCCCTCTGTAGAACCTGCTGTATATTTTTTGCCAAAATTAACTTTTCATTATTCACTTGGCTCTGGCTTTTAAACAAATAAAATGCATTGTTCTATGTTTAGATGACTAAAATGATATTTCAGTTATTTATTAATAATAAGCAGAGAAAACCAGTCCAACAAGCTTCCTCTTGACATGAAAAGCTTTCTCATTCTGGATGAATAATCCAAAATGAAGAAATGACACAGCTCCTGCATTTTATGTGTAGGCAGATAATGTCCCATCCTTCAGCAAGTGCATTAGGCAAACAAGAACACTTTGGGAAACAGCCATCTCCCAGAATAGAACATTGTGTTCTTGCCATAATAGAAAGAACTTTTCAAGTTATAGTATTTTCAAATTTGTGTTTTAAGATTTTGACGTTGCTGTGGTTTAACCCCGGCCGGCAACCAAGCACCACGCAGCCACTTGCTCACTCCCCCTCACCCAGAGGGATGGGGAGGAGAATCAGAAAGGAATGTAAAACTAAGGGGTTGAGATAAGAACAATTTAATAGGTAAAGCAGAAGCCACGCACACAAGCAAAGCAAACCAAGGAATTCATTCACTACTTCTCATGGGCAGGCAGGTGTTTGGCCATCCCCAGGAAAGCAGGGCTCCATCACACGTAATGGTTACTTGGGAAGACAAATGCCATAATGCTGAACATCCTCCCCTTCCTTCTTCCTCCTGTTTATATACTCAGCATGACGTCATATGGTATGGAATACCTCTTTGGCTAGCTTGGGTCACCTGTCCTGGCTGTGTCCCCTCCCAATTTCCTGTGCCACTCCGGCCTTCTGGCTGGCAGGCCCCAAGGAACTGAAAAGTCCTTGACTTAGTATAAACATTACCCAGCAATAACCAAAAACACGTGTCTTATCAACATTGTTCTCACACCAAATCCAAAACACAGCGCTGCACCAGCTACTAAGAAAACTAACTCTGTCCCAGCTGAAACCAGGACACTGTTATGCTGCTGCTCTCTGTTTCAAAGAGCTCTTCTCTGCAGAGATCAGCAGCTGTTTTACAGGGGGCTGTTATAGTCTGTAGCAGAAGGTAGACATAGTGTTGATCCTATTTTTAATAAAATTGAAAATGTTTCATGTAGAAGTTGTTTGCTTAATGTACAGAGACATTTGTACTGTAAACAGCAATACACATACAGGTATATAATTCAAGTATATCTCCAGATGAAATGGATTTAACCATTTCAATCACAAGATTGTTACCTCTTGTGATTGAAAGTTGCATTCTCTTATGCTGTAATTCTCTTTTTAGTTTTAGAAAACATTAGCAGGACATTTTAACCAGCTTAGGCATTTAAGAATCTTACAGAAAATCTTTTTTCATCAGAAAATGTCAGCAATCTTTCATACGTGAGCATTTCACAAGACAGATCTTGTGCTTCTAGTCTAAGAAAATTGTCGGGAAATCAATGAATTAAAAGTTCAGGTTTTATGTAAAGTGAAATTCTGATGAAGGTATCTTTGTATCAGTGGCAAGAGTATAACTTTTTTTAAAGTTATGAAAACAGTGAAATAACACCAGAGAATCTGTCTTACTCAAAACATAATAAACAGCCCATTAAAATTTAAAAACAACAGGATATCCTCAGACTATAGTCAAATTAGATCTTAACAACCTAAGGAAAAATATAGAGGGTGTTGAAAGGTATCCTGTGAATGGAGCCTTATCTGCTGCCTATCCCAGGCTTTAGTGACTCTGAGTCTGGAAGTGAATATATTTCAAGCTCTGGCAAGACTTTACAGCAAATTAAAATGGAATAACTGAATATATTTGTCAGTATTGGAACGTTCAAGTTGTTAAGCACTTGGATGGTCACTATGTTGTGTGAATTTTCTAACTGGTATGTGGAATTTGGTTTCTAGTCCAGTCAGGGCTATTGCTGCTGTAAATCATTTGAGTGTTATGAAATTATCTCTTCTAGGCTGACTACACTAGCAATGAAAAATTAAGTGCTTCAATCATGAAAGCTCTTCCTCAACTGAAGAGAAGAAGCAGTGATATGAACTACTGAAGCAGCCCTGACAAACCTGATATTGTCTTCATATTCACATTAACCCTGGGACCTTCAATAGCTCCATTCTCCCATCCATGTTTCCAGTATTTAGACAATGTAAATACATTGAGTGAAATGTGAAGGCCAGTGGGAGTTTTGTCATTATTGTTCACCAATACAGTTTTTTCAGATTTGTTTCTGACCCTGTAGATTTTTATCTAATTTGCAGGAAAAGGAATGTATAGATCAAAGCAAAACCTGAAATGAAATTCTAATAACATAATGTATCTACCAGCCACATTAAGAATGCAAGTTGGAGAACTGCATTTCAATATGATTTAAATACTTGTTGATCAAAATATATATAAATATATACACATGGTTTTGCTCAATTCCAAGCCTCTTTGAGCTCATTTAGAATTACTATGGAGACTTGGTGCAATAGATCAGATTCTGGTCTAAATGGCATGCTGGCTAAAGGGTGGCAGTAATTAATATCTAAATTCAGCATTCAACCCCCAACCCCCCACCCCACCCCGACATTTGTAGCCGAGATGCCAAGTATATTAAACCCTTGAAAAGAAGTGATCTAAAAACTTGTCTGGAATGCGATGAATTCACCAATCCATGAGAGAGTCTGCACACAGTTGCAGATGTAGAAATCTGTTCATGGCTTTATGACAAAGCACTAACCTGACCATGGGCCAAGTTCAGACTTGGCCTGAAGGAGTGCAGAACTGATTTAAATGGATGGAGTTGCACCAAGGGGGACTTGTTCCCCAGACACAGAAAGGTCCTTGATGAATATACTCCAGTTAACAAGGCTATGTTCATCTAGAGCTAGATTTTGCTGATCTTGCTCGTACCAAATAACATCTGTTTAGGCAACTGCCATCTCACTAAATTAGTTGGATAAGGTAGGATAGACACACTGGAACTAACCCTACATCAGGGGTCCTCAAACTACGGCCCACGGGCCAGATACGGCCCCCCAGGGTCCTCAATCCAGCCCCCAGTATTTACAGAACCACCCCGCCCCCCCCTCCCCGCCGGGGGTTGGGAGGGGGAAACCAACCAGCCGCAGATGACTGCCTGCCACTTCATCCACGCGCCAGCCCCCTGGTTAAAAAGTTTGAGGACCCCTGCCCTACATAGACAGTACCTTTCTGGTGCCTGAGATGGGGGGAAGGCACACCTTGCAGTGCAGTACAGCTTAGGAGAGAGGTAGTCCTGCCTGCCTACAGAGTAACCCAGCTGTCACTTGCGGAGCCCTCTCACTTCTGGGTGTATTTCCACCAACACAAGGCCCAGAAGTTATGTGGTTTATTTAAGCCTCCAATAAAACCAGCTGACAGAATGTAAATATGCATGGTAGATGTCAGGACAATAAATTTACTCTCTTTGTAATTAAAAACGATTCACAAAAATCTTTATTAATGGTGGTTTTAATTTCATTTAGCAGACACAAATATAAATTGGGAGAGGAGTGGCTGGAGAGCAGCCCTGCAGAAAGGGATCTGGGGTGCAGGTTGGCAGCAGGCTCAATAGGAGTCAGCAGTGTGCCCTGGCACCCAAGAGGGCAAACTGCATTCTGGGGTGCATCAAACACAGCATAAGCAGCTGGTCAAGAGAGGGGATTGTCAGCATTGGTGCAGCCTCACCTTGAGTATTGTGTGCAGTTCTGGGCCCCACAATTTAAGAAGGATGTGAAGGCAATTGAATGTGTCCAGAGGAGGACAACAAAGCTGGTGACAGGGCTGGAAGGCATGTCCTATGAAGAGCAGCTGAGGACTCTGGGTTTGTCTAGTTATGAGAAAAGGAGGCTGAGGAGTGACCTCATTGTTCTCTGCAGCTTCCTGAGGAGGGGAAGTGGAGAGGGAGGTGCTGAGTTCTTCTACCTGGGATCCAGTGACAGGACACATGGGAACAGTTCAAAGCTGTGTCAGGGGAGGTTTATACTTGATATTAGGAAGCATTTCTTTACCAAGAGGATGGTCAAACATGGGAACAGGCTTCCTAGAGAGGTGGTCAATGCCTCAAGCCTGTCAGTGTTTAAGAGGCATTTGGACAATGCCCTTAATAACAAGCTTTAACTTTTGGTCAGCCCTGAAGTGGTCAGGCAGTTGGACTAGATGATCACTGTAGGTCCCTTCCAACTGAAAATATTCTAGTCTAGTCTAGTCTAGTCTGTTCTGTTCTTCCATTCCATTCCATTCTATCCTATCCTATCCTACCCTATCCTATCCTATCCTATCCTATCCTATCCTATCCTATCCTATCCTATCCTATCCTATCCTATCCTATCCTATCCTATCCTATCCTTTTCTGGGCCATGTGTCTCAAAAGAAAATGGCAAATCCTTTTCCAGCTTTGCCAGGGGCAAAGAGCCTAAAGTATCTGATTCCAAATGTCATCTCAGCAAAAGGTCCCCACTCAGACCTCAGTCACAGCATCCTTACCTATTCCATCCAGCTTAAGGGCATCTCCCCATTATATCGATCAGATTTTTATTATTTTTTTTCTTTTTTCTAAGAGTAATCACTAAACTTATAGTTTAAGAGGTATCAGGTCAGCCTGAGAACTCTTATCGTAGGCAACAGAAATCCTTTCATTAATGCCTGTCCCTTCCTCCAAAGTATAATAGCTTTAGTGAAATTCTTATTCTACTTCTGTTAAATTGAGATAACTTTTCAAAGCAAAGATAATATTTATTCTAAACAGGCTAATTTCCTTTCTCAACATATCCATCATATTATTTAATGTTAAGCATGCATCACCTCCTCATCAAACTCCCCATATAGAAATGGTTGGCAATCAGTGAAATATTATATGAAAATCAATAATATGTTATTGTAAAAACAGCCTGCTTAGATTAAACATATAATGTACTGCCATTTAGGTGTAAAACATACTGAAATGAAACATCAGAAGAAAAGCTAAAAGCCTGTAGTAGCTTTGTGGTTTGAGCTCTTAAGTCTCATTAACATTAATTGTATGTATGCTTCAAAGAGATAATATACCCCAGGATATTTAAATTAATATAACTGATCAAAATACAATCACTACTGCAGAAAATTACAAGTGAAATTATTAAGTGTCTGATTCTGCAACCACTTTCTCAACTAGGTAACTATCCAATCACAGTGAATTTAGCTATGTGTGGGAGGGCTGATTGAGTCAGGCCCTATTTTTCTAAATCAAATCTTTCCTTCATATTAAAGGCAGATAGCTAACTTGAACATGATGATTTCAGAAAGACATTTCTTGGCTATTTTTAGTAACAGAATTTAATCCTAACATTGTAGTGCTTGAGAAACTTATTTGGCTTTCCTTCCATCCTCAGTTACGATGAATAATAAGTAAGAAGAATATTAATAATCTGTCACACCTTATGCCCTTAATTTCATGATCTTTAAGGACTTCATGGGCATGAATACATTAAGCATTACGACAACAGTTTGGAATTAATGTTGTGCTATAAGGGAGAAACTGAAGTGCAAGGAGTGACATGAATTATGCAAGTTGAGTCAGTGGATGATTGGGAAGAAGAACCCAGACGTCCTGGCTCTTGCTTTCCTCTTCTAACCACTAAGCACATTTTCCACACTCAGTTTAGTGGGAGTGTTTTGTTTTAGCAAAATCAAAACAAAAACCTCATCAAAATGCAACAGTAAGAAAATAATGAATCAGAAAACAACTGGATCATGAGAGTGCTTGATAAGGTTGCATCCCAAAGGTCTTTCCACGCACCTTTCCCAGGCAAGCTATATTGGATCTGTCTGAGATGGAGTTAATTTTCCCTTTAGCAGCCCTCACAGTGCTGTGCTTTATATTGGTAGCTAGAAAGGTGGTGATAACACACCAGTGCTTTGGCTACTGCTGAGCATCGCTCCCACAGCATCAAGGCTGTCTCTCCAACCTTCCCCCCACCTCACCAGTAGGCTGGGGGTGGGCAAGATCTTCGGAGGGGACATAGCCAGGACAGCTGACCCAAAGTGACCAAAGGTATATTCCATACCATATGATTCCTGCTCAGATATAAAAAGCTAAGAGAAAATAGGAGGGGGGGGGGCATTTGTTATTTATGAGGTTTGTCTTCTGGAGCAACCACTACATGTACTGAAGCCCTGCTTCCTGGGAAGTGGCCAAACATCACCTGCTGATGGGAAGTAGAAAATAACAGCTTTTGTTTTCTTTTGATTCCATGCATGTGACCTTTGCTATTGCTTCATTAAACTGCCTTTATCTTGACCCATGAGGGGTTTTTTTCCATCTTATTTTCTCCCCCCCGTTCTGCTGAGGAGGGAGTGATAGAGTGGCTTGGTGGGCACCTGGCATCCAGCCAAGGTCAAACCACCACACAAGCAAAGAGAAAACTAGGAGTAGGTATTCTCAAGAAAACGTTGCAAGATTCCCCCTGCGGTTTCCTACCCAGGTCCTCTGCAGATATTTTTAAAGCAAATTACATGCAAAAGTCAGAGATGTGCATCTGTAAGGGGAGCGGAGGGAGGGAAACTGCACTCACCCACCCACTGCTACCAGGTGTTCTCTTCACCTCACTCTCAAGATGAATGAAAAATAATCCAGCAGGTCTTTATTTTTTTTAAAGCCTGGGTCTGCCATAAAACTGATCTTTAAAAAGAGTCCATCCACTAAAAGATTGACTTTCAGACCTGGCTGAATGCAGTACTCACTGAAGTCAATACAGTCCTTCCTCTTACATGCAAGGCCTATGGCTATGCATAAGAAGATGGTAATGTTTGATAATCAAGGAAAAACATGAAATGTTTCCTTTAGACATTTCTTGACATTCTTATAAAAAATAATGGTACTGAAAAGGAGAAAATGGGAGAATGAAATAACAGAAGTGACAGTGTAGCTGCAGCATACCAAAATGACTTTGAGAGCAAATTAGTGACCTCTATGATTCTAGCTTGTGATACAGTGCTTTCCTCAGAACAATAAGAAACAGTGAAACTGGATCAGTAATCAACAGCAAAATGATCAGCTTAAAATCTGGCAATTCACTATTGATATAAAATGCGCACACACATACCCAGGTACAGATGCATATTCCCTCATGTGGCTGTTTTTATAATGCTCACCCTAGTTGTTTTGGTGGATGATTTCAGGCCTGACACGTTTTGTGATTACAGGAGAACTGAGCTGAAAGATGAGGGGATGCTTCACTCAGCAAGCACTGATGCTTGTATACTTGAAAAAAGATCTCAGTCTTTATGCTTGGAGGACTCTGTCTTAATATGGGCATAAAGAGGCTCAAAGGATTCATTCATACCCCAAACTTTTATGTACAATGCTATCATCAAGATAAAAATCAAAAGGGTTAGTATCAATAAAACAACAGGGTGTAGTACTCTATTGAACATTCCAGTAGCAGTTGGTGACCATCCAAAAAGAGTGTCCCACCATCGATGTTCTCCATCCTTCTTCACTCTTTCTAGGACATGATGGATCTCTTCTGCATCATGATGGACTGTAATCAAAGTATTCTGTCCATTGTCTTTGATTTGTTTCAGCAATCAAGTCAAATCCTCATGTTTTAGTAGTTTTCTCACTGATATAAGATTAATTCCAATGGGGTAGGCAGCAAATCTTGAATCAGGGTGTAATTAGACTTACAGTTAGTCAGTTGTGATAGAAGCTGCATAATTAAACTCACATCCCATAATCTTAAGAAAATTACAAACACAAACATTAGAGTGATTACTTGTGTCTACCATAATGTTGTCTACAACTACAAAATCACAAAGGGTTCTCACGCAAGCACATCCCTTACCTATATATAAGTGCAGTTTCAGGATTTTCATTAGGGTATATTTCAAAATGACAAGTGTTTTTTTCCGTGTCAAGACAAATATCTTGAGTTTTGATGGTATTACTTTCACAAATAAATTCTTGTTGCTCTTGCACAATGCATGCATTGACATCAACAGTTTGCCATTTATTCCCATTTTGTTGGGCCCATACTCTATGCTCGAGTGGATAGAGTACAGCTCCATTGTGGTTCAGTCCTAATGCAATGATTGGGTATATGGTATATACCAAAGCATTGTGTATAGTCAGAACAAAGGCTGTGGCTGTATTGCTGGTGGGGTCATAGGTGAAATTGACCAAATACCACCAGGACTGGAATTTATTTTAAAGTTCAATTGCATTATCCCAGACTACTTCCTGAATTTCAGTGGGCAAGGTACCTTCTTCACCTTCCCTTATGATTGCAGCTGTCATTGAATGTATCCACAATTGAGCTTGGATACAACTAAGAGCCAAAGCTTAAATCCAAAAGGGAAGGTTGTAAAGGATGTTTCAATTTGTTCAGATCACTGGTTACTGTAATTTCAATTGATGATTCTACTCTTTTGAGGTACCATGATGGATTAAACAACACCTTCTATTGGCCTTTGCTCTTGATCACATATGGTCCAATTTTAGAAATTTGTGGGGACAAAATGTCTTTATTTGAGGGTGTGGAGTCTGGTGTTGAGGGGTTTGGTATCAAGGTCAACACCGATGGGGTGGATAGTGTTGCACTAGCCTTGGTAATGTCTATTTTAAATTTAAATGACAGTCCCACATCAAGTTGAGCCCAAAGACATATTGCAAAAACAGATTGCACTAAGGTAAAATTGTACCAACAGTCCAATAATTCAGAGGAACAAAGTTTTGCATCCTTTGTTCTTAGGTCTGACGTACTATTGGATACTGTGATTTGTGTGGTGTAGAGGGATTTTTAAAGGACTGAGGACATGTTACCATTGTCCGGGTTGGACAACCCAGGCCTGTTAGTTGAAGCCGCAGAGCAGTTTTAAATTGTCCTGGGAACAAGCAGGGTGAAAAAGAAAACAAGCTATGCCCAAACAAGAAGCCAGGTGCAGAGCAAGTCCTGGGAACCGCAAAATCAACACACTCTCATTGGCACACTCTGATCAGGTGCCTGCAGCATGCTCACCAGTCAGCGACACCCACATCCACGTGGCCAGAGACCTTTATCCAATCACCTGTGTGTAAAGTCGGGTGAGCGGTTGGTTTAAGTTATAAATATGACCTGTTTGTTTACTAAAGTGAGCATGGCATGTAGCCATATTGGTGTGATTGTCGTGACTTGGCCGACTCTCCACGGGGGACCCTCTTCAGAGTGGCTTTCTCATGTCTAGATCCATTGAACATTCTTCATCTATTTGAATTTCTTCTCCAGATATCCCTACCAAGAAGGGAACCCAACTTTTACTACTCCACTTCCACTCATGTCTCAAATATACGAGTTCCATGCATAACTACAGTAGCTAAGTTCAGATTCTTATCACTGGAGCCTAGCCCCATACTTCTGGTATACCTAATGTAAGCTTGGGGCCATGGCCAATCTGGGTTATTTTGGCTACAAAGCAAGAGAAACTGCATGATCAAGGTATAAAATGACATCACAGATCTAAATTTCAAGGATGACGTCCTTAGAACTTAGGTCTGCAAATGATCAAGCACATCAAAATTAGTATTACAGCCAAAATAAACAATAGGTTGTTTCATCCATCCATGTGCAGTTCATTCAGAGTTCCTGTAAAAAGAAAAGGAAATATGCTTGGTTGGATCTGCAGCCAGTGGAATTAATTAAAATGTGGGTAAAATCCATCGAGTACTGATTTGATGTATTTTTCCTGAACAATCTATAGCTTCCCAAGCACAGAGATTTTTAGGGGTGACTAGTACCATTGGTACTGTTCCAATTTGGGGCATCTTTACTGATACAGGTTGTCCAGCATAAAACCCAGCAGGGTATTCCCTGGGTTTAGTGTGGACCTTTGGGACAATTGTGTTTGCAGATACACAAAAAGCCAGGTAAAGGCAAACTGTGAGTAGAATCATGAAGAACATATCTCTAACATCTAAAGCAGCCATCCAAGTATGGGAGTATGGGAGGCTCCCTTTATTTGTGTTATCAGTTCAGCAATATTAGGCACTGCTGCAGTCAAAGGGGAAGTATTAGCATTTAATTTTCTGTAATCAATAGTTAGGTGCCATCGCCCATTGGGCTTTTTGACTAGCCAAACTGGGGAGTGGGCTTGAGTGATGATACGTCTCTCTTCTAAATATGCCACCATCTCATCAATACCTGAGTTCGCTGCTGCTGGCAAGGGGTATTGCTTTACATTGGTAACTCGAGAGTGAGGAAGAGGTATGGATGGTTGTAACAGGCAAATTAATTTCACTGGTCCATTTTTCTCCCACATGCTCTCAGAAATTATGTGGGGGTCCCCATCATCTTCATCTCCTGACCCCAGAGCAGCAAAACTCCACACAGTCCTATCAGGCATTTCCCAATGCTGACCATACAACAGATCAAACCCCAAAATGTTAGTATTAGCTGCTCCAACCAATACTTCAGCACGGGTCATTAGCTTTTCTCTGGGTAGCCATAAATTAATTTTTGCCACTGGGCTTTCCTTAATTAATCCCTCTATTCCAATATATCTTACTTTGCAGTGGCCAGGTTGTATATTTAATGCCTTGGCTGTTTCAGCAGTGATTACTGGCATTTGTACTCCTGTGTCCATTAAAAAAATCCACACAATTTTTTTTAGGTTCAATTGGAATACTGAGAAGGGGTTCGGGGCATCTGTCAGAGCGCCAATATACTGGTAGTATCCGTCAGGTAGGGTGGCTCACTATTGTACCTGGCAATACAAGTTTTTTTTCTGAGTATTCTGCCAGATCAATTAAGTTCTGTCTCGGTGCAGAAGGTATGCACCCTTTCAGAGGCAGACTTTTCCTGTAATTTTATGAGTTCTGGTGGTGACCAGGGGACTGTATGTGCAGTAGTTCAAACTTCCTCATCACTATCAACAGCAGTCTCTGTCTTAACCAACGGTCGTAAGGAAACTGGGTGAGGGTCTCCTACGATTTCCTCATCACTCTCACACCAAATATCCCCGTCTCGGGTCTTGGGGTCCCTATAATGCACCGAATTTCGAATCTGCCTGATAGAAACAGAGGACTGCTTTTCCAGCAACTGTTTCTCCCTGCGCTCTGCTAACTCAGAGTTTTAAGGTGGTCCAGCTAAGTTTTAAGGTGGTTAATTTCAGTCACAAGTTGGTCTCTTGTCTCCCTTTCAAAAGCTAATGATAACTTCAATACATCATTCTCTGATTTCAAAGCAACATACTCTACATCTGAAATTCGTTTGGGAGCAAAGGCATTTTTAGCTTTTTTCTGTGCATAACATAAACAGGCTCCTAACACTGCAGAAATGACACCTTTACCTTTTCCTTCTTTAAATCTCTGCTCACCTTGACACTGTTTAATATGTTCTACCACTTTATCTCTACCTCTCCAAAGCTTTTGAGCCCACTCCTTCCCAGGCTGGGAAGGGGCGCATTTATATTTTTGCAGGAGTTTATCCATGGCAATCCTGCCAGCGACTCCAATTTAATGCCACGTGAAAAGGGAGGAGGAGATTTTCTAGACCCTGGGTGTTTGATCTGTCAGCACCCCAGAAAAGGTGAAACCCTTGTGCCCGACCAGTCTGTCAGCATCCCATTATATGGACCCTTCACTGAACAGTCCCACTGGATTGGGGGGCAATTTGACTGACTTGTTCAGGGAAACATGCCAACACCATAAGGGGGACCCCTCAGTGGGTCTTCCCACTTTATTTGCATATGTTACCTGCTGCCAGCGACTGCTAGTGCCCACGAAGGACTAACACTAACAGTTTACGGAATAACACTCTTTATTAATATAAAATCATGACAAATTAAGATTCATGACTGCTGGTGATAGGGACTGTCTGCAAAAACAAACTTGAAGTGATATACAGCCAAACTAGAATCACTAATAACAGCTAGCATGAGTTAGTTATTTAGCATGCATAAGAAAAAGTTCTTACCCAATAGACGTCCCCATGGGGGGAGAAGACAGGTTCAGCCTGTCGACTGATCCCAGAAGTTATGATGGAGTCTTCCCTAACTTCTCCCCTCATCTGTCCACTTTTTATACTTCATAGTACATTGCATATTCATTCATCATACACAGGATTGGTTACAAGCCTCTCACTTCTAATGCAAATTAGTACGCATGTTCAGATAGCACTACTGAAGTTCTCTAACTACGCATGCTCCTCAAGTGGGGTTTTGCCCCTCTTTCGGGGGGGCTATTTGAGTTGGAGGTCGTGATCTCCCACTACCACTATTACCTTTGTCCTATTTTCAGCTGATTTTCTGTTGATGTCAGTGGATTGCAATACCTTATCATCCTGTTTCCTCTCATAGCCAGAACTTTCCTCACTTGAAGGCTTTTCTCTGCGTAACAGATAATGGTGTTCTTTTCACTGTCTGTTCTTTGTTTCTCATCCTCCCCAAGGCTGACTACCTTAATTAGAATTCCCTTCATTCATAAAAACTTTAGAGAGTGAGTCAGCTTGACCTAGCTCTGTGAACACTAAATCAGAGTTGTGTAATCCATGAGTTTAGACAACAATTCCCCCTGCCCTGGACATATTTCAGTCCAGGACTAGTCCATTTCCTTCACATTTAGGTGGAGCTTGAGTGACTCTAATCATACATATCGTTACTAACTGGAATTGTGTGCCCAGTGAGGTGTAGTAGTACCAAAGCAGGTAACTTTGAGATGGAGGTGTGCATTAATATTACAATGAGATTATTTCATCTGAGGAAAGTCATTTTGCCACAATGGTTGGCTCAGCCACAGACATCTCACAGATTCTTCATGTGACAACTGGTATGCAGCTTATCAGCTGTGTGGTGCCATCAAGTTCCCATTCCTGCAGGGAGCACAATAGAGCCTGGCCACTGTGTCGCCACTCTGCTCCATCCTCTTACTCCTATCAGCACGTGCTGAGCTGGCAGGGTGTGTTGCTTAGGGAACTGTGGTGATGTAGATTCCATGCATGCCAACCATCCTGAAGGCAATAGCTGTATTTTACCCTAAAAAGCTTTCTGAAATACTATGCTTCTATTAGGTCCCAGTTTTCTCTAATTGCCTCACAAGTAATTTTCCCACAATCTAGTTAACAGAAGGATGTGTGATCCAAGGCGCTCTCAGCAAAAAAACTTGGGGTTTTTTTTCTGATCATTGATATTGTTCCTTTGGCAAGGAAAACATTGACCTAGCCTTGATTTTCTAACATAAGTTTCCCTGCATCTCATTTTGATCTGAGATGGAAGGTATTCATTCTCTTCTACACTCGTTTTAGCTTGTCTCTGTATTCCTTTGCAGAAATTTATTGAATAGCATTCTTTAACATCCAGGTGAGAAAGGAGACCTTTTTGGTGGCCTGCCCAATAATAATATAGGATAGGCAAAGAAGGAGAGGCAGTGGGGTAACCCAGTAAGTGAGGGAGAGTTTTCACTGCCTAGAGCTTGATGATGATGATGAAAGGGTTCAGTGTTTATGGGTAAGAATTAGGGGAAAGGCCAAGAAGGCAGATATCATGGTTGAAGTCTGTTAGAGACCACCCAACCAGGATGAAGACACAGATGAAATATTCTACAAGCAGCTGGGAGAAGTCTCATGATTGCTAGCCCTTGTTCTCATGGGGGACTTAAACTTACCAGATGACTGCTGGAGGACAGTGGAGAGGAAACAGTCTAGGAGGTTCCTGGAGTGTGTGGAAGAGACCTTCCTGCCACAGCTGGTGAGGGAGCCAACAAGGGAAGGAGTCCTGCTAGACCTCTTATTTGCAAACAGGGAAGGACTGCTGGGCTGGAGGCTGTCTTGGGCACAGAGATCATGAAATGATAGCTTTCAATTCTTGGAGAAGTAAGGAGGGGGTGTCAGCAGAACTGTTCCCTTGGACTTCCAGAGGGCAGACTTTGGCCTGTTTAGGAGCCTAGTTGACAGTGATATGGAGAAATAGTGTGAAATGGGGATAATGGACATAGATTGTGATTGTATGTTTCTGCTTAAGGAATGTGGGTATGGTGACTAGTCATGGGTGCGGTGACAACTACAGTTTTGAGGAGACACCTGTCCCTCCTCCTCTAACAAAGGGGAGACGGGGAGACGTCTGCCCCTCTTCCTCTAACAAAGGGGAGATGCCTGCCCTTCTTTCTCTAACAAAGGGGCTATCTAAAAGAGAATGAGAAAAGATGAGAGACATTCAAATGCTATCTAGAGGGAGGGAGTGCTAAGTCTCCTTGCTGGAGAAGATTGGGTGGTCACAAGGACATGAATCACCTACAAACCTGCAAGACCACCACATTCCAGGCAAAGGACTGATAAGCTAATTAACATACGAAGCGGGGTTTAGGTAACGAATATGTATAGGCGTTAATTGAATATTCATTTGTTCTGTTGTATAAATGTGAGATGGTTCGTCACTTCGGGTATGCACGCTTGTGGAGGAGCGATCCCCCGTGCATCTGCGCGCAATAAACATACCTACTTTATAACTTTCGAGTTATAGAGTCTAATTCCACACGTCAACAGAGTCCCTTGGGAGGCAGTCCTGAAGGGTCAAGGAGTCCAGGAAGGCTGGACATTCCTCAAGAAGGAAATCTTAAAGGCACAGGAGCAGGCTGTCCCTATATGCTGAAAGATGAGCCAGCAGGGAAGACGACCAGCCTGGCTGCACAAAGCTTTGGCTGGAACTCAGGACATAAAAGAAAAAGTGAGTTTATAACCTTTGGAAGAAGGGGCAGGCAACTTGAGAGGACTGCAAGGATGATGTGAGGTTATGCAGGGAGAAAATTAGAAGGGCCAAAGTCCAGCTAGAACTTAACCTGGCTACTGCCGTAAAAGAAAAATTTAAAAAATGTTTCTATAAATGCATTAATAACAGAAGGAGGGCTAAGGAGAATCTCCATCCTTTATTGCATGCAGGGAGGAAACACAATGACAAAGGATGAGGAAAAGGTTGAGGTACTAATGCTGCCTTTGCCTCAGTCTTTAATAGTAAGAACAGCTGTTCTCAAGGTACCCAGCCCCCTGATCTGGAAGATAGAGAGGGGGAGCTGTGACAGATGCACTTAACCCCTTAACCAAACTAGCAATAGTTTGGTACAGGCTCCAAAGGAGGTAAAGGCCTAAGCCATAGCTGGGCCAAGAACTCCTCCAGGAACCCCACAAAGAAACAGTGACACAGTGAGCATTGATACATATGAGCTTGGAACACCGATCATGAGATTAACACATGAATAGTGGGTGGCTTTTCCAAGACTCATTTATCAAGGAACAAAGAAAGTTGCGGGTACAAGGAGTCTCATGCATATTTTTCCCCACTGTATGCAAATTTGACCACAAGCCAACCCACTTTATCCTACAAATATGGCAGCCTAAGTGATCCACCTTTGAGCTCTCCCTGCTAGGCAGCGTGGCTGCACGGCGGTGATCTCCGCTGCCACAGCACTATCAAAACTAGCTAGCTGCAACAAGGCTTATACCATCCCATACCAGGTTAACTTCAATAAATAGTTCCTCGCAAGGTTTCAAAAGTTCATCTACTGTCCGTGTTGTTTCTTCATCATCTTCAGTCCAGTCCACCCTGCTTCTTGGCTCTGCTGTATCCATATTCTTCCTTCTCTGGGCCTCCTGCATCTGGGGCACTCTCTCACCTCCCTCTGCTTCTTCCAGGTCTCTCTTCATTGAAAGCTCCTCTTCCATACCCATTAGAGCTATTTAACTACTTAGCAGGAACCAGCTGATGTATGGAATTAAACTCTATAACTCGAAAGTTATAAAGTAGGTATGTTTATTGCGCGCAGATGCACGGGGGGATCGCTCCTCCACAAGCCTGCATGCCCAAAGTGATGAACCATCTCACATTTATACAATGAACAAATGAATATTCAATTAACGCCCATACATATTTGTTACCTAAACACGCTTACTCTCGCTTTGTATGTTAATTAGCTTATCAGTCCTTTGCCTGGAATGTGGTGGTCTTGCAGGTTTGTAGGTGATTCATGTCCTTGTGACCATCTGATCTTCTCCAGCAAGAAGACTTAGCACTCCCTTCCTCTAGATAACATTGGAATGTCTCTCATCCTTTTCTCATCCTTTTTATAAATAGCCCCTTTGTTAGAGAAAGAAGGGTAGGTGTCTCCTCAAAGCTGTGTGGCTATGACCAGACACCACACCCATGACCAGTCACCATACCCACATTCCTTGAGCAGACACATACAATCACGATCGATGTCCATTGTCCCCATTTCACACTATTTCTCCATATCACAGCCATGGCTGCACATTATCCACATCAGCCAACCCACCACCCCTAAAGCAAGTCCACAGCTGTATATTATCAATGTTAATTAACCTGCCATAATTCCTCTATAATTCCTCTACAATTCCCCTTTTTTTTTCTTTCTCTTAACATTTCATGCCTTATGTATTTAACAATCATCATAACCTTTTCACAAACAAACTTCTCGTACAGTCCAGACAACTTGTCCCTGAAATCATACATATATTCCTCGACTACATTCTCTGCATCATTTCTTTCTTTTTCCAGTTTATCTTGCATAATCCTCTTTCCCTCTGTTTCAATATACCTATTGAGGAAATCCTTTCCTAACTGCTAAACCAAGTTAGCTTCAATAGGTAGTTCCACATTCTTCACTTTTATCTTGGGCTTTTCAGCTTCTGGAGGCTGATCACCTTTCTTCTCATCTGTTTTCTTGACATCTGGGATTTTGTTTTCTTCAGAGGGGGGTTCTGATGAGCTTATAGTACCTTGTCCTTTCACCTCCTGGGTCACACCGGACAGTAACCTGAGTGAGCTTTCAGCAGCAGATCTAGAATACAGCACTAACATATCATTCCGTGTCCTGAAAAGCTTCTTAACATCCTTGTGGTCACTGATTTCTTCTACGAGTGGAGACACCTTCAACAAGCACATAAACGCCAGCAAGAATACTGCCAGGCCAAGCAGCAGCAGTGGCGGGAGCCACCCACAGCACCGCGCTGCTCCCATGCCTTCCCCCGGCACAGCCATCACTGCTGTCTAGCCGGACCCGCTCTGGACCCACCACCGCTGCTGCAGGCTGCTGCCATGTCTGGCTGTGCACTCCGCCACTACCACCCATTACCCTCAGTCTCTTAGCTCCATTAGCGGTCAGGCTTCCTTCTCTTTGATCCCAACAGCTCACCTCTACCGGTGTCTGATCCAGATCCCCAGGCTCTCCCCGCCTATCGCAACGTGATCCGTATCGCAGGCTATCCCCACCTGTCTCCGCTACATTGGGCACCGCCATCACAACTCAAAACATCAAATGTCCCCTGGCACAGCCATTACCACTGTCACCTCTCATTACGCTCAGTCTCATAATCTGAAAGTCCTGAGTTCGCGTCTCACATGGGGCACCAATTGTTGCAGCACAAACAAACTAGTAGGCTGCAACAAGGCTTTTACTGTCGGTCAGATTCTACTGTCCATACTGTTTCTTCTTCCTCCAGAGCCCAAGCCAGGCCAGGCCAGCACAAAGCTGCATCTGATTCAGGCTCTGCATGGGGGTCACCCAGATGTTGTGACTCCCCTTTCAAGGGGTCTGTGGAACAGCCGGTATCTGATGTCCTCTTGTCAATTCTAGTATCTAAAACAGGCTTAACACACCTAGCTGGAAGCCACTGCAGCCCTGCATCTGTGGAGACACATGCATACCCTCGTCCCCAGGTAATTAAATCCCACAGGCCTGTCCATTTTCCCATTTGTAGGTCTCGCATTAAGACCTTTGCTCGGATAGGAAGATCTCCTCCCTGCAAAGACAAGAAATGCGAGATAATCACAGGACACTTTCCTGGCCGGCACAGTCAAATAATTCAAAGTATACACAGCTTTCCGTAGATGAGTATGAGGAGTCTCAGAACCCATTCTCCCTTTCTGTTTTTCAAGAAGTAGCTTTAAAGTATGATGAAAACATTCCAAAATGGCGCCAGTCAGGGAATGCGGGATGCCAGTAACATCCTCTTGAGCTGGGATGCCTCTCAAGGTTGCTCCTCAAGGCAGAGAGACCTTTTACCAACAGATCTTTGGATGAGCCCAAACTGCAACTGGACTGTACACCAGGTGACCCCCCCAACCTTGACCTGGGATGCCTCTCAAGGTTTAAGATTCTTTACCTGAGACTAAGAGAGCCTTCCTTACCCAAGGCAGAGAGAACCCTTACTCACAACAGATCCTCAGTAAGTGACAGATAGCATGCTGAATTAATACTGATGAAACATTACTAATCCAAGTAGATACTCAACATTAATTATTACAAACTTTGTATATATAATCCTTTATACATTGCCCTGGTTTTGGCTGGGATAGAGTTAATTTTCTTCTTAGTAGTTGGTGCAGTGCTGTGTTTTGGATTTGGTGTGAGAATAATGTTGATAACACACTGATGTTTTTAGTTGTTGCTAAGTAATGTTTATACTAAGTCAAGGACTTTTCAGTTTCTCAGGCCCTGTCAGTGAGAAGACTTGGAGGGGCACAAGGAAATGGGAGGGGCACAGCCAGGACAGGTGACCCAAACTAGCCAAAGAGATATTCCAGACCACGTGACATCATGCTGAGTACATAAAGACAGAGGAAGAAGAAGGAAGGGGGGGATGTACGGAGTTATGATGTTTGTCTTCCCAAGAAACCATTATGCGTGATGGAGCCCTGCTTTCCTGGAGATGGCTGAGCACCTGCTGGATGATGGGCAGCAGTGAATGAATTCCTTGCTTTGCTTTGCTTGTGTGCACAGCCTTTGCTTTCCCTATTAAACTGACTTTATCTCAACCCACAAGTTTTTTCACTTTTACATTTCCAATTCTTTCTTCCAGCCCACTGTGGGGGGAAGTGAGCAAGTGACTCTGTGGGGCTTAGTTACATGACAGACATAAACCATTGTCCAAGTTTGAAACTAAGATTGGGACTAGTCGCACCTAAGCTCCTTCAGGAGTTTAGAAAGCAAGAGTCCACTCTGAACATCATGACTCAATGGGAGGGTCACCCTTACCCGTTTGTGTCTCTGGTCTCTCTGTAAATCATTCTAGCTTGATTCTAAGTTGATTTTCCTTTGTATGTTTCCTCCATGTAGTACATAATAGGGTGAGCCTTGCCATCGAACTTTTTTAAGTCACACTTTTACAACATCATATTAAAATCACTTTTGCTAATACCTTTAATGGTGATTTTTTGAGTGGTCTAATTCACTCATTCATGACCAGAGCAGAATGAAGCCCCCATAATCTGAGAGGAAATGGTTAGGGACCTGCTACACCACTCACACACACATAAATCTATGGGGCCAGATGGGATCCACCCGAGGGTGCTGAGGGAGCTGGTGGAAGTGCTCAGCAAGCCACTTTCAATCATTTATCAGCATTTTTTAAAGGAAGGTGCCTGCTGCTGGAATCCTGTGAATATGAGACTCTCTGCTTTCATTTAATAAAGATTTTAATTTGCATGTTTTTTGAGAAAATCTTGGAAATAAGACAGTAATTTCAAAAAGCAAATATTAAAAAAAAACCTTAAAAACTTTCTTTTTTAAAACATCAAAATATTGAAAAAAAATATCTCATGATCTGGGGTGAGAGGACAGGATTCATTCCTCATGTGGTAAATAGACTTGGTTTAACTTCATAAGACAAGATTTTAATCTAATGCTCTAATGAGCATTTGCAATCAAATTGTTTGTCCATTTACTTCCTTGACCTGAAATCTGTGTAGAGGGATTTTTAAAGGACTGAGGACATATGTTACCATTGTCTGGGTTGGACAACCCAGGCCTGTTAGTTGAAGCTGCAGAGCAACTTTAAATTGTCCTGGGAACAAGCAGTGGGAGAAAGAAAACAAGCTATGCACAAACAAGAAGCCAGGTGCAGAGCAAGTCCTGGGAACCGCGAAATCAACACACTCTTGATATGGAGAAATAGTGTGAAATGGGGACAATGGACATCGATTGTGATTGTATATGTCTGCTCAAGGAATGTGGGTATGGTGACTAGTCATGGGTGCGGTGTCTGGTCACATAGGCACACAGCCTTGAGGAGACGCCTACAGTTTTGAGGAGACACCTGCCCTTCTTCCTCTAACAAAGGGGCTATTTTAAAAAAGAATGAGAAAAGGATGAGAGATGTTCCAATGCTATCTAGAGGGAGGGAGTGCTAAGTCTCCTTGCTGGAGAAGATCAGATGGTCACAAGGACATGAATCACCTACAAACCTGCAAGGCCACCACATTCCAGGAAACGGACTGATAAGCTAATTAACATATGAAGCGAGAGTAAGCGGGTTTAGGTAACGAATATGTATAGGCGTTAATTGAATATTCATTTGTTCTATTGTATAAATGTGAGATGGTTCGTCACTTCGGGCATGCAGGCTTGTGGAGGAGCGATCCCCTGTGCATCTGCGCGCAATAAACATACCTACTTTATAACTTTCGAGTTATAGAGTCTAATTCCGCACGTCACTCTCATCGGCACACTCTGATCAGGCGCCTGCAGCATGCTCACCAGTCAGCGACACGGACATCCACGTGGCCAGAGTCTTTTATCCAGTTACCTGTGTGTAAAGTCGTGTGAGCGGTCGGTTTAAGTTATAAATATGAGCTGTTTGTTTAATAAAGTGAGCACGGCATGTAGCCATATTGGTGTGATTGTCGTGACTTGGCCGACTCTCAATGGGGGACCCTCTTCATCTGGCGCTCGAACAGGGACCTATTTATTCGCTTAAATGCGGGTCGCTTAAATGCGGTTTAGCTTAAATGCTGTTCGCTTAAATACGGAAGTCTCCGTGCATCGGACCCGAAGGGACGTTGTCCGATTAGGGAGCTGGAGGTCGGAGGTGGGCGGAACCTGGAAGGCGAAAAGCGAAGTCCAGAGTTCGGTGTAGAGCTGCAGATCGCACCCCCGCCGGTGGTAAAACCGCGACGAGTAAATCGCGGCAGGGCTTCTCCGCGCTGATATCCTTTCTGTGAAAGGGGGGAGCTCTGAGAAGACCGGGATGGAATTAGACGCGGCAATTAAACTGTTAACTGGAATCCTCCTTAGGAGAGGGGAGGGCGTTAAAGAGACAGAAGTGAAGACCTTAGTTCGCTGGGCACGGAAAAAAGAATAAGATTCCCGAGCCCGCGTTATTGTTTAGTATTGCGGAATGGAGAGAAGTGGGAAATTGCCTCTGGGATACTACGATCGAGGGAGGCAAATATGCTAAAGCGTTAGGAGCTACGTGGCTGTCGATAGTTAACACTCTGGAAACTATGAAGGCGGAAAAAAAAATAGCGGCGGCAGCTATAGAAGCGTTGGGAGGAGATGTGGTAGAAAAGCCAATAGAGCAGAAGGGTGATTCATCTAAGCCTTCTCTCTTGGCTACATTTTTCGGAGATGGGCATACTCGTCCTATGAAGGGTATGTCCGCCCCTGCGTGTTCAACAGTGCAGGAGCTTCTAGATAAGACAGCGAACAAACCGGAAGTTACTCCTCAGGAGCCTGCCGTAAACTGAGCTGAACCCGGAAAAGGCAGCTGAGCCTCCCCAGGAGGGCGGGGCAGCGAGTCCTGCTGCACCAATTGGAGCTGTGGGTGGAGCAAGACCAAAACGCAGGGTAGTGACAGCTGGTAGGTCTCGTCATGGCGGGCAAAAGCGCCGTCCGACGTCGTATCCTCGTCCTGAAACATCATCGGACGGATTTGAGGAGGAAGGCGGGGAGAAACTTTGTGATAACAATACAGAGAAATCCTTACAGGAGGTAATAGATAAACTAAGAAACCTGGAAAAGCGAGTTGAAATGAACCTGCCTACTACTTTAATACCTGTAATTCCTCCAGTTAGCCCAACTACCCCAGGGATGCTGAACTCGAGAAAAGATCCAATTCTACAGCGTTGGTCTGGTGTTATTCGTGATGCTGTTTTGGAGGGTGATTGGCAGGTGACCAGCTCATTAGCTTGTCCAGTACTAATTAATAATCTTGATGCACATAACTGGGACATGATTTATGGAAGGTTAATGATCAGATTTTAGCGATGGGACTGTTGCAACCTGCTCTTCCACCCCTTATGATGATCCCTCAGATTTGGCAAATTGTTGTGATAGACTTGAAAGACTGTTGGGGTTTTTTTTTTCAAGATTCCCTTACAACCTGACAACACGCAAAGATTTGCATTCACTCTGCCATCAATAAACCGTGCCGCTCCAGCCAAACGGTATGAATGGGTTGCCTTACCAAAAGGAATGCAGAACTCTCCTACGATGTGTCAGACTTTTGTAGATTGGGCACTTGTTCCGGTACGACAACGTTGGCCTCACGTCCTGATCTATCATTATATGTACGATATTTTATTGGCTGCTGAACAAGGGATTTCAGGCGATCAAATGAAATGGCTTGTTGACCACCTATCATGTGGTTTGGTTGTGGCGCCTGAGAAGGTTCAGCATTCGGCCTCATGGAAATATCTAGGCTGGCTCATCTCAGATGCTCAGATCCGACCACAGAAGGTGACCCTTACTACACAAATAACTAATCTGCGTGATGCTCAAAGGCTTTTAGGAGACCTGCAGTGGGTTCTAACATAGTTAGCCTCACTAATGATGATTTGCAACTGTTCCGATCCTGGTTGCATGACACTGAAGCCAACAGTCCTCAAACTTGTTCACCAGAACAGCGGGCTGCCCTAGAAGTTGTGTCCTGCAAGGTTCAGACTGGCTGGTGTGGTCGCTGAATGGCGAATCATCCGTTGTCTTTTTTGGTTTGTAATGTTGCCACTTCACCTTTTGCCCTTATTTTGCAATGGCAAAAGAAAAAAGGGGAAAATACAGCAATCGTTTTAGAGTGGTTGTTTTTGCCATTGCAACCCAGACATCGTATTTTAAGTCACCCTGAAGCAGTAGCGGCCTTGGTGAGAAAAGGAAGAGACAGGATTGTTGAAATTGATGGGACTGAACCGGCAGATATCAGTATTCCAGTCCGTGGTGATGATTATGAATGGCTCCTGAGACATTCAACAGCCATACAGGAAGCCTTGATGGGTTATACAGGTGTTGTACACAACAACCGGCAGCTCTTATTCCTCCAGGTGAAGAGGCTGAGTTTCTGCCACCACTGCTCATCTCATGTTTTGACCTTTTGGGAGATGTGTTTGCCTTTTTGTTTTAACAAGCACCTGAGCTCCTTTCCTGCATTTTCCCAAATCTTTTCCTTGCCTTTGTGATAAATAACTTAGTCCCAAAATAGGATTACAATCAAAGTTTGCAATTTATTAAGCAAATAGAGGCAAGCAAACAGCGCTGGGTGCTCAGGGAGTCTCCGCTCCACCAAGACGCGCCCTGTACAAAATTTATTTTTGGTTTATATTTCCTAAACTAATACATATTAATAGCTATTTCTAAGAAAGGGTTGGTTTATGTAAATGGAACCTTGGAATAGGCGTGTACTTCGTGGCGCATGCTCTTTCCATCTCCGAAGGTCTTCTTAACTCCTATCTGGTGGTCGATGGATGAATTCAGCAGTCTTCCTCAGCTCACCCTTACGATGACCCTAGATTTTATGCATGCGCCCTGTAAACTTCTCTTACTTAACACTATTCGGTTAGCAGCTCAGCCTGCATATCAGGGTGTGTAACCAGATGTCCTTTGTAAGATACAGAAACTAGGTATGTAGCCAGATGTTCTTTGCAAGATACAGGAACTATATACATTGATCACTCTGTTTTTCTTAAGCGTGTGGTTATACAAGGGTATGTAAGACAGAAGGTTACATTTCATCATGCAGTCCTAGCATTGTTCTATATTGACACGAATCAAATGAACACATTTCACACCTTTATTGTGTTGCCATGCTTACACTGTGGAAGAGGGAGAATTTAGTTACAAGGTGGCATGTGAGATTCAAATGAAAGATAGCAAAAGACTATGGGAGTGGGTCTCAATCTCCATTTGAATTCCTTCTGCCTGGCCCCTGTTTTCTGCAGTCTCTCCATGGAGTTATGTTGCATTACTTTCCGAAATTTTTACCTGTTAAGATACCAGCTTGGCTCAGAAACCATCTCAAAAGGTGGCTTTACATCTAAATCTTCAGACTCCTAAGATCTTCATTTGTCCTGTGTTGTGGTTTAACCCCGGCTGGCAACCAAGCACCACGCAGCCGCTCGCTCACTCCCCCCAGTGAGATGGGGTAGGAGAATCAGAAGAGTAAAAGTGAGAAAACTCTTTGGCTGTGATAAAGACAGTTTAAAAGGGAAAGCAGAAAGCCACGCACACAAGCAAAGCAAAACAAGGAATTTATTCACTACTTTCCATCAGCAGGCAGATGTTCAGCCATCTCCAGGAAAGCAGGGTTCCATCACATGTAATGGTTACTTGGGAAGACAAATGTCATAATGCCGGATGTCCCGTCCCCGTCCCCCTGTCCCTCCCTTCCTTCTTCCCCCAGTTTATATACTCAGCATGACGTCATATGGTATGGAATATCCCTTTTGCTAGCTTGGGTCACCTGTCCTGGCTGTGTCCCCTTCCAATTCCTTGCGCCCCTCCAGCCCTCTGGCAGGATCCAAGAAACTGAAAAGTCCTTGACTCAGTATAAACATTACCCAGCAACAACTAAAAACATCAGTGCCTTATCAACATTGTTTTTACAACAAATCCAAAACACAATGCTGTACCAGCTACCAAGAAGAAAATTAACTCTATCCCAACTGAAACGAGGACAGTCTATTGCCAGATTGTGCATTATAAGGAGACATGGGGTAATGTATGCCAATGGAGTTTGACATTGTTTGTGAAATGTACATACTTGGAAGAATAAAACTTTTAGTCTTGTTTAATAGAAAACTTTACACTGAACTTGGCCTTCTGACTGAATGCAATGCTGCTCTAATAACATGTCTTTCTCATTTGTATCACTCAATTAAATCCTGCTTTCTGTGACATGAAGTTTTATCTGCACCATCAATTTCTAGCAGTGAATAGTGAATGCTGTACCACTTATCTAAAGGATGACGCACCTATGTTTAGTTAAAAGTTGGGAAATGTCCAAGGACCCTTATTGCCACATGACGGATGTACAGACTGCTAAGTCCTTGGGTTGGTTATCTTTAGAAGGGACATTTTGTCTTAGATTCCTGTTGTACATGCAACGTGGCAAAGATGGAGACTTTAAACATGGCCGCTGAGGAATAGAGTCTGCGTAGAGACAACTCCTCAAGGACATTGCACAGGCACGAGATATGTAAATGAATTCTCAGAATTGTAATGAATATGTAAACAATTTCCTGGAAAAATAATGAATAGGTATGAGTAGCTTGTATAAAGGGGGGACTGAAAAGTCCCCTCGGTGTGCATGACTTTGGTGGAGCGATCCCCCATGCACCCAGTGCTGCCGAATAAAGATAACCTCCGCTTGCCTGTATATTGCTGACTGATTCTTCAAATCAGCAGAGACATACAGATCTCTGCTTAGGGGACTGCACAAATCTTTTTTTATTGTTATTAATTATGAGCAAAACAACTTCAGTTTTGTTGTCATTATTTTCTGGATTCATCTGTTCAGTTTTTCTAGAACTTGAGAAAAATGTAGGTTTTATGTCTTAAATGAACTGTGGTTCACACTGTAATGGAATTGCAAGCTACTGTCAAATCATAGATAATATGCCATCTGTGATGTTGTACTAAGTTGTTGGGCCAAATATTCTTCTGGTATAAGGTAGCAGAGTTTACAACAGGGGAGCCTTTTGATCCAACTTGAAATAACAAATTCATCCAAATGATCTTTCCCTTTTTCTAATTCCAGAGACAAAGTGCAGATTTTAGAAGTTGTATTACAAACTCTAAGAGTGTGAAAGCACTACATCATCAAAACAAACAAACAAAAAAACCCCAAAGCTATCTTTTTTAAAAGAAGTTCACATATATCTTACATAGAGCTTATTGTGTTCTGTCTGCCTATAAACATTAAATTGGTCAGTCAGTAGCAGTATTTTTTTCTCCAGTCCTCAAAAAGTAATGCATGAACTGTGCCTTTCCATTTATTGGTGTTTATGATCACTGTTTTTTTCTTGTGAAAGTGAATATTATACTGGGTCCAAATCACAGGCATATTTTGGGCTTTTCACCAGTACAACAACAAACAGGCTTTCTGATTTTATGATATTATTTCTGCACAAATACCTGAGGCATTTCAAGTACCAGCAGCAGTCTGTACAAAGCAATCACTTTTGCTATCCAGTGAGGGCAGAATGTCACAATAAAACGGCTATTATGTCTCCATGCTATTTCTTATGGGCCTAGCACGAGTCTCTAAAAAAGGCACATATGAGACATACATCTCAAGATAGAGGCAGTGACTGGGGCTAGTTTCCAAAACGTCTTCTCTACTCTGCAACCTGTCCCCCACTGTCCTCTTTGCTGGGGATCTTCAGGCACAGACAGGAAGGTTGCTGTGGGCAGATGAATTGTTCAGACAGTCCACAGACAGTTTTACGTCCCCTCAAGTGATGTAGATGTTATGTGACCAAATTTGCACTAGACACATGATGGGGGAAGCAAAATTTTAGGTAAATGCTAAAGGCACTTCCAGTCATTTGATAAGAAAGAGAACATAACTTTGCAGTGCTTCCATAAGACATTACATGACCTGTTGTTACTGTAACATTTTTCACAACTATTGTAATTTTCAGGCATTAGCAAGGGTAAGCACAATGTGAATGCTATGACTGTACTGTCTGTGACATGGTGAGACTAGAACCTCAGAACAGCTCAGCACTTGGTCAAACATACAGACAAGTAAGAGGTAAGCAGCACATGAGGAAAGAGCAGCACAGGTGTGTTCAAAACTTTCCCAAACTGTAAACTTGATAGCAAATCAAAAAAGATAAAACCCCAACACTTTTGCTGGAAAAAAATGAGCTAGGACCCTTTGGAAAGGCACAGCAATAGTTGCAGATACACCCGCAGTGTGTTTAACATTCATTGGTAATAAAAGTTCTGGACTGAGAGAAGGTGAAAGCTGAAGCTCTGCCATTTTTACCCTCGAATGAAAATAGATTTCCTTTCACCTTGCAGAGCAGTAGCACAAATGAGGCTACCCACACCCTAGCAGTCAGAACTGTGTTGCCAACATGCAATCACTGTTTGGAAAACGAGTAGCTTTGGGAAAGAAAGGATAGGATAATTTTTTCACAGTGTTTGGAAATATTTGATGTGCAGAAAACCCTACTTGGCTGCCTTCCAGCTTGTCTGGGAGCCAGTGCACAGAGCTGCAGATTCTGCTGATATCCTCCAATTTTGCTGCTGCTTTGAGTGTTTTTCGTCATCCTTATCCAAAGCAAGAGATATACAGGAGGGGCCTTTTCCTGCTCCCTTTGAAGCCAGCAGCAGCGAAGATCCAAGATCTGTACTGACCAAATAATTTTGTGTTTCTGCAGCTGACTGCATTTCCCTAAAAGTCATTGATCTGAGTCATGGTCCCCAGCCAGAATCCCATGGCTCCATAAGGATGACTTTTGGCCTTGGAGCTGGTACTGGTGCAGATGATGGTCCTTCACTTAGTGTCATTCTCCACAGAGAATCTTGGGTGTCCTATTGGTGGCAAACCCCTCCCTGTTGTCTGTGGGGACTATGCCTTCCCCCAAAGCCACATCTTGCTTCTTCTTGGTCTTCTCTTTTTGACTCACGCTCACACTGGGTCCCCAACACTGGCTGTATCTTTGACTTTGTCAGGTCAGGAGAGATCATCAGGGTAGATTTTCCTCCTTGCAGTCCTCCCAATTCTGGTCCTGCAACAGTGTTGCCTTGCAGGGGATGCTACCACAAATGGTGTCCTTGGTGACAGATCCCTGCTCTGCTTCTGGTGCCACAAGCAATGGTTCCAGTGGGCACAGTTTGAGATGTGTTCCTTGAGCTGCACGCCCTAAGGAGGCAAACAATTCCCACATCATGTACACTTGGAATGAGTTTTATCCTCAGACAGAAAGGACACTGGTTAACTGGAAAAAGAAAGTTCAGCCTTGAATGCTGTGTTCACTATGGCTGTAAGCACAGACTGGTTCACCCTGATATGCAAGGTGTGTGCATGCTCCTGTGTTTCCTTCTTGCTTGTGGCAGGACTGATCAAGGAAAAAGTTGTAAAGAAGAATGCCTTTACAACATCTACCAGATTTTGGGGATGGTCTGATTTCAAAGTAACAGTCTGAACCTGGTTCCTGTCTCATGGTATTTCTTCTCCCTATTTTGTAAGTCTGTTATCTTCTGTGTTTGATACTTATATCATGACTCCTCATGATTTGAAATCTTTAGCACGATTGCTACTAACCCCGACTCAGTACACGTTATGGGAGTCGCATTGGAGAGGAGGACTGCAAGCACTCCTACTCACGTATGTTAACCATAATGATGCTGCATTAGCTGCACTAACAATAGAACATCTTACAGGCACTGGTGCACATGCTGATCCTGTAGCACAGGCTCAAAACTGCCCCCGTGCGGCTCTCGAGGCAATTAGAGAAAAGGTGAAAAAGGTTTTCTTCCAGGTCCCTGACTTACAAAAGCCACAAAAATCTTTTACTAACATCACTCAGGAGTCTCGAGAACCTTATATGCAGTTTATTGATAGACTAAAACAAGCTCTGGAATGTCAAGTAGATAATGCGAAAGCTCGGGATATATTATTGACAAAACTAGCTGTTGAAAATGCTAATGTTGATTGTAAAAGGCTATTTGAAGTCTCTTCCCAACCCGAACCCCACTCTGGTGGAAATGGTGGAAGCATGTAACCAAATTGGTACGGTTGACCACAAGTTTGAAGCTATGGCTGCTGCTTTTGCAACGACGCATGGTGTGGGAAATTGCTATGGTTGTGGTAAGCCTGGTCATCTAAAGAGAAATTGTCTTGCGCGGGCTGCAGGGAATAAACAACAACCTCCTGGTCCTGGAGTTTGTCCGAAATGTCGGAAAGGGCGTCATTATGCTAATCAATGTCGATCTAAGTATGACTTCCAGGGACAACCGATACAGGGAAACCGACCACGGAGCGCGGGGCAGTGACACGCGCAGACACAAATGCCACAGCTGACATTTCAACAAGCTCGGAGAGAAGTACCGACACCTCAAGTCTCTGTCCAGCAATCTCAGGCAGCGCCGGATTGGACCTGGCAACCTCACACACAGTAACGTTGCTCGATTCCTCGGTTCATTTATTATCAACAAATGTCAAAGGACCATTACCCCCTGATACACAAGCTCTACTAATTGGTAGATCTTCTACAACATTGTCTGGTCTCTTTGTTTTACCAGGTGTTATTGACTCTGACAGTGTGGACGAAATCAAAATTATGGCATGGACTCCATTTCCGCCTTGTACGATACCTCAAGGTAGTCGAATAGCGCAATTGATTCTGATTCCAGCAAGGGTAAGCTCACTTACCACTGATCATCCACCGCAGAGGAAAGGAAGTTTTGGATCTACAGGGTTACCTCACATTTTGTGGGTACAATCCATTTCTCCACAGTGACCTATGTATCAGTGTACCCTTATTTACAATGACCAACAAATAGCACTAAATGGAATCATTGACACTGGAGCTGATGTCACAGTAATTTCTCAAGCTAAATGGCCTCCGCAATGGCCATTGACTAATGTCTCTCAGACCCTGGCTGGGATAGGGGGGACCGGTAACAGTCATCAGAGTTTGGAACTAATTCGAATTCAAGGACCAGAGGGACATGTGGCTTCTGTTAAACCTTTGTGCTGCCTGTCCCTATGGTTTTGTGGGGACGTGATGCATTGTCACAATGGGGAATGTCTATCCATACACATTTTTAGATGGGGCCATTGAAGTGCGCGACACCCTAAAAATAACCTGGAAAACTGATGTTCCTATTTGGGTGGATCAATGGCCCCTTCCTTTGGAAAAACTTTGCGCACTTCAAAACTTAGTCTCAGAACAACTGTCCAAAGGACACATTGTACCTTCTACTAGCCCCTGGAATTCACCTGTTCTTGTTATTAAAAAACAAACTGGCAAGTGGCACTTGCTCCATGATCTCAGAAAAATTAATGATGCTATGGAAGATATGGGAGCCCTCCAACCCGGGCTCCCGTCCCCAACTATGATCCCTCAACATTGGCATCTAAATGTCATAGATCTTAAAGATTGTTTTTTCAGTATCCCGTTGCATCCAGATGATGCCCCAAAATTTGCTTTTTCAATTCCAAGCATCAACATGCAAGCTCCATTGCAGAGATACCAGTGGGTTGTACTGCCACAAGGTATGAAAAATAGTCCTACAATGTGTCAATGGTATGTTGCAAAAATACTCAGTCCTGTCCGAAATGCTATGCCTACTGTGTTATTGTATCATTATATGGATGACCTTTTAGTGGCAGCACAACATCACGAAGTCATGGAGAACGCTGTAGCCCTTGTCACAGATGCCGAGAATTCGGCAGGTCTCTGTATAGCACCAGAAAAGGTCCAAAAGTTTCCCCCTTGGAAGTATCTGGGCTGGCGAATAAGAGCACAAACTATTGTTCCTCAACCCTTGCAGATCAATACCAATGTGAGAAACCTGCATGATGCACAAAAATTACTAGGAACAATAAATTGGGTTCGACCACTATTGGGAATTTCTAATACAGACTTGGGTCCTCTGTTTGAACTACTAAAAGGGGACACTAATCTTTGTTCTCCATGTAATCTTAACTCTGAAGCAGATACATCTTTACAAAAGGTTGCCTCAGCTATCGCTTCTCGACAGGCCCACCGATGGGCCCCTGAACTACCTTTTTACTTGATTATTTTAAACCCTGCTCGACAGCCTCATGCCCTGATATTTCAATGGGACCTTCAGAACTCAGACCCCTTGTTAATTATTGAATGGATCTTTTTACCTAACCAGTCTACAAAAACTATTTTGACACAACATGAAATGTTTGCCTCTCTGATTGTTAAAGCTAGATCACGCCTGTTAACCTTATCAGGGAAGGATTTATGTCTGTATTTGTCTACCAATAACAACAGTATACTTACAATGGCTTTATCAGCAATCAGACACCTTTGTTATGGCACTTGCCGACTATACAGGTCAAATAACTTCCCATCCACCTTCACACAAACTGTTTAACATTGACTTTCGTCTGATGTTAAAACCCAAAAGAAGCGAACAACCCTTACAGGCACTTACTGTGTTTACAGATGGATCAGGCAAATCACATAAATCTGTTCTTCTATGGTGGGATGATCAACGGAGACGATGGGACTCGGACATAGAGACAGTCTCCGGTTCACCTCAAATAGTAGAACTGAATGCAGTTGTTCGCGTTTTCCGAAAATGAAATGTACCACTCAACCTTGTTACTGACTCAGCCTATGTTGCAGGTATTGTTACACGAGCTGAAGCTTCTGTGCTGCGGAATGTTTCACATTCACAACTTTTTACCCTGTTACAGGAACTTATTTTCCTTTTGGACTCTCGATCTGCGCCTTATTTTGTTATGCATATTAGGTCTCACACCTCACTACCTGGTTTTCTTGCAGAAGGCAATCGACGAGCTGATCTATTGACGTTACCAGTTCAAGTACTGCCAGACCGTATTGCACAAGCTAAACTAAGTCACTCTTTTTTCCATCAAAATGCTGGAGCTCTTAAACGACAGTTTGACCTTACTTCTCAACAAGCGTCAAATATTATTGCTGTCTGTCCTGATTGTCAAAAACATTCTTTCCCATCAATTGCTGCAGGAGTTAACCCTAGAGGATTACAAAGCCTACAATTATGGCAAACAGATGTCACACATTATTCTGAATTTGGTAACCTTAAATATATCCACTCTTCTATTGATACATTTTCAGGTGCCTTGTTTGCCTCTTGTCACACAGGAGAAAAGGCACGAGATGTTCGTAGACATTTAATGCGTGCTTTTGCTACTTTGGGTATTCCCTCAAAGATAAAGACAGATAATGGTCCAGCTTATGTTTCAACAACTATAAAAACCTTTTTTGCCCTATGGGGTATAACTCATATTACTGGCATTCCTCATTCCCCCACCGGTCAATCTCTCATTGAACGGTCTCATCAGTCTCTAAAACGTCTATTACAACAACAAAAAGGGGGAATGGGAATGGCTATTATGGAGGAACAGTTACAGAAAGCATTGTATGTTTTTAATTTTTTAAATTGTTCTTTAATAGATAACAACCCACCGATAGTTCGACATTTTACTGCAAATACCTCCTTCGAGGCACGGGTTAAAGCCCCAGTATTGGTCCGAGATCCAGAAACAGGTAAAATTATGGGACCATATCGTCTTGTTACATGGGGAAAAGGTTATGCTTGTGTCTCCACAGAAAAAGGACCCAGATGGATCCCAGCGAAGAATGTACGACCTTTCCGTGAACCTTTACCGCAGACAACTGATACCGACACCGACCCTACAGAATGAAATAAAAACTGCGTGAGGATTTCTGTTTTGCATTAATGTCAGATACCCAAATTCAGGATATAGAATCTAGATTTCGCTTTTTACAGTGCCTAGAACGAACACTATCACCCTGGATCAAACCACTTAACAAAGGTAATACGTTTGGACCAGACCAGATCCCCAACGCACTGACAGCACCGCTAGCAGCTATTATCTTCCCTTACCTCGACTTTCAATGACACTGTCACGAACCAGATTGGACAGCGTCTCGATTTCTACAGTTATGTTGCTATGAACATGGACCATTCTGTCGACCATGGATCAAGATTCATTGTGAACTCTGTGATCAGGATCGCTGGCGAGTTGTAAGACTAAGGGACAGATGGGGTCATTAGATGTGTTCTGGGTGTAACAATCAAATATTAAGGTTTAATCAGATACAGTGGGCTGAACGTTTTATGGGAAAACCTCTTTTGGAAATAGAGGGAGTTATAGGATTAGGTTCTGAGATTTTGCCAAACTTAGTTTTTGTAAATTTTTTATCATTGATTGAAAGCCTAGAAGTACGGGCTATTGCATGGTTGTTGTTTCAATATATTATATTAGCAGGCAGAATTTATATTATTAACAAGAACATTATTATAGGATTAGAGTGTGGACAATCAATTGCAGTGCCTCGGTTGTGGACAGTACAACCAGAAGAATGGCTGGTTGTAATACGACGATGGAAAAAGAAAAGGAGAAACAAGCGTTGTCATTAATATGTATAATGATGTTCACATCTGGACCTTGGCCTATTGAAGGTAGCTCTTATCCCCCTTTTCTACCAAAGGTAAATGTTTGGGTCACGTTGGCGAACTTGACTGGACAGGATACTCTGTGTCTTGCTATGGCCACTCCGGATCAGCCTTTTTCCACGTCTTGTGGGCTTACCATTAGATGAATGGCCTATACCTAGGGACCTTCAAAGTCTTTTTCCACCCAAAAACGTATCAAAAAATGTGACAGATAATTGGGATGTATGGACACCCCATCTCCCACTGGCCACTTTGGAACCACAGGAAATTGAACTCCTTGGTTCTGTAAAAAAGGATTTTTGCATAAAATTTAACTACACGGGAAAGAATCAATCTAGGGCATGGGACGTTTCCCCTATTCATCCTGTTTTTAGAAATGCAAGTATCTGGTGTAATTACACTGCTAACAACTTGTCTAAATCTAGCAATGCTCCGCTCTCACTACCTGCTGGAGTATTTTTTATTTGTGGGGATCGAGCATGGCCTGTCATTCCTTCTCATATAAAAGGAGGTCCGTGTAGTTTAGGGCGACTTTCCGTCCTGACTCCTAACACATCTATGATTTTACAACGTTGCTACAAGCAGTTGAGATGGCAACCAGATGGACAAAGAGGAACAAGTAGCCAGATAAGGGAACAGATAGTGCCGATAAGGAACTTTATTAATTAAGAAAGTCATGCAGGAAGAAACCCCCTAATCTTAGAATTCCTTCCTACAACTAGAGCCAGATTGTGGCTGTTCTTTCATGCATATGAAAGCTGAAGAAGGAAAAAGGAACTTGAATTTACCCCTGCTCTGTGAGGTAAATGCAGAACCAATATCAAACAACTAAAGAATCTTCTTTCAAATTAGAAGTTATGAACATATGTAATATATACAGTTAGTTTGAACTCAAATGATGTAGAAAATGTGAATCAGAACTGAAAATAAATAAGCAGTTCAAGAAAAATAGGTGGTGTAATGGATTTTTACTACCTTAAAGCTTTTTTAAGAACATTTACTGCTATTCCATACTAAAGATATGGTGCCACATACATATCTTTGAATCTTTCCCTGAAAATGCACTGCCACGCTTAAGCATCCCCACTCTTCTGTGGAGCTTCTTCTGAAACTCCTTGACCACTACAACAATTCCTTCTTAAGTGGTTAACAATTTACTCCAAAGCCTTACCTTATAACTTAGTAGTAACAGGTTATCCCTCGAAGCAGGGATTCATGATCCAGCATAAGAGACTCTAGATTTGTAATTTGACTAAAACTCATTAGCACTTTGGGCAATAATAACAGATTAAGTCCTTATTGTCCTGGTTAAGTTCTGATTTACCTTTCTTGTGCTGACATTTAGTTCTCCTGTAGTTTCAATTTGAGTGTGCTGTTTTTCGTTTCCCTTCTCAAAAATGGTTGCTAATACATTGCTAATACACAGAGGCTGCTTTGATTATATCTCAGACACTGAGCCTCAACACTGAGTGGAATAAGTGGTGAAATACTTCAACCCCTAAATATTCTGCATGAAAACAAAAAGCTCTATCAATGTAGAAATTTAGCAGTATAGAAAATTTTTGTTAAAATGCATAGCTGCATCACAAAATTTGCCATTCAGAAACCCACACTTTCCTCACATATATCAAGTTTATCTCTGGTTAAACCCAAAAGAACTAAACCAACTTTTAGCAGAGACAAAAACCTGCAGAAATAAAAAAGGAGCTTTAAAAAATTCTCCAATTCAAATGAAAAGAGCTATAGTTAAAATATTCTTGCTTTCTTTAGGTTCTCTAGGAAAAGATCAGCTTGTCTTAAGAAATTACTTGGCTTTAGAAAGCAGTATACAAAACACACCAAATACCAACTGTTGAGACTTAGGTCTGTAAATAGGATACCATAAAATTATATTGCTTTCATGCTTTTTTCCTGCTTAAGCAAAGAAAAGCACCACACAACTGAGAGCCCAAGGAAACATGGCTTTTCTTGCTCTGTGTACAGCTGAATTTGTGGGTTCGTTCCAAGCACTCAGGCGTGCTAAGGAACACTGGATAACTATCTTCTCCCACTCAGCAGGACAGATTTGATCTGGAGGTGGGTGGTAGCGTGATGCTGACCTTGTCTTGAGAGTGGGCAAGAAGAGTATAGGTCCAGCTCAAGGTCTTTGTGGATGGGCTGGGGCACTTTTGGGGATAGCGGGTGGAAAACATGCCCCCTGCTCTGCCGGTATGTTGGAAAGTGTGGATAACTGGCTAGCTGAAAAGGGTCACATAGACATAGTCCAGCTGGCTGGACAAAAATGCACATCGCTCTCAGCTTATCTGAAGTAAAGCAAAAGTTACAAAATAACAGGAAGACTGCGGTGGGAAAAGAATGTTGCAGGTGGGAACAGATAACTACAGAAGAGAAACTAGGGGCGGACTTGGTATTTAGGCAACTAACCAATAATGAGCTTAACTTCTGTAATATGTATGAGCTAATTATAACAAGGCATAAAAGGTGACTGTAAGAGACAATAAACGAAGTCTGCTGATCACTCATATTGAGTGACTGTGTCTTCCCTCCGTCGCGACAAATGGCGCCCCGAACAGGGACCCTAGAGAGGGCTGAACCTGCGAGCCACGGTTCGACGGAGATTCGGGTACCGGTCCTGAAAGCAGCACAGGAGGCGGAAGGGCACAGTCCCCGAGCCCGGGAGCACCTACAGAGGGTCCCGCCGGCCACGCGTCACCGAAGTCTCGCAAAGGCTGCAACAGCGCTGATGAAGGTATGGGGAGACAAGCGACGTATGATTCGCTCATATGCTTTTTAGAAAAGCGGAGCGTTCAGGACATAGATTGTAAAAAGGCATTACCCGGGTTATTAGCGTATGGGATAGCATCCGGGTCCCCCGCGGCAGCGGCGAGCGACGAGCGGCGGCGCGCAGCCCGGCAGGCCCCTTCCCGGCCGCGGTTTCTCTCCAAGGCGGCACCCTCCCGCTCCGATCGGCGCCATGGCGATGCAAGCGGCCAAGCGAGCTAACATCTGGCTGCCCCCAGAGGTCAATCGGATCCTTTATATTCGGAACCTGCCGTATAAAACCACAGCGGAGGAAATGTATGATATTTTTGGGAAATACGGACCTATTCGACACATCAGAGTTGGAAACACTCCTGAAACAAGAGGAACAGCTTAAGCTTCTCAAGGAAAAATACGGACTTGATTACAAACCCACCAAAAAAAGTGCTTCAGATGTCCCCTACAAGAAATGGGTTTCTGCTTTGAACTAGCAAACATCTCTGTGCTTAAAGAGAAGCCTTTTTGCCTTGATGGAGATAATTTATGCTGTATTCTGTATTTATGCTGTATTCTGGATGTGGAAATTGGTTGGGACTAGGAGGCTGGCTTAAAGGCATTTTGCAAACGGGATTATTATTTTTGATCATTATTGTAATAATAGTTTTTTGATCAAAACCAGCCAAAATTATTTGTAAGCATTAGGCATATCTGAAGAGAATGCCTTTATTTGAATCAGCAGTTAAGGTGTAGTTTAGTCTGATGCTGTGGTTTTATCTGCTTCTGGTGAATTTTTGAAGTGATGAAACCAGAGATACTAAGAGTTATGAGGTAGTAAGGTAATAATCTAAGTAAGGGTGCTGTCTTTTATATCTACAAGTGCAATATGCTTTTATGTAGCAGAGAGAAACTTTGACAATAATGTTGCTTGAGCGAGATGTGCATGTGACAACTTGGGAAAAGGGATATCACAACTGGAGTGCAACAGTGTTTCTACGTCTGGCAGAGTGAAATCTTTCAAGACCTGAGTTTAGACAGTCTAAAATAAATTGTTAGTATTCAGAAAACCCATCTTAAGCCTCTTTTGCTTACATAGTGTTATGGAAGTCAACTGCTATTGTAGAGAATTAATGATTTTTTAATACATATTAACAAATACTACTATTTTAACTTGAGGCAATTGAGTGAGAAATACTCACGTGTAGCATTTGAGGGAATGTCAGCATAAATCGCACTTACAGTAAGACTGCATTTTTAATTACTGTACTCGTTAAGATTCGATGATGCCATAAGGCTAAGGCCTTTTATCACAGATTGGTTCTGAACTAAAAGGTGCGTGCACATGTAGATATGCACATTTGTGTTATTTTCCTTAATTGGCTACAAAATAATATAATTAGGTTGGGGACTAGATCTTGGGAATTTGTCTATTATACTTCTGTTTGTTAAGGAACGTGCATAACATACAGCACCCATGTAGGCTTGGCTTGTGGCGTAGTTGTCAAATTTAGCATAGACATTCAGACAGATAAGCAACGTACTCTTCTTGTGTGTATCACCTACAAGCCATTATGGCTTAGTGTGTAAATCTGTATGTAACTATTGAAAAATCCACTTATGAATGTATATAGCTCAGAACTAATTTTTTCCCTTTGTTAATTCTTTGATATCAATGAGGTATTCTTCAGAAAATGTATGGACTGGTTGGTTGCATAAGGGCAGTTGTTATTTGGACAGAAAATTGTTAATGGTCAGGGATTTTCCACCAAAATATTTGCAAATATTCCTAGTCAAACATCAGTTTGGTTTCTTTTTGGGTTTTGAGCTTGCATTAGTCCATGTTCAGAACTTTAAAATTACCTTTGAAGTTTTTAAACTTTTTATATCACTGGAACAGAAAGAGCATCTAAATTAAAGCTTCAAGCTAACTTTATTTTTCAAGTATTTTGTGAATTATACTTCTGAACTGAGATTTTATAAGTTGGCTGTGTATTTTCCTGTGTTAAAACGCTGTTATTGAAAATGGTCAACCAAGCCTATGTCGCCCAAAATAAAAACGGGGAAATTGTGGATAACTGGCTAGCTGAAAAGGGTCACATAGACATAGTCCAGCTGGCTGGACAAAAATGCACATCGCTCTCAGCTTATCTGAAGTAAAGCAAAATACACTATCCTTGGCTGTCCTTGTTACACAATAACAGGAAGATTTTGGTGGGAAAAGAATGTTGCAGGTGGGAACAGATAACTACAGAAGAGAAACTAGGGGCGGACTTGGTATTTAGGCAACTAACCAATAATGAGCTTAACTTTTGTAATATGTATGAGCTAATTATAACAAGGCATAAAAGGTGACTGTAAGAGACAATAAACGAAGTCTGCTGATCACTCATATTGAGTGACTGTGTCTTCCCTCCGTCGCGACATGACAGTGTTCATGTAAGACCATGCTTTTCAAAATATAGGCAACATAACTATTTTTTTTATGTTGGCATTTTGCTTGCTGCTCTGTAATAGCAAATAAATCCCATATTTTAATATCTTACCCTCAGTAATTTTTCAGATGACGCCAAGTTGGGGGAGGAGTGTTGATCTGCTTGAGGGTAGGAAGGCTCTGCAGAGGGATCTGTACAGGCTGGATTGATGGGCTGAGGCCAATTGTATGAGGTTCAACAAGGAGAAGTATCAGGTACTGCACTTGGGACACAGCAACCCCATGCAATGCTACAGGCTTGGGGACGGGTGGCTGGAAAACTGCCTGGCAGAAAAGGACCTGGGAATGTTGGTCAACAACAGGCTGCACATGAGACAGCAGTGTCTCCAGGTGGCCAAGAAGGCCAACGGCATCCTGGCTTGTATCAGAAATTGTGTGGCCAGCAGGACTAGGGCAGTGAATGTCCTCCTGCACTGTTGAGGCCGCACCTTGAATACTGTGTTCAGGTTTGGGCCCCTCACTACAAGAAAGACATTGAGGTGCTGGAGCATGTCCAGAGAAGGGCAACAAAGCTGGTGAAGGGTCTAGAGCACTCAAGTCTTATGAGGAGTGGCTGAGGGAACTGGGGTTGTTTATTCTGGAGAAAAGAAGGCTCAGAGGAGACCTTATCACTCTCTACAACTACGTGAAAGGAGGCCTCTTCTTTCCAATAACAAGTTATAAGACAAGAGGAAACGGCTTTAAGTTGTGCCAGGGGAGATTTAGCTTGCATATTAGGAAAAAAATATTTACTGAAAGGGTGGTCATGCATTTGAACAGACTGTCCAGGGACATGGTGGAATCACCATCCCTGGAGGTATTTAAAAGATGTGTAGATGTGGTGCTTAGTGACATGATCTAGTGGTGGACTTGGTAGTGTTAGATTTACAGTTGGGCTCGATGATCTCAAGGGTCTTTTCCAACCTAATTGATTCTATGATTCTATGGTCTTTGAGTCAACAAAATAAAGAACAGGCATGACAAAAAGGAATCAAGATATTAAAATAATTGAGTTATTGCTGTGAACTTCTGATTTTATGGCTACTGTAAAAGAAATGGGCTGTCAAATGGATTGAGGGGAGAGCTGTAAGTTTGGTGATATTAAATCAGGCGGATTCAAAACACAGTTTCCAGACTGTGCTGTTCCTGTCATATGGCTCAGACAGTGGTCATGCCATGTAGTGGGTACTGGTTTTAGAACACTTTTCCTGAAATCTACCCTCTCAGAACACCATATCACTTCTTGAAATAATACTTAGCTCTCCTAAAACTAATGGTGTAAGAGAGATGCTGCAAAGGCTGAACCCCACTGTCCTCTGGTTGCTTTCTTTTATTACGTCCAGGTGTCATGTTTAGCCTTCATCTGAATAAAACTATAGATTATAAGGTGAATATCCATTATTTTTTTCCGCCCTTTTCTTAAATGCACATCATACAAAATATGGTGTGGAACTGAACTCTGTTTTGGCCTGCAAGAAAGTCCATAAAGATAGCAGGAATACAGAATAAGGAATACAATGGGTCTGAAAATAAAGGCTGAGCAGGCAGGGAGGGGAATTCCCTACATTTCTATGGGCTCTGTCAAGACATATAACAGCAAACTAGGAAGAAAGCTCAGGTCAGGGATAAATATAGACCAGTTCACTCTAAAGGAGAGAGAGGATGCAGGATTTTTGGCAGTCCCAGAAGCTCTCTTTGCTAAAGGTGAGGGTAACTGTCGTGATTTAACCCTGGTCGGCAACCCAGCACCACGCAGTCACTTGCTCACTCTCCCTCACCCAGAGGGATGGGAAGGAGGATCAGAAAGGTATGTAAAACTCAAAGGTTGAGATAAGAACAATTTAATAGGGAAAGCAAAATCCACACACACAAGCAAAGCAAAGCAAGCAATTCATTCACTACTTCCCATGGGCAGGCAGGTGCTCAGCCATTCCCAGGAAAGCAGGGCTCCATCATGTGTAAACGGTTACTTGGGAAGACAAACGCCATAATGCCAAATGTTCGTGTCCCCCCCCTTCCTTCTTCTTCCCCCAGTTTATATACTCAGCATGACATCCCATGGTATGGAATATCCCTTTGGCTAGTTTGGGTCACCTGTCCTGGCTGTGTCCCCTCCCAATTTCCTGTGCCCCACCAGCCCTCTGGCTGGCAGGGCCCAAGGAACCAAAAAGTCCTTGACTTAGTATAAACATTACCCAGAAACAACTAAAAACATCAGTGTCCTATCAACATTGTTCTCACATCATAGCCAAAACACATCACTGTACTAGCGACTAAGAAGAAAGTTAACTCCATCCCAGCCAAAAACAGGACAGATGGTGAACCCACTTTTAAGCTGGAAGCCCATGTATGTGAACTGAGAGGGAAGACAGCTGTTAAGAAGGGGTCACCCAAGAAGGCTGTCAGCGTAGTTGCTGTAGAGACACAAGAAGGCATCTCTGGAGTGACAGGATCTCTGGAATGATAGGGGGATGCCAATAATGTCTATATTGGAGGCTGAGGTGAGCTTAATAGGGGACAAGTGGGAAAAGTGCTCCCTTGTGGCCCAGACTGTTTTCCCTGGCATATTTTCTACATGCACTACAGGAACTTTATCCCCTTCTACAATACATAAAAGATTTGATTGGGCAGGGCCAGCTTGATTGGCAGATCCTTTAGTGTTGACCAACCAGGTGGCTTCTGCTAAATGTATATTCTAATGTATGAAGGTCCCACCGCCCACTGCTCTCAGTGTAGTCCAGGGGTCCTCAAACTTTTTAAACAGGGGGCTGGTTCACTGTCCCTCAGACACTTTCGGGGCCGGATTATAGTTTGGAAAAAAATGAACGAATTCCTATGCACACTGCACATATCTTATTTGTAGTAGTGCACAAAACCCAGGAAAAAGAATGCAATATTTAAAATGAAGAACAATCGTAATCAACAAAAAAAATAATATTTCAATGTGAACTATGGGCCTGCTTTTGGCTAATGAGATGGTCATTGTTAGGTTCCATATTTGTCACTGCCAGTCATAGCAAGCGATGCAAGTGTTCATCAGTTAGTCTGGATCTGACTGGAGATTTCAGATGTTTCATTTGGGAAAAAGTCTGCTCACAGACATAGGTGCTGCCAAAGATGGTTGCAATTTGGAGTGCATGGTTCCTGAGATTATGATATGTCTCTGAGGGGAGAGATGCATAGAAATTAGTAAGGCTGCTTGATTTGAATGCATCTTTCAGCGAGTCACAAGTCTGTAGTTTGGCCAATTCCATTTGGTAAATTGGATCAACAGTTTCAATGTCAACAGAAAATGGGTTCCAGAAAAGCTGTATGTCCTGTTCATGGAGACAAAGCTCTTTAAATCTAATTTGAAACTCCTTTTGCAACATTTCTAGTACATCCATACATGTTTTGTTTGGGAATGCAACTGCTGGTTTTTCTGCAGACAGGTTTTGAGTTGTGGGGAGATGGCAGAAGTTTTCCTCCTTTACTTGGTTAATGAGCAGGTCTAATTTGATTTGAAATGCTTTCACATGTGAATATGTATCACAGATGAGCTTCCCCTTTCCTTGAAGCTGGACATTGAAATTGCTGAGTAGCTCTGTTACATGTCATGTCAGGAACGCAATGTGCCATTTCCATTCTGCATCTTTGAGCTCTGGTACTTTGTTTTTAGAAAGCACAAAATCATAAACCTGTGGAAATCAGTCAGAAAATCATTTCAAAACTGTCCCTCGACTCAGCTAATGGACTTCTGTGTGGTACAGAATATCTTCATAGGCAACATTTAGCTCAGACAGAAATTCCTGACACTGTCTGTGGTTTAGTGCACGAGCTCTAATGAAGTTAACACAAGAAAGCACAATTTTCATGACAGAGTCCAGCTTCAGTGATTTACAACACAGTGCTTGTTGGTGGATGATGCGGTGTATGGCTATTGGATGTGAATGGTTGTGTTTGTCCATCTCTTTGTCCTGATTTCAGCTGGGATAGAGTTAATTTTCTTCTTAGTAGCTAGTACAGTGCTGTGTTTGGGATTTGGTGTAAGAACAATGTTGATAGGACACTGATGTTTTTGGTTGTTGCTGGGTGATGTTTATACTAAGTCAAGGACTTTTTGGTTTCTCAGGACTTGCCAGTGAGAGGGCTGGAGGGGCATGGGAAATTGGGAGGGGACACAGCCAGGTCAGCTGACCCAAATTAGCCAAAGGGATATTCCATAACATATGACGTCATGCTGAGTATATAAACAGGGGGAAGAAGAAGGAAGCGAGGGGGATGTTCGGCATTATGGTGTTTGTCTTCCCGAGTAACTGTTACATGTGATGGAGCCCTGCTTTCCTGGAGATGGCTGAACACCTGCCTGCTGATGGGCAGCAGTGAATGAATTCCTTGTTTTGCTTTGCTTGCGTGTGCAGCTTTTACTTTCCCTATTAAACTGTCCTTATTTCAACCCATGAGTTTTCTCACTTTTACTCTTCTGATCCTCTCCTCCATCCCACTGTGGGGGGAGTGAGCGAACAGCTGCATGGTGTTTAGTCACCATCCAGGGTTAAATCACAACAAATATTCTCTCCTACGATAATCTGTGCCAAGGATACATGGAGCCTCTGGGCCAGTCAGAATGGGGTGCTTCCGCTGCTCATTCCCAGCCAGGCTTATTTCTGCCTCCAATACATTTAGCTGTTGGGATCCCCCTGTCACTCCAGAAATACTAATGGTTTCTGCCCCCTTATAGCTTGATGGCATTAGAGTACACTGTGCACCAGTATCTACTAGAGCCTTATACTCCTTTGGGTCTGGTGTTCCAGGCCATCTGATCCACACAGTCCAATAAACCTGGTTGTCCATCTCCTCCACCTGGCTGGAGGCAGGGCCCCTCTAGTCCTGGTCATAAGATTTTCCACCAGTGCAGTGAGCGGTGCGGAGTGGTTGTAGTGCGGAGAAGCCCTGCCCACTGACTTCTTGTAAAAGCAGATTAGAATTTCTTTCCATTGGATCAGGAATAAGATTAGCCCTTCCACTCTGTCTGGGAAACTGCCCACTGGAGACTGGAGCAGCAACCTACCTGTAAGAACCCCCATTTGTGATTGTTCTTCCTTGCAATTCACATAGCCCTGCCTCTAAGATCGAGGTAGGTTTTCCATACCACTTCCTCATGTCCTCTCTGTAGTCCCACAGGTAAAACTACAGGGTACCCCATGGTGTGTACCTCCAATATCCTCTCTCTTGAGCAAAAGTATGCTTACTGTTGATAGCTGAGATTCGGGTCCATACAGATGGGGAGTAGGATCTGTCTTTGAGTCGCTGGACCAGTTTCTCCACAGCTGAGACAAGGGAGGAAGAAAGATTGTCTTTGTATTCTCAGAGTCTTTGTATTCATTCTTATGTTGGTGGCTCCAGAGCTGGACACAGGTGGGGTGTCATGAGAGCAGAGTAGAGGGGGAGAATCACCTCCCTCAGCCTCCTGGTCACTTTCCTTTTGACGCACCCCAGGATGCAGAATGTCCTCTTGGGTGCCAGGGCACACTGCTGACTCATATTGAGCCTGCTGTCAACCAGCCACCCCCAGATCCCTTTCTGCAGGGCTGCTCGTCATCTGCTCCTCTCCCAATCTATACTTGCATCCAGTGTTACTCCATCCTACGTGCAGAATCCAGCATTTGTTCTTATAAACTTCATGTCACTGATGATTGCCCAATGCTCTAATCTATCCAGATCTCTCTGCAAGGCCTCTTGTCTCCCTCAACAGAGTCAACAGCACCTCCTAGTTTGGTGCTGGGAATGCACTAATGGTGCATTCCATTCCTGCATCCAGATCGTTAATAAATACATTGAACAGAAATGGTACTAGAATTGAATTCTGAGGAACACCACTGGTGACCTGTTACTAGCCAGGTGTAGCCCCATTCACTACAACCCTTTGAGCCCTGCCCTTCAGCCAGTTCTTCACCCAGTGCCCTGTGTACCTGCTCATCCCACAGTTGGACAACTTGTCCAGAAGGATGCTGTCATGGACAGTATGAAAAGCCTTACTAAAATCCAGAAAAACTCCATTCACTGCTCTTCCTTTCATCCACTAGACAGGTGACCTAATCGTAGAAGGATATCAAATTAGTGAGATAGGACTTTCCTTTTGTGAACCCATGTTGACTGTGCCTGATGATTGCATTGTTCTTTAAATTCCTTTCAATAGCAGCCAGTATAACATTCTCCTTAATGTTTCCAGGAACTGAGGTTAGACTAGCAGGTACACTTGGCCTTTCCAACTCCTAGCCTAGGCAGAGATTATGTTGAAAAAGCTAGCTGGATTTATTGAAATGACTGTTTTTCATGTAAAGTCTACTTTCAGGATGAAACCAAATCGGAAATTGAATGCCAGATTCTGGCTACATCTTGATTTTCTTCACTCTGAGTAAACAGAATGCATTCTGGAGTCACACTGGAAAAACCCAGAGCCTTAAATGTCCCAGATGGGGGTGACAGAAGGTTCCAGGAGGGGATTGAGAGGTTTTGCTGACAAGAGAAATAAATTGGCAAGATTGTTTGGAGTGGTTCTGATTCTGTTTCAGAACCTAGGAAACAGATTCTGCATGGGTGAAAATTGTCATGTAGCAACTTACAACATCAGGGAATATGCCCTAAATCTGAGTGATGGAGAAGCAGATCAAAATTCAATTTCCACAATACTGTCTGAATATCTGCAGGATTGATGTAGATAAATAAAAATATCAGAATTTGACTTCAAACTGGATACAAATCAAGTCATTCTGCAAGAGGTGGGATGGGGGGTGTCTAGGCTCAGGAAAAGAGAGGGACTCTCCTTGTAAGAGCACATGATTTGGATCTCTCTCCACAGGATGGCATTTTTCAGGAATGTGATTCAGCACAAGATTAAAAAAACACTTGAAAAAGGTGATTCCCCCCCCCCTCCCCCGCGAATCACTGACGAGCTCTGCACCACACTGAGCAGGATGGGTGGGGTCATAGTCTGACTGACAGCTGCCCATGCCAGCCAATTACTTGCAACTACATCATACAAAAGCTGAAACGTTCCTTTAGCATGCATAGCTAGGGGTGGAAAGTGGCTCATGCTCAGGCATCATGGGAATGCCACCGTGTGTCTGTGTAAATGAGGGTCCCCACTCCCTAGCAGGGGACAGTCAGATATTTTCATTGCAAATTGAGGTTTTGCACTGGCAGATCTAGGAGTATTTGATCCTTAAATTTCAGTAGTATTTTTGCAAGTTCATATACTTTTCATTATTTCTCATGTTTGATTAGTGTTAGTCTTCATTTAGTTCAGAAAAATTAGATTACTCAGATATGTCATTCTTATAAATCAGGTTTGGTATCATGTATTAGTTCTTTAAAAAAAAACAAAGCAAAAATTGTCTTTCAGTAACACATTCCTCTGAAAGATATTTCAATAATCTTTAGGTTTATAAACTTTTATATTATTGGTTTGGGGAGAAGTAAAATTTGGATTTGAACTATCTATCAGCTACTTTAAACAATTTTATTGTGACTAGCAAATAGCACACTCTTAAAACTTCTTTAATGCACTAATAAAAAACCATTGTATAGACTATGAAGACATTTTTCCTTTCTTTTCATTACCCCATATCTTCCTGTAACATAGATTCCCTTTTCATCTTCTTTGCCAACAGCTGACACTAAACCAGACACATGGAGAGATTAAATATGCAAAGATCCTCTGTGTGTTAGCACTAATAATTTGCTCCCATAATCCACTAAGACAACAGTCCTCCTAGTCTCTGATGTGTCTCATCATTTTCACAAGCTTCATAAAATGCAATGTCACTAAATCATGTATTGATAGGGCAAGGGAGTAATGGCTTCAAACTGAAAGAGGGTAGATTTAGATTGGACATAAGGAAGAAATTTTTCACTATGAGAATGGTGAGACACTGAAACAGGCTGCCCAGAGAAGTTGTGGATGCCCCATCCCTGGAAGTGTTCAAGGCCAGATTAGATGGGGCTTGGAGCAATGTGGTTTAGTGGGAGGTGTCCCTGCCCGTGGCAGGGGGGTTGGAACTGGATGGTCTTTAAGGTCCCTTCCAATCCAAACCATTCAATGATTCTATGTGTGTGTGGTGGGCTGACCTTGGCTAGATGCCAAGTGCCCACCAAGCCATTCTATCACTCCTCCTCCTCAGCTGGACAGGGGAGAGAAAATATAAAGAAAGGTTCATGATTCAAGATAAGGGCAGGGACAGATCATTCACCAATTAATTTAATGGACAAAACAGACTTGACTTGGGGAAATTTATTTAATTTACTGCTAATCAAATCAGAGTAGGGTAATCATAAATAAAACGAAATCTTAAAATACCTTCCCCACACCCCACGCTTCTTCCTGGGCTCAACTTCACTCCCAATTTCTCTACCTCCTCCTCCCAAGTGGTACAGGGGGACAAGGAATATGGGTTGCGCTCAGTTAATCACACCTTGTTCCTGCCACTCCTTCTGCCTCATGCTCTTCCTCTGCTCCAGCATGGGATCCTCCACTGTAGGGGTCCTCAAACTTTTTAAACAGGGGGCTGGCGCGGATGAAGTGGCAAGAAGTCATCTGCGGCTGCTTGGTTTCCCCCCCCAACCCCCGGCGGGGGGGGGGGGGGCGGGGGAGTTCTGTAAATACCGGGGGCCGTAGTTTGAGGCCCCCTGCTCCACAGGCTGCAGGTGAATATCTGCTCCGCCGTGGACCTCCATGGTCTGCAGGTGCACAGCCTGCCTCACCATGGACTTCACCACTGGCTGCAGGGTAATCTCTGCTCCAGCACCTGGAGCACCTCCTCCCCCTCCTTCCCTGACCTTGGTGTCTGCAGAGCTGTTTCTCTCACATATTCTCACTCCTCTCTTCTGGCTGCTGTTGTGCAGCAGTTTTCCCCCCTTCTTAAATATGTTATCACAGAGGTGCTACCACCATTGCTGATTGGCTCATCTTTGGTCAGCAGTGAGTCCATCTTGCAGCCGGCTGGCATTGATTCTATCAGACTTAGAGGAAGCTTCTAGCAGCTTCCCATAGAAGCCACCCCTGTAGCTCCCCCGCTACCAAATCCTTGCCACGCAAACCCAATAAAATAGCACATAGTTTTTGTTTGGATAAATCAGGATGCCTTCTATATTGCAAGTCTTTGAGATAAATTACTTGTTACTGCAAGTCCAATATCAAGCTACAATACATATTTGCAATCCCCTCTATCCCCTTTTTCATTTGACAGTATTCTGTAAATATCCAATCTGCTGTTTTCTTGTGATCACAGTAAAGAGGGGTTTTAGGATTTTTTTAACCTATATCACCATGGAAACAAGATATGTGTATACATGTATGATTGCCCCCTGTCTAGAGTAAAAGCCTGCAGTATCTGTACAAGCTTATGGCTAACTGTTCTGCGTAAGATATTCCTAGTCACTACATGGGAAATGCAATTGCATTAATGTAGTTGCACATAACAAGCTGTAAAGAAGGTTTAATGAAGCCAATAATACATATATAATGCTTGAGGAATTCCTTTTGGTTTGGTTATATTTATTTTTCCAAACATTTTGTTTGAGAGAAATGAGATTGCTATCTGCTGTTTCCTTATTTTTTGCTGGAAAGAGTTGTTGACTTCCTCTCCCCTCCCTTCCTTCCTTATTTCTGAAGGTACTGTACTCATCTGAAAAAAAGAGAACAAAATGATTGTTCCTGTTCTCTTTCTTAAGTAATTTGAAATACTGTCCCTGCTAGTTTTCTAAGTTTACTGCAATCTCTGCACAGGGGGAAGGGGAGAGAGAGAGAGAAAGATTACCAACATGGGAGCAGGTAGAGAGTTTAAGGCAAGACTCATTCCAGCTTCAGTAACTGGTAAGTTAAGTAAAAATGCTTTTATGATTAGCTCTTTAGAAGTGCAACATATATGTTTTTCAGTTAAGAAAAGGCATTTCTCAGATACACATTTAACTGATAAAAAGATAATAACCATATGCATTGACAAACAGTACATTTATGCTATAGATATCTATAGCCTGTTTTTTAGATACTAGTGCTAATAGCATGTGGTTTAACCAATGCAGACAAGAAAATGTTTTCCAGCAAGGGTGATAATATTTATAACATATATTATAACATAATATGCCGTGAAGTTTGCATATAGGGCTTCTCCTAACAGAATCTTCTTACAGGCTTCACTAACTTTATCCTGAATGTTTCAGCATGCTTCACTGGACCATTGTCAAATAAAGAGAGAAGCTGTGTCATATCCAACTTGATATATTTCATATATCATCTGCCACTACTGGTCTGCACCAACCTGTGCTATAGTGGGAGAAAAATGTCTAGTGGTTTTTTTTCTTTCACATGGTATTGTGTTTATGATTACATATGTTTATCTCTACTCATCCATGTATACAATTAGTCTAGGAAAAGTGACATTAAGATATGCTAAGACAGTTCCAGGTTCTCACTTGAAGAAAAAAGATAAAGAAGTTCATGTTACATAGTATGCAACAACACCAAGGTTGATCACCAGCATCAGTAATACGATGGACTCAAATGTCTGTTTATTTGCCATTTGCCAAAACAGCAAATGGGTTCTGCCAAAGGAGGTGGAAAAAACTTGTTTCTCGAATTTCATAGTTTAATGTTGCAGCTCAGTCTTAGTTTGGTACCAATTATTAGGTTCATTTGGTGATATTTAACCCACTCTGCTAATAGCAAGAAAATTGCAGATGTTGCTGTGAAAACCACTTGCCACATCTTTTGCTCAGAAGGATACCTGGGTTTATATTTCACATGACTGAATACTGATTCAAATTAAGTAGATTATTTTGACAGCTATTTTGACAATTATGTGTCAAACATCTGGAAAAACACTTTTTACTTCAAGTGAGAAGTAGAGAAGTCTCTTAAACATTCAAAATATTTAAGTTCTGCATTTGTTGTGGTATTTTGCTCAAATTGCAGAGTGTTAGTCTGGATTACAGTCACCTGGATGTTTTGATCTGGTTAGTTCAGAAGTTCAGTTTACCATGTAGGTAATAGCCAATTGCAGCATTTAAGTACAGATTTTGTTTTTGAAGATACTAAACATTAATGTATTATTGATTTAGACCATGTGTATGATAAATTATTTCTCTGAGAGACTGTCTGAAATACATAAATAAGAAAATATGCATTCATATTCAGAGTAGGTGGTCAAAAGCAGTAAATGCTATTTTTAAACCTATTCCCCAATAATGAGCACACAGAAAGAGCATTTTTAAAGGAATGCTTAATAATTTGACAGTAAAAAATAGACTTTGAGTTTTGAACTTCATTCTTAGATTTCACCTTTCAGGTTTTTTTTCCTTCAAATAATACATTTTTGCAACTTTTTGGAGTTTATTTGTTTTTACATTGTATATTTTATTGCTAGGTTAATTGTAACATGATTTAGTATATTGTTAATTTGTAAACACAACTAATATCTTTCTCCAGGAGTCAGGAAGAGGAGATCTTTGGCTGGTGTGTTATCTTTGTCCCACATTGCTGAGATATTTATAAGCAGACAATGGTATAGTATGAGGCCAGATTGAGTATATATCTACTACCAGTTTATGGCACAAATTAAATATTTGTGAAATAAGTTTTCAGTTATTCACCTCAACATTATTAAAAAAAATAATCATTGAAGCAATAAACCTATAATAATAAAAAATAATGAAAAGAGATGCTCTGTTTATTTTGCTTAGTCTTATTGCTGCTATTGCTAAGAGCCATATTTATGTATATAGCATACATATATAAAAGGTCAGTCAATTCCCACAGAATTATTCAAACCATTTATTTCCATTTGATTTGTTCTCAATTATAATGAAAATATAGACAGATTTGGCTTTTGTTATGAAAAATAAAAACAAAACTACACCAATGATGTCAAAGATGATATGGAAACAAGTTGTATGGAAATCCCAAGTTAACAGGTCTGATTTGAAAAGCACAAAACCTGATAGAAGTCTTTCTGTAAATGTCAGTTGTCTTTTTATACTTATGTGCTGGTTTTGGCTGGGATAGAGTAAATCTTCTTCACAGTAGCTTGCATGGGGCTATGTTTTGGATTTGTGCTGGAAACAGTGTTGATAACACAGGGATGTTTCAGTTACTGCTGAGCAGTGCTTACACACAGTCAAGGCCTTTTCTGCTTCTCGCCCGATCCCACCAGTGAGTAGCCTGAGGGTGCACAAGAAATTGGGAGGCGACAGCCGGGACAGCTGACCCCAACTGACCAAAGGGCTATTCCATACCATATGATGTAATGCTCAGCATATAAAGCTGGGGGATGAAGAAGGAAAAGGGGAGGTTTGGAGCAATAGCATGTCTTCCCAAGCAACCATTATGCATGATGGAGCCCTGCTTTCCTGGGGATGGCTGAACACCTGCCCACCGATGGGAAGTAGTGAATGAATTCCTTGTTTTCTTTGCTTGTGTGCCCAGCTTTTGCTTTCCCTATTAAACTGTCTTTACCTCAATCCACAAGTTGTCTCACTTTTACCCTTCTGATTCTCTCCCCCATCCTACTGGAGGGGGAGCAAGTGAGCAGCTGTGGGGCTTAGGAACCAGCTGGGGTTAAACCATGACAACATAGGACCAAGTTCTTTAATGGTGAAAAGTGTTGAAAATCTGAGTTTTGGATGCAGAATACTAGCACTGAGTTACATTCCCAGTAACATTTTTGAGTCTATAATATAGATTTTTGACCAGGAAAGAATTTGAATCTTTGAATTTTAAGGACTTTTTATTGTTTTCTCATTCTTTCAAACAAGCACATCAATAACAGCCTTGCCTTAGGACTGTCTGGATGTAGAGCAGATACTGGTGGACTGAGAGGCACCATGTGCATCTTTCAGATGCATATATTGGCATGTCTTTAGGTGCTGTTTCTAGTAGTGCCAGATAGATATGCAGTGATATGTAGTATTTAGAATGGAAGAAGCAGAGAGGGATAAATCATGGTATAATACGGTTTACCCCAGATAGCACTTATATTTTTTCTGTTTTTTGATATTTCAAAGCCTCAATGATGCAGAAAGACATCTGTCTGAATGGACCACCCCACTCACTGAGATATGTCAGTAGAATATTACTCTGAGAAACAAAAGCAGTAAATGCTGCATAAGATAATAGAGCTTTTGTGCACTGATGGTTTAAAGATACAATTGAGGCAAAAGTAAAGAGGTCTAAGTTAATACTTATTATTTATTTAAAACATGTACTGAACTGCATGCAGGATGTCTGATCTTTCTTTATATCTATCTGGCAGGGGCCAGTTCTTCTTGCCTGGTTTCTAAAATACTAATGATCCAATGAAAAATATTATTTAAACTTTAATTCCTTCCAAACTTAACACCCTTGTGACTTGCTTTTGTAAAACAAATGGTTTTATACTACTGTTACTCTGATCTTGATAAGCAAAACACAGCATTTTCCTTCTAAAATGTTATAAATTGAGACCACAATAGATCATAATCCAATTAAAATTTTTATTAATTATAGCAAGTAGAATATGAGCAAAAACAGCGCTGGACGACAGGGGAGTCTGCGCTCCGCCAACTGCCGTCCTGAGCAGTTCAAACAGTCCCTTTTTATACCTTTTTTTTTACTTTCATGTTCATGAAGTAGTGGAGGTGTTGACCCTTCATTCATATGCACAAGCGGCATCCTGGACACCTGGCGGTTATCTTATCTTTTGTTGCCTAATCTTTACATTGGGCTTAACATAAATCTTAATAAACAATACCCTAGTCCATAGTTTCTTACAATCCCCCCCTTTTTTTTTTTTTTTTCTTTTTATCCTATTATTGTTTATTAGACGCTGCTTTCATTCTCGGCACTGCAAACAAACCTTTTTCCACAATCCCAACATTTATCATAACACTCACAAGGTAATACCTCACAATTACAATAGGCATAGTTCTCACGTGGCATAACGCATTCACAACAATCTTCATCCTCATTAATAGATACACTCTTATATTTTGCCCTAGACCTCGTAGTTAAAATAAGCAATTTAGCTATGTCAAACCGTTCTCTAATAAAGTGTAGCGTAATATACAAGGCCCAAATATAAGTCCCAGAATCAACATAATAAGTGGTCCTGCTAAAGCAGGACAACAAAGTGGTTAGCCAAGGTGAGATATTAAACCAGTTTTCATACCATGACCTGCCCGCCTCACGATCTTTCTTACGTTGATCTAACCTTTTCCGGAGTTCAGACATGGTGTCCTGGACTACTCCAGTCCTGGGGAAGTTCGGCCATTGTTGCTTTAGTGTCCCATTGTTCTGGTTCTTTTCTCCACAGTTTGTTCCTCCTCTGCCTTGCCCGTCGACTCGGTTGCTTCGAGCCACGGGGTGTACCATCTTCTTGGCAGCAAGGGAATTCTTCAGGAGAACGGCTGCTTCGGGCTTTCTGCCTGTTTACATAGGCTTCCCACTTTGCAGCTTTAATTGCCACCCACATTGTTCCCATTTGTCCGAGTAAATTTGAGTTTCAGTTCTTTTTATCTGGGGTTACTTTCCACGAAGTTGCAGGGGCTTTCTTAATCCGGGTATGGTGAATCCAAGAATTCTGTCCCTCAACCTTGATTGCAGTGTAGGTGGTGAGTAGGACTTGAAAAGGTCCGGTCCACTGTGGTTCCAGGGTTTTATCTGCAAAACACTTAACGTATACATAGTCTCCTGGTTGTATATCGTGAACAGGTCCATCCAGACCCCTACTGCGTGTTCCCATCACATGCTTCTCAATTCTTATTAATTGTTTGTTTAGTGCCACCATATAGGAAGTCATTGTTTCTTCACCAATCTGTGAAGACATCCCCTTTTGTACCCCATAGGGTCGTCCATATAAAATTTCGAATGGGCTAAGCCCCTCTTTTGCTCTCGGTCTAGTTCGAATTCGTGTAAGAGCTAATGGCAAAGACTGGGGCCAAGTTAGATTTGTTTCTTGGCCTAACTTGACAATCTGTTGTTTGATTAGATGATTCATCTTTTCCACCTGGCCACTCGATTGTGGTCGGTATGGGGTATGTAATTGCCAATCTATTCCTAGATGGTGGCTAATCTGTTGCACTATTCTGGACACAAAATGTGGTCCTCTATCCGAGGACATTACTGCTGGAACTCCAAACCTAGGTATTATCTCTTGGAGTAGTATTTTGGTCACTTCCCGGGCTTTAGCAGTTCTGCACGGGAAGGCTTCTGGCCAACCTGAAAAGGTATCTGTTAGTACCAACAAATATCGATACCCCCCTTTTCAAGGAAGTTCCGAGAAATCGATCTGCCAATGTTGCCCTAGAACATTCCCTCTGCTAATGTTCCCTAGTTTTATTTTATTTGCTGTATTGGGATTATTGCGTAAACACATTTCACATTGCTGAGTCACCTGTTTTATTACAGTATACAAGTTTCGCCCTTTCAATTTCTGATTTAGACTTTTATATAAAGTATCAGCTCCCCAATGCGTCTTATTAATAATAGGGCTGTGGTCCATATTAAATTGGATGGTACCACTATACAACCATCCCTTAAATAAGTCCATTTACTTAATTTTATTTTATAATTCATGTCCTGAATTACCTTTAAGTTTTCTTTAGAATAGTTTGGCTCCTGATCTGTACTTACAGTTTGGATTTTATCGTCTGGTATTAAGGATAATTCCTCCTTTCCTACCTCCTCTGTTACTCGTCTGGCCTCATGGTCGGCCAGGCAGTTTCCAATTTCCAAATCAGTGCCTCTATGGGCCACCTTATGTTCTTCCTTCCTGGATGACCCTCTTATAACAGAGGGGGCCATTCCTCACATCAAGGTCTGGCATGGCATATGTTCCCACCGCTCAACGCCTACTGGGTTGCAGCCAGCAGCGGAGCTCAAGATTCTTCTTGGTGGCAAACACCGAGGCCAACCCAGTCTTGCCCTTGACTATGGTAGGAGGCACCTGACCAACCTTATTCCTTGTACTTCATTGTCAATGCAGTTTCATCTGCACATCCCATAACAAGTCACTGTCATGGCAAAACACACAGATTTACATTAGTAGAACTACTACAGAGTGTATTTTATCTCACTTCACTTTTTCTGCCAATATCCCCACAGCCTTGCTGACCAAGGGATATTGTTTTTATCTGAACTGGGCAAGCCTCCCCCTTATCATTTTTACTGTAACAGGTAAAGCATTTTTCACCTTTCCTGGAATTTATTTTCAGATACACCTGGTTAAAAATTTCTTTTACTTCAGGGAGGTCCTCTTTTCTGTTGAATTAAAGATAAGCTCAATATTTCAATTACTTGATCGTATTTAACTTTTAATTTCATTTCCCCTTCTTTAAACGTCTAGATGTTCTAATAAATCTCATGCCAACAAAGATTTTAGTGAATTTGGCATTCTTATTTGTTTGTGTTTTTTTTTTTTTACTTTGTACTTTAAAGGTTTCAGGATGTTTTCCTGGTGGCCAGCAGCTCCCACAACTGTAACAAATTTATTTATTTATTTTTTACTGAAGTTTAACAAGTAAGTTGGTTTTGTATTCACTGAAATTCCACCTCATACCCATTCCCTGCCCTAGAGGGGCCGTTACCGGTCCTGTTGTACTGCAAATGCTGCAGCAATCGGGGTGACATTGTCAGGTCCTTCTGCTCAATTGTCAGCAACAGCAACCCCCTCCTCCTCCCCAGCAGAAGGGTTCGGGGCAGGAGATGCTCTTCCTGCTCTGCAGGTTACACAAGCCTGCCTCTGCAGCAGCACTTCTGTTTTAACTCTTTCTTACCCTGAATGCAAATCTGCTACTTGTTGCTTTAAGTCTGTTGTTATTACGTATCATGCCGTTGCAGGCAAACAGAAAACATCCTGCCATGCATCCCAGCATGATTCAGTCGCACCTTCGAGGGGGTACGGGGGTTTGTACAAACTCACCCCAACACTTACACACACACACACACGCCTCAGGTTTTACATACATCAGTACAAGTTTTTATATCTTACAACGTGTTTCATTCTGGTTGCTCCACAGAAGGAACCGCAACCTGAGCTTTTTAACACAAAAATTTCAACAAGAACATCTTTCTAGTTTAGGTCTCAGTTTTTTCCTATCCTTTTCTAGAGCCACAATCAAAGATCAGGTGATGTTAATCCCACACTCTTTCTAGTGCTAGTACCATAGGATCCCGAGGGGGTACTAATCCACAGTCCTTTTACCACTCAGGTTTGTCCTGGAGGACAAAGAACATGTCTGCATATGATACTTCATCCCATTTTCCCTCTGTCCTCAGAAACAACATTAATTGCAGGAGAGTGTTATAATCTAACGTTCCTCCCTCCTGAGGCCATTTCGCATCACTCTCCAATTTATACAAAGGCCACCACTGATTACAATATTTAACCAATTTCCTTCTATTTTCGGTACCACCATGTCCTACAATATCGCTCCAATGTTTTAATATACTGATATGGAGAAATAGTGCGAAATGGGGATAATGGACATGGATTGTGATTGTATGTGTCTGCTTAAGGAATGTGGGTATGGTGACTAGTCATGGGTGCGGTGACAACCACAGTTTTGAGGAGACGCCTGTCCCTCTTCCTCTAACAAAGGGGAGACGGGGAGACGCCTGCCCCTCTTCCTCTAACAAAGGGGAGACGCCTGCCCTTCTTCCTCTAACAAAGGGGCTATTTAAAAGAGAATAAGAAAAGATGAGAGACATTCAAATGCTATCTAGAGGGAGGGAGTGCTAAGTCTCCTTGCTGGAAAAGATTGGGTGGTCACAATCACCTGAAGAAGATCGGGTGGTCACAAGGACATGAATCACCTGAAGAAGATCGGATGGTCACAAGGACATGAATCACCTACAAACCTGCAAGACCACCACATTCCAGGCAAAGGACTGATAAGCTAATTAACATACGAAGCGGGGTTTAGGTAACGAATATGTATAGGCGTTAATTGAATATTCATTTGTTCATTGTATAAATGTGAGATGGTTCGTCACTTCGGGCATGCACGCTTGTGGAGGAGCGATCCCCCGTGCATCTGCGCGCAATAAACATACCTACTTTATAACTTTCGAGTTATAGAGTCTAATTCCGCACGTCAATACAACCCAAGGGCGATTTTTCACAGGGCTTACTCCTTCCATTTCCCATTTTGCAATTTTAATTACTTGGGGTTTTTTTCTTTTTTTTTTTTTTTTTTTTCGGCCGCCTTAGCCACCCAAGGTTGGAAACGCGGATAGAGCTTCTTACTCGTTTTGCACTCAAACGCCTGTCTCAAGCACTCTTGCACTCACACTTAGTCAAAATAATTAAGCTATACACGGAAAATCAAAATGCGCATCTCAATCACACCATTCACACTCTCCGGGCAGCCCGCAGTCACACAAGCTATGTTATACGTACCGTGCCTTATGTACAAACTCTTAGAACACTAACAGTTCACAAAGTAGCATTTCAATAAACAATTGCCAATAAACAAACAAACAACAAACAAAAACCAATTTTTCCTGGTCTTAAGCAGAGTGTTAAGTTTTCCGCTATTTGCCACGAATTACCAGAATGTTAATATTTTTCAACATACATTTCATAACTCCGAGTTTTGAACATATAACAAGACAAAACATAGAACAAAAAAGACACAGAGCACTATTTCAGTTGTTACATTCCAGGAATTCCCCAATTCTTAAAACAACCTAAAGGAAGTTTTTAGCTTCCTCTTTTTCCTACGCAAAAGTTTCCCTTTTACTTTTGCTGTGAGGTCCCTCTGACGTGCGGAATTAGACTCTATAACTCGAAAGTTATAAAGTAGGTATGTTTATTGCGCGCAGATGCACGGGGGATCGCTCCTCCACAAGCGTGCATGCCCGAAGTGACGAACCATCTCACATTTATACAATGAACAAATGAATATTCAATTAACGCCTATACATATTCGTTACCTAAACCCCGCTTCGTATGTTAATTAGCTTATCAGTCCTTTGCCTGGAATGTGGTGGTCTTGCAGGTTTGTAGGTGATTCATGTTCTTGTGACCATCCGATCTTCTTCAGGTGATTGTGACCACCCAATCTTTTCCAGCAAGGAGACTTAGCACTCCCTCCCTCTAGATAGCATTTGAATGTCTCTCATCTTTTCTTATTCTCTTTTAAATAGCCCCTTTTTTAGAGGAAGAATGGGCAGGGTCCGTCTCCCCTTTGTTAGAGGAAGA
>NC_051209.1:11777473-12048969 GCF_015220075.1 Falco rusticolus | reverse complement strand
CCTCGCGGGAGATGGGAAATGCAGTACTTAAGAGTCCGTACTCGCTTGGTTCAATATATCGAACCTCTCACTCGTTATATTCCAGGAAACCCAATCCCACCCGAACGGCAAACCCGCGAACAACTTCGCAATATACTTACGCGTCCTGCGTCTTCGTCCGGACTCCCGTGCACAGAATTTTTATGGGATTTTACCGGTTTCTCCTTTGCTCATTATTCTAGAATTTAGGTTTGTCGGTAAGGTTGGAGTAAGCTGTTGGTCGCGGGGCCGCGAAATGTCGCGGGGCACCTCCCCGGAGGACCAAAGCCCACCGTTCCTTATCCGAGTCACAGCACCAGAATTGTTATAAATTGAGACCACAATAGATCATAATCCAATTAAAATTTTTATTAATTATAGCAAGTAGAATATGAGCAAAACCAGCGCTGGACGACAGGGGAGTCTGCGCTCCGCCAACTGCCGTCCTGAGCAGTTCAAACAGTTTTTTTTATACCTTTTTTTTTACTTTCGTGTTCATGAAGTAGTGGAGGTGTTGACCCTTCATTCATATGCACAAGCGGCATCCTGGACACCTGGCGGTTATCTTATCTTTTGTTGCCTAATCTTTACATTGGGCTTAACATAAATCTTGATAAACAATACCCTAGTCCATAGTTTCTTACATAGAGGGAGGGAGTGCTAGGTCTCCTTGCTGGAGAAGATCAGATGGTCACAAGAACATGAATCACCTACAAACCTGCAAGACCACCACATTCCAGGAAACGGACTGATAAGCTAATTAACATACGAAGCCAGAGTAAGCGGGTTTAGGTAACAAATATGTATAGGCGTTAATTGAATATTCATTTGTTCTATTGTATAAATGTGAGATGGTTCGTCACTTCGGGCATGCACGCTTGTGGAGGAGCGATCCCCCGTGCATCTGCGCGCAATAAACATACCTACTTTATAACTTTCGAGTTATAGAGTCTAATTCCGTACGTCATTATGATCAGTCAAAAAATATCATTTTATGCTGGAACTGAAGAAATAAGCACATTGCTCTTGAAATAAAATAAAATACATTTATATAAAAAAATGAACCTTCATTTGAATGCAACTGTGAGATATATGTGAAGGTGATCTTTTTTTCTGAGCAATAAACACATATTTTAGTTCAAATGGTTTGAATGCTTTAAGACATATTTTATACTGTGGCAGTCTGAAAAGCAGAGCTCCCTAATCACAGTGCAGACGTATCAAAACTAGTTTCCTCCCAATGCCCCATTAATTTGCCTTAAGAACCATTTTTAGCTCTATCTCATTGCCTATGACTTAGTTTTTTCTACTCTTGTTTGGGTATCAATGGGATAAACACAGTGGTATCCTAGGAATGGCACTGACATCTCTAATTCTTTTGCTGTGCTTCCTATTGAACTTCTGTTCAGAGGGAAATGACTAAGTCACTACTGAGACAGCTTAATTTCAAATGATTAATAGAGGTTAATAGGGACTAATTAGTCTTTTCACCCAAGCAGCTGTTTCAGTAAGAAGTCTGCTCAAACTTCAGCTGAAACCAAATTTATTCATCTTTTCAAAATTATTAGGAAAGCATCATCTGGTAATTCATTTTAAGGAACTGGACACCAAGAGGAGTGTTCAGTAGCAGATATATTCTTCCTAATTCTGTCAATTTCTGGATGAAATTCTCTTCTTTCAGTTCTTGTAGGATACAACATGTCTTACTGGAACACATGATACCTACCACTTCAGCAACCTTGAGTTTCACTATGAGTTTTGAGCTGTGTGAAACAAAGAATTGAAAGCAAAATAAGCACAAAATCGAAATAAACACAAAAAGCAAAATCTTGGTCCTGCTGAAGACTAAAAATACTCCCCATGTTTAAGTAAATCTAGACTGGCATTAAAAAAATAATCTGCTTTGGAGACTTTATATTAAAATTCTCCCATACAATCCACTTATCCACCCTTCTCCAAGCATATGCACACATTTTACCTGGTACTTAACTGTTGCTTTACTTGTACAATGCTCAGAAGGTGTAATTGCTTTCCCATACATTAACTGCTAATGGTGTCAGTGGGCTGGCTTGGAGAACCAAGGCTGAAGGTGCCCCTCAGCTACCCTTTAAGATAACAAAGAGGTGGGAGGAGACCAGACCATCTCTCTGGCCTCCATAGAGGTGATAATTACATTGGGACTACAGTAGGAAGGAAAGCTATTTTTTTTTCTTTTTTAAAGGTCATTAATGCCAGTGAAAGATTTACTTTCAAAACAACACCCCAAGCAGGACAGCATGAGGGTCATGGAAGGGCATGCTTTTTTTGATCATTCTAATTCTGGGTGTTCTGCATAGCTCTGTTATTTGTTTTAAAATAATACTACTGCACAACTCAAAACCCCTCTCTCTCCACTTCACTCTACTGTTTAATGGATTGTCCTTTGTAGGAAGAAGGATTCTGTCCAAAGTGTTCTTTCAAGGACTTCAATATTACTATTTTACCACAAGGTCCCTTCTTATATTTATATTATTTATTTGTTCTTCAGTTCACCCTGTCTCTTATAATATCTGAATAGTGAGAAATAAATAATCCTAAAACTGCATTAGTGTAATTTTCTAATATTCCAGAGGAAAATTTATTTAATACATCAGATTGCCAAAAATGCACTATTTTAATTTGCAGTGATAGATATGGAAGTAGACTGGAAACAGGGATGGAATGATAGAACTTCTATCAACAGTAATTAAAGTGACTCCACATAATTTATAAAGGCAGGGTCAGATCCATGGTTCCAGCCTCTGACATGAGAGCTCTTTATCCAATTAAGAAAAGGAAGACATTTGTCTTATTGGTATCACCTCATAACAGCCAAATCCTAAATCTTGTTCTCAGCGACACCCCAGATTTTCTATAATGATTTCAGTACAATGTGGATGATGCCAGGGAGAGAATTAGGACAGTTACTTAGGATGAATTACTGCCATTGTTTAATTGAGTAATTAACTGAGCTTGCCAACCCATCACTGATTCTGAAAAGTAGTGAGGGCAGGATCAAATTGCATTTCTACCTGGTCTGCTGGCACCAGTTAAGCTTTGCACATTTGAAGTTCTGCTACTGTATGTGCCTCTGATGTCACCATCCTGGCCAATCTGATCTTGTCAGCCCTGAAGTCTGGGCAGGGTCTGGAAATTCAGTATACCTATGCCCAAATGGGGACCCAGTCCTGTAAGAATATTTACATGAAACTGACGTGCGGAATTAGACTCTATAACTTGAAAGTTATAAAGTAGGTATGTTTATTGCGCGCAGATGCACGGGGGATCGCTCCTCCACAAGCGTGCATACCCGAAGTGACGAACCATCTCACATTTATACAATGAACAAATGGATATTCAATTAACGCCTATACATATTCGTTACCTAAACCCCGCTTCGTATGTTAATCAGCTTATCAGTCCGTTTCCTGGAATGTGGTGGTCTTGCAGGTTTGAAGGTGATTCATGTTCTTGTGACCATCTGATCTTCTTCAGGTGATTCATGTCCTTGTGACCACCCAATCTTCTCCAGCAAGGAGACTTAGCACTCCCTCCCTCTAGATAGCATTTGAATGTCTCTCATCTTTTCTCATTCTCTTTTAAATAGCCCCTTTGTTAGAGAAAGAGGGGCAGGCGTCTCCCCGTCTCCCCTTTGTTAGAGGAGGAGGGACAGGTGTCTCCTCAAAACTGTAGTTGTCACCGCACCCATGACTAGTCACCATACCCACATTCCTTAAGCAGACACATACAATCACAATCCATGTCCATTATCCCCATTTCACACTATTTCTCCATATCAATCCCCCCTTTTCTATTAAATTAAGTAAATTCTTTTACTTAAGCAGTCTTCCCGAATGATATAAAGCATCATACATAAGTGTTACCCTTTTAAACATTCTCCAAACCCACAAATATAACATAATGGTTAGTATTAAGGAAATTCCTAAACTGATCAATAAGATCACAATGGGGTGTACCAGAGTGTTAAGAATTCCTGTTGCAGAAGGTGACCAGCCAAAGAGAGTATCCCACCAATTATGGTTTCCATCCTGTTCTACCTTTTTTAAAACTTTCTTGATCCCCTCTACATCATGATGGATCATAAGAAGAGTTTCATGTCCCTTTTCTTTGGTTTCTTCCAGTATACGTTGTAAATCTGCATGTTTTAATAGTTCTTTTATAATGCTTATATTTAGTCCTATGGGGGTAGGAATTATTATCTGTCATAGGGTAAAATTGGATTTTAAGAATTGGTGAGACACTACTGGGGCTGAATAACTAAAATTGCATCCTGTGATAGTAGTAAAATTACAAATACAATAATTTGAATACTGTGCAGTCTCCTTTACCTCCCCATCTATGGTTATTGTGTTACACTTAGTTCTCAAACACGCACATCCCTTCCCTGCATATATAATTACCGTTTTCAAGTTTGCATTTGGTCGGGCCTCAAAATGACATATTTTCTGATCTGTATCTAAACAAGTATCCTGAGCCATTATAGTATTGCTTTCACAGAGGAAGCCCTGCTGTTCTCGCATAATACAAGATTCTAAATCTACTGTTTGCCACTTGTCGCCTATCTTTCTGGCCCATGTTCTATGTCCAAAAGGGTATAGGAGCACCCCATTATGGTTAATTCCAAGGGCTACAATGGGGTGTATGGTAATTATTACTGCATTATGTATGGTTAACACAAAAGCTGTGATGGTGTGTGTGTTGGGGTCATAGGTAAAGTTCACCATATTCCACCATGACTGGAGTTTTCTTTCTACCTCCGTAGCATTGTCCCAAACCATCTTTCGAATTTCTGTAGGAAATATGCCTTCCTCTCCTTCTCTTATTATAGATGCAGCTATTGATTGCATCCACATTTGGGCTTGAATACAACTTAGAGCCAGGGCGACGTCATCCTGTAAACCACTTAATGCCTTAGTGATGAGTTGATGATCTTCCATGTTTATTTGTTCCCACCTGGGGAGTACCTTCGATATCAACCATTGATGTGCCCCTAATGCCAATAATGAAGATTTTAGTGGTTGTTGTAGTTTTGATAGATCGGCCGTGGTGGCGGCTAGTTTATTCATTATCACCTCTGAGTCTATGGAATTTAATACTCCGAGTCCTGTTCCCAACATTCCAGTTACATCTCTCACTATTCTGTTTCAATAAATATTTCCCCTTTTTCTTAACCAAGATGTCCATCCCTCATAAGAGGTTCGTAAGAAGGGGGAACAGGATGGCTTAACATCAGAAACATTGACTTGTATTTTTAACTCTATTCTTTTAAGAGACCATTCTGGGTTAAACAACATTTGTTGCTGACCTGTATTTCTGATTACATATGGTCCAATTGTATAAATTTTTGGATCTGGTTTAGTTAATTTAAGATCAAGCGTTAATGGGGTTGTTGTAACTGTGGTGGTGGTAGGAACAGTGGTTAGCATGATTGTTATTTTGATCTTATAAGTCAGAGCTGTTCTTGGGGATTCCTTTCCTAGGCATATTATAAAGATGGGCTCGGTTAAGGTAAAATTGTGCCAACATTCCCGTGAATTAAAGCACATGGTTGTATTTAGAAGGGTAAATTCCTTATCTACCTTTCTGACATTAATCTGGGTGTCTCCCGAAATCTTGGTGTTATCCTTTTCTTTATGTTTGACACCCTACTTTTATCCTAACTCCTAATTTTCCCCATAATCGGTCGACTTTGTGTACATCCTCCCGATCCCATTGATTCCTTTGGTACACCTCATTTTCAGAAAAAACCACCATAGCTAGTTTTGTCTTTGAGTCCACCTTTCCCATTATTCCAGTGTGTTTTTTCTGGGCATGATTCCAAGGCCAATTATCAGGCTCTTGGTTGTAGGCAAGAGAGAGGGTACAAAAAAACACAAATGGTTTAAACCCACTATTGATCATTTTAAGAATCTAAACGTTCCTCATATATACATATAAAATCTGTTTTGATCAAAAATATCTTTGTTTGAGTTGGGGCTTACTGATAATAAGTTGGGCAAGACTGGCCACTGGCTCAGTCCCAGACTCTTTTGTTCTATATTGTTTGTTGTGGTGCCCTTCCCATATGGTGGATCCACAACCGCTCAGGTTCGCTTACTTGTCACCCACATTGTTCCCATTTGTCCGAGTAAATTTGAGTTTCAGTTCTTTTTTATCTGGGGTTACTTTCCACGAAGTTGCAGGGGCTTTCTTAATCCGGGTATGGTGAATCCAAGAATTCTGTCCCTCAACCTTGATTGCAGTGTAGGTGGTGAGTAAGACTTGAAAAGGTCCGGTCCACTGTGGTTCCAGGGTTTTATCTGCAAAACACTCCTCTGTTACTCATCTGGCCTCATGGTCGGCCAGGCAGTTTCCAATTTCCAAATCAGTGCCTCAGAGTGGGCCATGCCTCACATCAAGGTCTGGCATGGCATATGTTCCCACCGCTCAACGCCTACTGGGTTGCAGCCAGCAGCGGAGCTCAAGATTCTTCTTGGTGGCAAACACAGAGGCCAACCCAGTCTTGCCCTTGACTATGGTAGGAGGCACCTGACCAACCTTATTCCTTGTACTTCGTTGTCAATGCAATTTCATCTGCACATCCCATAACAAGTCAAACGTGTTTCATTCTGGTTGCTCCACAGAAGGAACCGCAACCTGAGCTTTTTAACACAAAAATTTAAACAAGAACATCTTTCTAGTTTAGGTCTCAGTTTTTTCCTATCCTTTTCTAGAGCCACAATCAAAGATCAGGTGATGTTAATCCCGCACTCTTTCTAGTGCTAGTACCATAGGATCCCGAGGGGGTACTAATCCACAGTCCTTTTGCCACTCAGGTTTGTCCTGGAGGACGAAGAACATGTCTGCATACGATACTTCGTCCCATTTTCCTTCTCTTCTCAGACACAACATTAATTGCAGGAGAGTGTTATAATCTAACGTTCCTCCCTCCTGAGGCCATTTCACATCACTCTCCAATTTATACAAAGGCCACCACTGATTACAATATTTAACCAATTTCCTTCTATTTTCGGTACCACCATGTCCTATGATATCACTCCAATGTTTTAATATACAACCCAAGGGCGATTTTTCACAGGGCTTACTCCTTCCATTTCCCATTTTGCAATTTTAATTACTTTGTTTTTCTCCGGCCGCCTTAGCCACCCAAGGTTGGAAACGCGGATAGAGCTTTTTACTCGTTTTGCACTCAAACGCCTGTCTCAAGCACTCTTGCACTCACACTTAGTCAAAATAATTAAGCTATACACGGAAAACCAAAATGCGCATCTCAATCACACCATTCACACTCTCCGGGCAGCCCGCAGTCACACAAGCAGTATGTTATACGGTACCGTGCACTTATGTACAACTTTTAGGAACACTAACAGTTCACAAAGTATGCATTTCAATGAACAATTGCCGAAAAACAAACAACAAACAAACCCCATTTTTCCTGGTCTTAAGCAGAGTGTTAAGTTTTCCGCTATTTGCCACGAATTACCAGAATGTTAATATTTTTCAACATACTTTTCATAACTCCGAGTTTTGAACATATAACAAGACAACACATAGAACAAACAAGACACAGAGCGCTATTTCAGTTGTTACATTCCAGGAATTCCCCAATTCTTAAGACAACCTAAAGGAAGTTTTTAGCTTCCTCTTTTTCCTACGCAAAAGTTTCCCTTTTACTTTTGCTGTGAGGTCCCTCTTGTTCCTGTGAGATTCCGCCTTATTCCGTCCCGCCCCCCGCTTTCCGTCACGAGGCTTCCGGGCTTTTAGGAATGGCAGTCACCTCGGGTTTGCTCGATCTGCCCTCAAGATCGCTAGCGGCCACCCCTTGGTCAGCAAACCCCCTCCCAAGGTACCTTTCCTCCTGGGGACTACGCTGAGCGCCGGACGTCTCCGTGCGTCTCACCAGCCGCCCCGTTACTAAACATACCGTTTTATCCGTGGATCCAGGGGTTTCTCTTCTGCTCCCGGGTGAACAGCTGAGAAGAGGAGGCTCCTCCGAGGAAATCTCCCGGGGCGCGCCTAGGAGCGTCCGCTCCGCAGCTGGTCCCTCAGCCGAGCAGAAATCCTCCTGCCTGGCTCGCCAAAGTGACGTGCGGAATTAGACTCTATAACTCGAAAGTTATAAAGTAGGTATGTTTATTGCGCGCAGATGCACGGGGGATCGCTCCTCCACAAGCGTGCATACCCGAAGTGACGAACCATCTCACATTTATACAATGAACAAATGAATATTCAATTAACGCCTATACATATTCGTTACCTAAACCCCGCTTCGTATGTTAATCAGCTTATCAGTCCGTTTCCTGGAATGTGGTGGTCTTGCAGGTTTGAAGGTGATTCATGTTCTTGTGACCATCCGATCTTCTTCAGGTGATTCATGTCCTTGTGACCACCCAATCTTCTCCAGCAAGGAGACTTAGCACTCCCTCCCTCTAGATAGCATTTGAATGTCTCTCATCTTTTCTCATTCTCTTTTAAATAGCCCCTTTGTTAGAGAAAGAGGGGCAGGCGTCTCCCTGTCTCCCCTTTGTTAGAGGAGGAGGGACAGGCGTCTCCTCAAAACTGTAGTTGTCACCGCACCCATGACTAGTCACCATACCCACATTCCTTAAGCAGACACATACAATCACAATCCATGTCCATTATCCCCATTTCACACTATTTCTCCATATCAAAACAGAATATACACTAATGGCATCAAATTAAGTGTAAAATATAACAGCCATGAAGTGGGAGACTGATTCATTTCCGTCCCCGTCCCCCCCGCCCACCCGAGGGATTTGGACCCCCTATCTCTAGCCTCTTAAGGGAAAACCCTAACTAGAGCCCTGGGCTGTGAAGGTAACCCTGCTCTCCTTTGGCTGGAGCTAGGCCATTATGCAGTTAAAGATGCAAGTGCCAAGGGGTAGGGAGCAGAGAGAAGTCAGACAGGGCAGTTAGGGGCTGCAGACTCCATCCTTTCTAGAGATAGGTCTGGGCTTCCCTCCAGGTGTCATTTCTGCAGCTTTCTTCATCCTCCTGTGTGATTGCACTTATGGCTTGGCTATGGTCAGGCTCCTTTCAGTTCATTCTTCCTGATAACCCTTTCTCTGCAGTGCCAAAGCTCCAGAAGAAGGGACTCAGGGTCCAGTATGGGTGAATGCAAATTGTTAAGGTACTTTTCTAGGCCTGAAACATCCTCAGCCTAAACTCAGACCTATATTCACTTCCTGGACAGTGCAGGCAAGTGGGTATGTTTCCTAAACATCTGTATTTCCCAGCTAAAATAAAATAAAAATGATGTAAGTTAAAATGTTTAAATTTGAGAATAACAAAGACAATGCAGGGAAGGTATTTCTCTTACACAGCTTTTTGAAAGTAGACCCATTTCTTCATATTGGTATAATCTCCTAGAGCAGGGGTCCTCAAACTACGGCCCGCAGGCCCGATATGGCCACCCAGGGTCCTCAATCCGGCCCCCGGTATTTACAGACACCCCCCCACGCCGGGGGTTGGAGGGGAAACCAAGCAGCCGCAGATGACTGCCTGCCACTGCTTCCGTGCCACCCCCTGTTTAAAAAGTTTGAGGACCCTTGTTAGACAGTATGAATGCAGCTGCATTAAAGCAGATGGAATATCTAAAATGATAGAACTTCAAACATGAAGCAAGGGGGAAAAAATAAGGATTATTTAATGAGATAGCTTTGAAAATTCATTGCTTGTTGCATCTGTCTACTGTGTCATGTTAAGATGTTTAAACATTTCAGATTTTTTAATCAATTAAGCCTCTTATGTGTGTAATTGTATGATTTCCATTAAGTTTGTCTGCAAAGGTTACCATCTGTTAACATATTGTCTCAGGATATAAGGTACTTTTTTCCATATTTATACAACAAATTTTGTCAAAACTATCAAATTTTGGTCATGGCATAGATGGGATCATATATCATTGGACAACAGAACCCATAACAAATTACAAGGAAAGTGGTGAAGGATTAGTTTCAGAGTTCATTCGAAGTCTTTCCATAAGCCTTAGTGAGCTCTTTATTATGCCCTAGGAAGAGTTACCAAGGTTATCAGTTTTACTTTACCAAGCATGTGCTGAGAAAAAAGCATTTTTTGTTGGAAAGAAGTTTTATCCTGGAGCCTGATATCAGCAGATGAAGGCAATTTCCCAGGGAGAACTGAAAAGACCCCAAGCTCCTCTGTGCTATCATACTAATGTAGGAAGAAAAAACTCAATCTGGTGCACTTCTCATTTACAGTCATTCCAGATAATTTTCATGAAAAATTGTTTACTTGTTTCCAATTCTATTAACTATGGTAATCCAAAAGGGGAAGAGAATTACCTTTATCATGATAGTGTTCTCTATTTCAGCAGACATCTGTCTCATAAAAGGTATGGGACAAGAAGTCTTATCTCAGAAGGCAATTAAGCTGATGAACTCCACAGTCTATTATTCCCATCTTGGGCCTGTTTTATTAAAGCCTCCTCAACATTTGTGTCTCCCTAATCAGTATCTGCACTCATTGATTTTGGATACTTTCCCTAAATCCATGTTTATTTTTGCAAGCTAGTCAAAATTTCTGCCTTCTTCCAGCTCCACACTGTGGCAGAAAAAGTGTTCTCTTCATTTAAAATGTAAATCATCTTTTAGGTTCGCTTCAAAGAATGTAGCACAAAGACTTCAGGGCTGATTTGGGTATATTAACAAATACTTAGTTTATATACAACATATACTCAGTTTATATGCTCAGCTTGTGTATATTAACATACACTCAGTATATGTTAATGGAGTCCATTTTTCAAAGTTGTCTGCTTGAAACGTGGCTATTGATGCCTGAAGAACATGGATGGAAAACACACCTTGCATGGACTTCTCTAGAGAATAAGAGAGTAGGGTTGACACTGATTTTAGAGAAGTTCTGGTATGGATTTGAACATGATCTTTTATCTCCTGCCCTCTTTTAATGACTATAGTCACTCAAGTCTAGAGAAAATAAAATGCCTTAATTTGATAAAAACTGTACAAAGAACCCATTATCAAATAACAGTGGCAGTTTGAACTAATATCTAGAGAGCCTAGTACTGAAATAACTCTAAATCTTTTGAGTATATTTACAGCTTCTGCATAATTTACCAAGGTAGCACCTACAAACAAAAATCGGACTGTACAAATGACAAGCAGATGCATGGATTTTACAAATATGGAACATTATCATCATCTAGCCCAACTTCTCACTCAAGACAGGCTATAAAACCAGCAAAACAGACAAGATAAACTTGAAAATTAGAGGTGAAAAAAAAATCCACTTGATTATTTTCCAACTTTCTGAAATTATGAAACTCCCAATAGAAAAGGAAATGGGGAATGGCAACATTATTGTGGGACTTCACTCACACACAGGAGACAGCATGAAAGAAGACATGAAAACAAGTGGAAGAGAAAGAAAAAAGGGGCTTATGGAGAGCTCATGTTGCCACTGAAGGAAACTAGCAGGGTTTGTTTTTTAGTTCAACAGCTGTATGACTGCATATATTTAAAACAAAAAATTATACTGAAGGGTGAACTGAATGAAGGAGATCCCATTAAACCTATTAAGACAAGCATAACCATCTCTATAATAAGAGTGTACAAAAGTGACTGAAAAAGCCAGCTGGTTGTTCAATAAGGCTGGAGCTTTCCAACTGTTCAACTTTAGCTCAAGAAATGTAATAGTGTGTCATTTGTCACTGTTCCTCACCACATCCTATGCAGAAATAGCTGTTAGATTTCATTCTTTCCTTATAGATGCCAATATTTCAGGCCTGAAGAGGAGAGCAGAAATGTACTCTTAGAGTACAGTTTCTACAGTCATATATGTTCATTTAAACACAGAATTTCTCTTCCAGCTAAGAGCAGCTGTTCAGCCTATTCCAGCCACCTTTAGCCTTCCTACACCTTCCTCTGTTTCATCTCCTTTTGAAATAGAAAACACAAGTGCAAACCTCATAATAAAGTAGCCTGTTTGTCAGAGGGTACATATCACTTTCACTCATCTTGGTCTCATTTCAGTTTTTACTACTGTGTTGCCCAAGAGCAAAATCAGAACAGTATTACTCAGTGTTTAAGCTGGAGCAACTTCATAACCTCCCATTTTTATTGCTGAGGTTATATTTATTCTATAGATGGAAGGCACTTTCATACTGGAAGCAGAACCTTGGTTCTATTGAAGTCTAAATAAATTTTGCTGTTGACATCAGTACAGAATATTAACTGGAGACTACAACAAGGTGTATGCTTGTAGAGTGAATAGCATGATTTACATACTTTTTGAAAAATCCTTTGTCTGTAGAAATGCAATGAGTGGAAATGAGAAAGTAAATGGTGATTCATATTCTGTGTTAAACTCTCTTCCCGTTTCATGGAAGTTAACAACATTATTAGCTGCTGCATAGATATTCTATTCTGGAAATACCTCAACAACTATCTGAACTCACTGTAGCCTTTCTTTTCTTTTTTTAAAAGGGCAGGGAAAGACATTATTTGTGATTCTATTTTTCAAAATAATGTATTTCCAAATATACTTATTTACATAAAGAAACTGTGAGGATAATTGTCTGTTCTAAAGAAATTAATTTTTTATAATCTCTGGAGTGGTAGGTTTAGGGGTTTTTTTGTGTTTAAGTGCCAACATAGCATGGAAACATCTGTCTCTGAGGTTTCCAGACCAAGTTTTTAAAACTGAAAAGCTGAAATACTGCTGATAAAAGCTATAATTCTTAATGTCTATCCAGGTTTAAACTAAATGTTTAGAATCACACCGCTGCACTAGATAGCATTCCATCTTAAATAACTAGGTGCTGGAGAAAGAAAGAAGTTTTAAAGTGCTTATATAGGAAAGACAAATGGTCCCTAGGAGATATTTAATACAAAAATCTTTCACTTCATCTCCCCTTATTTATTGTTGAGTACTAAAATGAGATCAGCTACTCCAGAGTCAGATAGAACAGAATTAATGGGGAACTGTGCTATTAAAAGCTTTAAAGTTATTTAAAGAAGGGACTGCTCCTTAACTATTTTTCACACAGTGGTCAAATCTGCAGTCTCTTCTATGGTTTTCTCAGGGCTCACATTTTTATGGAATTAAGTTCTGATTAATGTGAAGATCTTTCCTCCATTCAAATTAGCAAGGGTTTGCTACCAACATGAAAGGAGATGAGAAGAGAGGCTAGATTTAACCTTTCTTTGATTAATTTCTACATCATGGGGCTTGGAAATTTGAAGGGAAAAAAACCCCAAACAGCAAGGTGATCCATATTTAGACTGTATATCTGTACTTTCTCCTCCCTTTTAGGTACGCTTTTGTCAGATTATACAGCACCTCTTTGACTGAGCCAGTCGCTGACTGTTTAAACACTTTCCCTTGTAGGCTTGGTCCCATGATGTGTGTTACCATGGACAGTGGAATAAAACCATATGCTCAGTGAAAGCAACCAAAGGTTAGTGGTGCAAGGAAATTATTTATTTATAGTAATTTCAAGCAGTTCTACAGCCTCTGCCATAGCTCCATGTCTGAGATGATAGACTGAAATTTTGCATAAACCAGGCTTTGGAAAAAGGGAGGAACCGGCAGCCAAGAGACAAGAGAGTAATTAGACAGAACTCACTGTCACTTCTATGTATTTTTGTCAGCATTTCAATAATCTAACAAAGCCAGTAAATAACATAGCTGGGTTCTCAAATACAATGGGCTTTCTGAAGCATTTTATACTCATTTTGCCAGGAAAGAATCAGATACACAAGATAAAAGACATTTGAAGGACAGGTCCATACTTTGAAGGGGAGATTTTGGTCTACTGGCATATTTTATGTTCAAATTATGTGAGTTTAACATTGCTCAAGATGAATTTTGAAAAACTTTTTTTCCCTTTTCTAAAGAAGTGGAGTCTTTTTTGGTATTCAAAAGATTCCCTTTCTCCCTTTTGTACCCAAAGAGTCTTCAAGATCTAACTGTTCCTCATTTTGCCCAGGGAGTTAGTGACAAGGAAACATAACAAAATGCATACTCCCTAATAATCCTCTCTGATGGAACACACACACACATATGCTTATATATTTATATATATATATACACGCGCACACACACATATATTTGTGTGTATATATATATAGTGTGTGTATATATATACACACAATACTGCTAATCAATGAGCTAGGGACTGAAAGTCACATCCTGGCACAATTATTAGATACTTATCACAGTTTTAAAAAAATTTGGGGGGGGGTTTAGGCTTTTTCCTTATCACAGGTGGTTTTAGAGTCATCATTTTAGAGGTCTTGCAATTTTCACTTCAATTACTATTCCTTCTTTGTGTATTGATTGATCCCCTTGTCTAAAGTTTCCATCTTACAGTTTTGTCACTGAGCCTTTGGCTTCACACGGTATCTCAAATGCCACAATCTGCTTTATTAGAAGGAAGTAATCTGTTTGCAAGCAGGTTTTTAAGATACCTTCTCTTGTCCACAGCCTAACTAGGTCAGATAGATGTGCTTTTTCTGTCTTTAGAAGCAGATTTGTCCAGCACAGAGCTTCCTGAAATGAAACAGGAGTGTCTTTAATACTCTAACCACCTTCATGCTCTCCACCCAATATTTCCGGGAATGGTTTTATAAAGAGCATCAACATGTCACAGGTAACAGAGGGAAAATATGTCTAGTTTTCCAACTTAACCTCCACCTGGTTGGACAGATGCATGTACACAGACACACACACACTTTCAGATAAGTGCATCCCTAGAGAACCAAGGGAAAAGGTAGAAGCCTTATTTAAGAAGAGCCAAAATTCATAATCAATATTTTAGATTAATCCCAAATTTAGAAGCTCCCTGTACAATCAGTGGAATACAAAATTTTGCCAGAGGACAATTATTAATCTGCCTTGTCACACTGTACCATAGAAAGGATCAGAGCATTCTTAGGTGCCAATTACACTGGAGACCTGAGAAGTTGTTGACATTAATTCTATATTTAGTTTTAAAGTGGGGGTTTGTCCACCTGTTTAGAAACAAAAAAACCCACCCTAGATTATGTCTGTAAAACTGATAGTAATTCAGAGAGTGGTCAAAGGCCTCTCCCAAATCTGCCAGGTAAATAGCTCTGGGATTAAACCATAGAAAATTAATTAATCTCTGCCTTCTTATTACAATACAAAGTGACAGAAGCCAGGAAACATGGTGCAAAACCTGATGGTACACAGTGTCCTTAGATAACTTGGCCATTGTTTTCTCTCACAGCAGCACATGTTAATGATACAAAGAAGTTTAAAATTTCTTGTTTGACTTTGCATGTCACAGCCATAATAAATGTGCATATTATTGTTTGTATTGCCATATCATTTAGATGCACCACCAATTTCTAGATCCTGTGCACACACAGCCAAGGACAGGATTCTACCCACAAACAGGCTGTCTGAATTAAATTAAGAAGAAGCACTGCCATACAAATTCATCTGCCAAGTAGCGTGTCATGGTACAGCATGTTTATGTTGCAAAGATGTTGTATGGGTCAAACTTGATTTAAACCACCAATTCTACCACAGGAAGACCAAAGCTTATTTGTTCTCCACTAGTCAATTTAATTCTGCTTTAAAAGGAAATTGCTTATATGGGCCTAAGACATCCTTAGTTGCATTTAATTTAAAAACCAACAACCTCCAAACCAATAAACTAGACAATAAAATGTCAACTCCAAGAGAACAAGAAGAAAAAAGAGATTTGGTTTTTTTTGTTTCTTTTAAGGAATTTGTGTGACACAGAAAAATTAAATATGATGAGGAATGAAGAAATTAGTTTTAATGTGGACAGTACACGAGCCTCTCCCTTTTCCTGCTGTCTGCAGCCTCTGAGCCTTGTTACAAAGCCACACTGACTCCATTTGGTGAAGAATTCAGACCACACCTCTCACATTTCCACTATGGCCCTCCTCCTCTTGGAGACATGGAAACTTTCCAGGGGTCCTTGGAAGCAGGATCTCGGAAACGCAAGAGCATGCCAACAAAAATGCCTCCTTCTATTGCTCTTGAGGGTTCCTCACCACCACCAGACAGACCTGAAGATCACAATGATATAGACTCTTCCAGTCTCCCCTTGGTGTTTCAACAGCCAGCACAGCCCAAATACAGTTCCCAGATGATCAACCTCTGCAACTTTGGTTTTCAGTTCTACAGAACACTGGAGCACTTTGGAGCCAAGCCCATTAAGCAAGAACCAATGAAATCTAAGATGGCATGGCCCAGTAGCCCAGCATTCATGCAGGCTCCTTACCCTTGTTATCCTAAAGTCCATCCTGGCTTAATGTTTCCTTTTACTGTGCCTCCAAAATTTCATTTCAGGAACCCCTTTCAAATGAAAAGGCCTTCAGAGCCACCCTTCAGAAAGGCTGAAGTCAGAGGTGAAAATAAACAGAAAGTGGAAAGAGTAGATGTCAACCTTCAGATAGATGACAGCTACTGTGTTGATGTGGGGAGTGAACAGAAACGCTGGCAATGTCCAATGTGTGAGAAGTCATATACATCCAAGTACAATTTGGTCACCCATATCTTGGGGCACAGTGGCATTAAGCCACATGCTTGCACCCGATGTGGCAATTTTTTCAAGCAGTTGAGCCACTTGCACACACATATGTTGACACACCAGGGCACTAGGCCACATAAGTGCCAGGTGTGCCACAAGGCTTTCACTCAAACCAGTCACCTTAAGAGACACATGATGCAACACAGTGACATCAAGCCTTTCAACTGCAGGATCTGTGGCAGAGGTTTTGCCTATCCCAGTGAGCTGAAAGCACATGAGTCTAAGCATGAGAGCAGCCAAGAGAACATTTGTGTGGGGTGTGGTCTGGACTTCTCAACCTTGTCTCAGTTGAAAAGACACTTAACAACCCACTGTGGCCCTGTACAGTACAATTGCACTGAATGTGATAAGACCTTCCAGTACCCAAGTCAACTGCAAAAACACATGATGAAGCACAAAGACATCCGTCCATACATCTGCACTGAATGCGGCATGGAGTTTGTGCAGCCTCACCATCTCAGACAACACTCCCTAACTCACAAGGTAAGCTATCACGAGTTGCACTGTTGCCTTGCATCGGAAGGCAGCACAAGGATTACAGACTGCTGAAAATACACGCACCTCCTTGGAAAGAAGGTAATCAGTCTATAAAGCCTCATGCTGGCCCTTTGCCAGAGGGAGAATTTTATGTACAGCAAAAGCCCCAGCAACGCTAGCAATACTAGAAGCTAGATGTCTCTGTCAGTCTTAAGAAAGTACATGCAAAAATGTTTTGTTATAAACAGGAGTTAAAGTAAGACACCTGTATTACTTCCCAAAATTGTAATCACATCTCTCTGTTTCTGGGTTTTATCCTCAGAATGACCTTCTGTAAAATAAGTATAATTTTGTAGAGCTGTCTAAACCCCCTGAAATTTTAACAGAAATTTTCTACTGAAAAACAGATCTATTGCTTTGCTTCCCTTAACTGGGAAGTAGGTGGATATCCAATAGGTTGTATGTATGCAGCAAAAGAAAGTATATTATTACTCATCAGAATTTGAAGAATCATTATAATGAGACATTTAGGGGAAAAAAAATAACCTAAGAAAAATTCCCCTTTGTGCATAAGTAATCCAGAATGCCAGTTAATAAAAGTGGACAAGCAGGACCATAATCCCAGCCAATTCCTATCATGTGGCCTTGCCACTGCTATCAGTAATGACAGTGTCAGTTTAGACTAGGAGCAGGCTTTGTAACACATCTAAAAGGATCACTTTACAAAATAGGAAAAATATGTGTTCCATTCAACAATGTGTGAAATTAACTTATCTACCTTTAGAACAATATTACTAAGACAAGTGAAAAAAACACACATTTTATAAGAATTTGCTTCCAGTCTTGTATATTTTTTCCTTTAATACTTGATTTTTGGCTTTTATCTGAAAAACAGAAAGCTACAGCATTTTACTCTAATAGACACATTTTCTTTTAAAAAAACCCCTCTACTTCCACATTTGCTTGTTCTTCCCTACTACACTTATAATTTCTGCTTTTTGTGGGATTCCCTGGTTTTTGGATTTGTCATGCAAAATTCTACTAATTCAAAACTTGATAGTCTTTTGTCATAGGAAATGAAATGCCCTTGAGCTTTTAGAGAGTTTCTGCTTCTTTGTCCACAAGCTGCAGCTGTGAACATAATTAACAGTACTTAGCTGCCCAAATGTAGCCTCACATCAGATAAGGAGACAGAGTTGTTGTTGGTGTTCAAGGTTTTAGTTTTACAATTAACTCTGAAAACCACTTACTGGTACAAAAGTAGAGATAGTTTCAAATTATCTTTGTAATGGGGGCCTGCGGGAGGAGTAATTGCTCTTGACACTTCACTAGTAAACCCTCATTACCTTCAGCAAAGTACTCAAACTCTTAAAGTGTTTAGTGGTAAATTAATTTATTTTCATAGCATCTAAATGACTTTTTGAGGACCTGGAAGTTAGACCACATGAGTGTGACCAAGAATATTGAATTATGTATTAGTAAAATGACCAGATGGCATACAGGGTGCTAGAAATACTCTGTAAACACCAGATAAAATGGGGTCACTCCATTAGAATTAGTTTAAGCCCCACTAAGAGTAGTTTTTACTCTTCCTTGAATGTAACATGCATCCTTATTTGGTGGCATTGCTTGAATACTTCTTGGTTATTTCAGATTATTTTCTATAGCTTTCTTCAAAACAGGGGCAGGTCTTTTTTTTAGAAGCCAATGACACTCAATTACCATAGGCAGGCACTACTTTAGTCTCTTAACTGGTTAGCTGTTATTCTTGGTCAATAAGTGTACACATTTGACCAATATTTTACAGAAGCAGCAAAGTAGGAAAGAGAAGCTCTACTACTATATCTCACTGATTTGTAAATTTATTGATGGAAACAAAACTCATTATTTTATTAAGCTTACGTTTTGTTTTCCCTCTCTGCTTTTCAGATTCTTGTAAGAATTTCCCAAGAAAAAATACATAAGTATCTATAACTTTAGCAAATGATGTTAAAAGCAAAATAATTTATTGCCTGCTTTGCTATTGAAGAATGAATAATTCATATATTACTGTACTGAAGATTATTTTTTTTCTGATTTTTTTTTCTTTTCTTACAGGGTGTGAAAGAGCACAAATGTGGAATTTGTGGCCGGGAATTTACTCTGCTGGCCAACATGAAGCGACATGTCCTGATCCACACCAATATCAGAGCCTATCAATGTCATTTGTGCTTCAAGAGCTTTGTGCAAAAGCAGACTCTTAAGGCCCACATGATTGTTCACTCTGATGTTAAACCCTTTAAATGCAAGGTAAGTGTATCTCATGGCAGAGGCATAAACCCACTGGATATTTCTGTGATGTTATCACCTGGTGATATGGTAGAATAAGAAAAACAAGACTTGCTAACATATTCTACAGTTGTATTTAACACAAAACAGTCTAGTTTCCTTTCTTGACCTCAGTTCTGCTTAGGTAGCACAAAATAATGGAGTTATCAATACCAGTGATTTACTCCCTTCCCCTTCAATATCAGTAACTTTCATCCTCAAATATTTTTTCCACTTAGCAAGCATTTAAATGCCACTGCAGTTTGAGGACAATAAACATACCTGACATTTGCTTAGTACAGCTATCCAAACAGAAGTCTAAGTGCTTAATAGCTTGAAACACTGGCTAAACACATAGATCAACTTGTGCACCCTGTAGAGGACCATGGAAAAGCAGCAGCCATGACTTCACACAGTGATGCTATGCAACAGATCAGGGAAGGACTCAAAGAAAGCTACAGCAAAATTGAACTGCAGAAGAGATTTGAATGGGCCAAATGCAATTACCAGACTGAAATTCAGGGCAGGAAATCAGTATCCTAATGAAATGGACTCTCAGACCATTTAGCCTTTTTAGGATCCTCTGGGAATTCCAGTTTGCTACCTCCCTCCAGCACATTGGAGGCTGACATTCCCTTTCCATTTCCTCTTCTCCCCTCCTCCCCATAAACTTTTGAGGCTTTGGCTTTCCTGACTGTGTTCATCTCTAATTTCTTCCTTATGAATGTTTATATTCTTATTCAGTATTGGACACTACATCTGTTCCTTTTGCTGCCTATCTGGCTCACTATTATAGTCATACCTTGTGAAGTCAAAGGCTGTAGGTTTTAATCCTACTTTGATCTGCTCTAAGAGGGCTATAAATATGGAGTGGAGCATATCACCCAGTTTATGCCTGAGTAAATGAAGATTGATCTGGAAGCAATTTCTAGAACTCTTTCATCCAACATCTTTATGAAATTAAATATTTTCATAAAAGGAGTCTTTCATCGAGAAGCAAAGCTGGATGAAAAATTTTAAATGGAATTATTTTCTCTTGAAAAATGCAGAACTTCAAAATGTCATAGGAAAATACATCTTTCAGGGATAATTTTAATAGGAAAATGTCCAAATGAATCTTTTTTTACTTCCTCATTTTGCTTTGATAACTTTGAAACATTTCACTTTGAAAAAATAAAAGCAAATCCAGTCAGGAACTGGAGTAACAGTGTGTTTTCCAGCGAGTAACAAAAGCTCTACAGGAACACCTGTTTTTTTGTTTTTGGGGTTTTTTTTACTTCTCTGTCCCCACCCAATGTTCCTAGGAGGAAAGAAACAAGCACAGTGAACCATTCTCCTATGGCTGAAGGGGTATGAATCAACATCAGTGCTCCTGAACAGAGTGGGGATCCTAATTATAAGCAAAGGGAGAATTGGGAATTGCTCTTTAGCATTAGGAACATCCCTTGCCTCTTTGTCAGAGCCCTTGACAGACTTGATCAAGTATATATGGTTGGTATTCAGAGGGTTAAGGCAATGACTAGATAGCAACCTTTTGGCATCAAGCTCCTCCTCAGCAGAAGGAAGGATATAGCTGTATGAACAGCCTGCTTAACAATGGCTCACACGTCCCCCTGGAACCGCCTGCAAATAGATTTCATCTTGCTTTCTCTTGTACTTTTCAGAGCTTCCTGTTTTCTCACGGTCCTTTTGGACAGTTTACAGTCTTTCTCCTTCTCCTCTCTTTGAGGAAAGGAGCACCCTTCTTATGAAGAAAGAAAAAAGAAGAATGCAGGGGAAAGAGAGCACAGCAGTAGCCTTTCTACTTCACTACATGCAATGTTTTTATTTACCTTTTTCTCATAGCAAAAAAACCCTGTGATTCTTTCCTATGTGTCTAATCACAGCTAAGCACAGACTATCTGAAGTGGGGGTATAGCAGTTGTCCTTTCTGTTTCCTCATCCAACTGCAGCCTGGATCTCTGTGTGATTTTTCTCTGAAGAGTGAGCTTCTCTGTAGTTTTTAAAGGCCTGAGCCCATGCTTCCTTGTTTATTTCTGTTTTAAACAAAAACACTGAGGAGTTCTGAAGGAGTTGCACCAACTGGTGCAATAGTGCTAATTCTGATTTGTAAAGGAAGCTCCTATGAAATTTACAATTTCTATTAGTGCTGAAGTCAGTAATGTTTCAGACCTGCAATAAAGAATGCAATGAAGTTTTCTCCAGCCTAGCGAAATGCACTTTGCAGCAGATGTTTTGAACTCCACTTTTTCCCATCTAAAATCATGGGTTTAGAATTCAGGGGTCCTCAAACTTTTTAAACAGGGGTCCGGCGCGTGGATGAAGTGGCAGGCATTCATCTGCGGCTGCTTGGTTTCCCCCCCAACCCCCGGCGGGGGGTGTGTGTGTGTTCTGTAAATACCAGGGGCCGGATTGAGGACCCTGGGGGGGCCGTATCTGGCCCGCGGGCCATAGTTTGAGGACCCCTGGTTTAGATCAAGAGTCAAAACCAAAGAAAATGTGAGAGATAAGTACTTTGGGAAGAAACAAAACAGACTGACAAATCTAGAAGGGTGATACTTCATGTGGTGGCTTAGGAAGACAAAATCTATTGTTGAACTAAGTCAGCTTTTCTAGCAAACTGTACTGAAGTCCATTTCACCAGCCAGTACATCAAAGTGTGTTCAGCAGACTTGCAGCTGAGGTCTTTCTCTTCAGGGCTTGAATTTTATTTTGTCTAAATTAGAAAGCCTAACAAAAAGTCCACAAGTAAACTATGTTGTTCCAGCTATCCCAAGTTTTCTTGCATGAGCTTTGCATCTCCCTGAGTGCTAATGTGCTCTGTGGTGACTTCTGGAGCTCTCCCATGCAACTGGCTCTGGATCATCTTTCACACTCTGCTCATCAGTACTCACACCCCTGTCCTGTCACAGAGGAAGAAAATCTTGTACACTTTCCTAGTTTGATCTGCAGACTCAGGCTGTTGTTTAAGCACTAGCTGTGAATCCCAGCTAGCTCTGAGTTGCCGTCTTTCAGCATGTGAGCCTGAAACTTGCTCCCTTCGCCCTCTGAATCATGGACATTCATCTGAAACTCATCTTGTGCCTTTTGAAAGGGACTTCGTACCAAGATACCATGCCACACAGAGCCATGGTTCTGAAAAAACAATTTTCATATCTGCATTTTTTTTCCATTTTCCTGCTACACCTCTCCACTCTAGTACCTTTTCCTTGTGTCCCCAGAGAAAATTTCAGGACAGGAACATATTATACATCCCTAAGACTGTGCATGACTTTGGGAAATGGAAAACCTATTCCCTTTATTCAAAGACACAAAATTTTTATGCTGTAAGGATCCTTTAGGAAGTCCCCTCTCTTTTCATTATGAAGAAAGAGAAATAAAAATTGCCTTGACAAAAAAAAAAAAAAAAGCTCTTACCAGACCCTTTTTACTACTCAATACCTTATAAAGATATAGATTTGCATGAAGTACTCTAGCCATTCACCTGTTCAACCTGATTTTCCTTGATTACCAGTTTAGATAGAGTAATAAAGACCTAGCTATCAGAAAGCAAAAGCTGGTAAGAACACAGGTCAGCCAAGCAGATAACCAGAAGCCTTCTGCTAAGAGTTATTAGAGATATATTATTATTGGCATTCTTATAGCCAGGGAAATATTGACACATCTTAGATCATTCCAGCAAGCTGTCAAGATATAATCAGCTGGTGTTCTTCCTTGTGAATTTTCTGTGCTCATCAATGCTTCTTTGTTTCCTCACAGCACTTTTAGAATGTTTTTTGGTGCATTCATTTCACTGAATATAAGTCATCTGACAGATTAGTTTTCTTTGAATGCAAAAGAGAGACAGTCCTCTTTCCTAAGTGGATGGATGACCCACTCAAATCTACTTTTTATTTAAAAACAATACCACTGCAAATTTTTTATATTAATGAACTGCTTCCATTTTCCCTCAAGAGATGGTTTAAAAAGCAAAGGATACAGTACTACTTCACCAAGAATCATTCCACTTCCTACATTTCATCCAGATATTCCAGGTGATGGCTTTGTGAATTTGAATCAAAAAGTACTGTAGCAGACCTTTTGTACTACCAAAATATATTAAATCAGAAGTCAGACTGGACCAAAAATTTGGTGGAATCTCAGTAATCACTTTTAAATAATTTTCTTTCAGATGAGTACACGCCTTGATGTAAGTTTCAGTTACTCAGTAATGGTAATTCTGGATCCTATAGTAATAAAGATCATAAAAATAAATAAATAAACATGATGGTAAAAGTATTAAAAAAAAGAATTTAAGTAGAAAGCAAACACAGAAGTCTGCAGAGGATGGAAATAACCACTTGAATGTGAATTAAATTATAAACCATGATAGGGAAAAAACGGAAGACAAGTAAGACTAGAAGCTTCTAACAGTGACACTAAATTCTCGTGTCTTGAATCATAGAATCATTTATGTTGGAAAACACGTTTAAGATCGAGTCCAACCATAAACCTAACACTACCAAGTCCACCAGTAAACCATGTCCCTAAGCACCACATCTACATATCTTTTAAATACCTCCAGGCATGGTGACTCTACCACCTCCCTGGGCAGCCTGTTCCAATGCTCGACAACCCTTTCAGTGAAGAAATTTTTCCTAATACCCAATATAAACCTCTCCTGGCGCAAATTGAGGCTGTTTCCTCTCATCCTATCGCTTGTTATTTGGGAGGAAAGATCAACCCCCATCTTGCTACAACCTCCTTTCACGTAGTTGTAGAGAGCGATAAGGTCTCCCCTGAGTCTCCTTTTCTCCAGACTAAACAACCCCAGTTCCCTCAGACACTCCTCATCAGACTTGTGCTCCAGACCCTTCACCAGCTTAATTGCTCTTCTTTGGACATGAGAATATGTTTGATTTATAAGGAAGCAGACTACAAAAGTCACATCTAGATAAAATAATGAAAAAAAACAACTTATTGTTTCACAGAATGGAAATCTGAAGGATCTGTGGCTTGAGCTGTCAGGAACACGCTTCAGGGAAAGCTGAGTCATTCTTGCAGCCCCATGAGTGTTTAAATTCCATCTTATTCGCCAGAGACACTGAAACACAGAAGCTGGTAAACAGAAGATAAGAGGATCAGAGAAAAATGGGGGAGCAAGAAACAAAGAAAAAAAGGGATTTCTTTTTCTAGCTTTAAGCAAAATATGCAGCCATTTAATTTCCACTTAAAGAGAATTAATATTCTGCTTGACTGTTTCACAGAAATTTTTCATTGGTTTTATCTTGTATCTCCATCTCTACCTGGCATTGTTCTTGATTAAAGGCTAGTTTTATAAACTAGAAATGAAATGGTTCACTAGGGCAGAAATTATACTTTGAATTTCATTCAAGTTAAGAGTCTTTCAGGTTGCGTACTTAAGCCTCTCCCCTCCTTACAACAACATACCCTGATTTTGGGGAATCCTTGACTGTGTGTGTCTCCTAGTCACCAAATTTAAAAAAAATGGCAGCAGTGCAGAAGGCCCTAGATAGATCAAACTTAACCACATATTCTTGTCTGTAGGTTTTTAGCCTGTATCTTTGAAAAACAAATTGCAGCCATAAGCTGCCCAGGGTTCAAGTTGAGAAAGGTAGGTTCTATTTCTTTTTAAAATGTTCACCTTGGAAGTACCCCTACAAACAAATAATTTTCATTTTTACTGGTTTTGACAGCTGTGTGGAAAGGAATTTAACAGAATGCAATTTAATGGGACACATGCACTTGCACTCAGACAGTAAGCCTTTCAAGTGCCTCTACTGTCCCAGCAAATTCACCTTGAAGGGGAACCTAACCAGGCACATGAAAGTCAAACACAGCGTCATGGAAAGAGGATTTCAATCTCAAGGTAATATTTTTCAGTTATTCTCTGAGAGGTTTGAAGGTGCGTATCAGTAAACCCAAATGGGCTTTGTACCACAGATCTACAGTCTCATACCATAGATCCAATGCAATTGGAAGAGATTGAATTCCATAAGCCTGGGAGGTTGTAGTGACCCTTGTCTCAGAGACCTTTCAGACTAGATTAGATATCTGATGGCACAGAGGTACAAACCAAGATAGAGTAGTAGACAAAACCAAAATGAGACAGTACTTGTGAGCACAAAGGAAATATTTTTAGCCTCATGTGTGCATACATGCCAACACTATCTAAAGAAGTGGGGGAATTAGGGGGGATTGTTTTGAGAGTTTGAGTATACAAGATATTTTGTTTGTTAAGACTTTCTGGATTAATAACTCCTTCATGGGTAAGATTTCTTGGTGTTCCTCAAATTTGGGCTTTAGGGCAGCCTAGCACATATTTACAAAGATTCTAACTGATAATAATATAAATGTCTCCCCCTCCCCCCTGTAAATCTCCTGCAGCACCATGCTAGTTATGCAATTACTTGTAATTGAAGACAGCCAAAGTGCTTTTCAGTGTACAGAGATTCTTCAGCCCTTGAGGCTTATCAGACAGAAGACAATTTGTGAGGGCTGCCACCTGCTCATAAACCATTTTAACAAATACAACCTGTTGCAAAGTAGCAGCTGTATCTAGAGAGGCTGCATAAACTGGATTCAATTACTGAGGAAAAAAAACCCCAACCAAAACTAAGCAAATAAAATAGTGGCTTTCATAGATTTTTGCTATTGGGTGAAATCCTCACCCCGGTACTGTCATCATTCTTTTAATTAAGATAGACTATGCTTGCAGTGTCTGAATCTTCTTCTGTGCATCCTGATGGTCAGAGTACATCTGTGTTACCCACTGGGTAATGTCTGAGTTTCCAGTAAGAGGAACAGAAAGGAGACACTCTGACAAATATTAAGACAAAATATATTCAGGACCACACTGAGATTTATACTGCATAACTCAAAATCATCATTTTATTATAATGATCTATTCAAGCTGAAACACTATCTAGTGCATACAGCTTTTCAGCAGCACTAGATGAGAGAGGGAAAATCAAGGAGTGCTGAGGTCGTAGACTGATGAGACATAATTGAGTTTTCATTTTTTAAAGTAGTAACTTTGAACCAGAGGGTCTATAGAACAAATATGTTAACATGCTTTTAATCTCTTCCACTTCTCTGGAAAAGAATATACAAAACCTGGGACTTCGGTTATGGCATGTGATGATTTAGGTCAAAGTGTTCATTTAAAAAAAAAAACAACATAGGAGGAGGAAATAGGTAGGTTCACTGGAAAAAATGGTTTACAAGAGGCCAGGACACTTCACTTTTATTCCTAGTTCTCTCATAAAGTGTCTGGCATATACAGCACAATGGTTTGTGTGTCCTGACCTGGCTGTGAAGTGGATATGATAGTACTTCTTTTAACAACATCTCAAAGGACATGCCATGAGATGTAAACAGTAAACTAGTTGGAGATAGCTGGGTGAAAGACAAAGGTAAAATATTAAATAGAAGGCTATCTCAAGTTTTTTAACCATGTATTATATAGTAAAATTTGCTATATATAAATTGTTCCTTTTCTCTCCCCTCAAACCACTACAAGGTTTTGGAAGAAGAAGAAATTCTCTGTCCCAGACAAATGTCTTGAGAAGCTTAGAACAGGAAGAACCCTTTGATCTTTCCCAGAAAAACCAAGGGAAGGGAATCTCATTTCATTCAGATGGTGAGAGTGCCAAGGGGAGCTCATGCCAGGAAGAAGAGGAAGACAACTGCTATGAGACAGAGCGTTACAGCCCTGGCATATACCATCATGACAACAACAGGCTGTATGTGGCTCAAAATCTGTCTGGCAAACCTAAGTGCATGATGAAGGACTGCAATGAGAAAGAAGAAATGCTAAGTGAGGGAGGACTGGAGAAGAGAATAGGAAATTCAGACAAACAGGAGAGCCAAGGAGAGAGAGACCTTGCAAACAACAAAGAACATCTCAGCTTCAGATCCTTTGAAAAGGCCAGACTTGGCCATTCTCTCTCTGATTACTTGTATTTCAAACACAGGAACAAGAGTTTGAAAGAATTACTGGAAAGAAAAGTGGAAAAACAAACAATACTTATAGGCATTTAAATGGACATTTAAAAAAAGCTGGAAAATTTGAACCAGATAGCTTTTAACATGAACTGTAATTTACCAAAGCCTGGAAAGTTGTAGTAGTCTTTAAAAATAAACAAGTCAGATGAATAAAAATAATTTAAGGTAAAATCTATATTAAAAGAATAAAGCAGTCCAAGGTCACCAAGAAATGCAATAAATATGGAACACTAATGTTACAGATTTGCTAATAAGTTAAGATTGATTGACTTTATTTGATTGATTATTTGATTTTATAAAATTATTTTATAGAATAGAAATATAGAAGGATAAGAAATATTTTAATGAAACTTATAGTTGCACAGTAAAAGCTGCTATGAGATCTTCTGTACATCCTGTACCAAGGCTAGAAGAATGGGCTAGAACCATTGTTAAAACTTAGGTAATAACTTTAGGGTTTGAAAGGTTTCTTTGTATTTGACTAGTCTTCTGTATGTAGAAGGTGTATTGAAATGTCAAAATATGAGATTAATGGAAACCGGGAGGAGTCGACTGGAACAGCTTGTAGTTACCTGCCAAGAAATCGTGAACTTTAGTAAAAGGTAATTCCGGCAGAGGGAGATCGCGACCACCGACTCATATACCACCTACCCAAATCGTACCCCAGACCCATTTCTAGACCTTTCTAAGCTCTACTGCGCAGAATCGGATATAGGAAGAGTGTATGTTAATGATTTACGGGAAATATTATGATTATGCATGAATATTTAATGAATATGTATGAATAAGTTCTATATATGGTGTCTAATTTTGAGACTTGGTGTGCGTTGATCGTGAGAGGACTCGCTCACGCACCCGGCCGTCAATAAAGAAGTGTCTGCTTATCTGCATCACATTGGTGTCGATAAGTTCTTCATTCTGAGATTTCGGTAACACTAACATTTTAATACTTATTCAATTGATGTAAAAGCAGACAATGGGGTACAGAAGCTTATTTTCCTTTATCTGGGGTGGTAGAGACTTCTACACAATTTTCTAGTTATCAGAAAGCAATGTACTTTAGTGTTTGATTTATATATGAATAAATATATATGAACATTTGTAACTATAGGTCTCAAAAATCTGAAAATGCTAAGTATTTCACAGTATGAGCAAGAGTACTGTTAAATACGGTGTGCATGAAAGTGCTGTCACTCTCAGAACTAACACAATCCAAATACTTTCATTTACTGAAGTTACTGGTTTAGTTCAACCACTTAAGAGTGAGAAATGGGAAACAAATTAAGAAGAAATGCTAATGTCTTGTGAGATAGTGAAGTACAACTCTGCAAGGCTTTGAAAGGACTGGAATTTATGGTCACAGAAGCTTTTCCTCTGGCACATTAAATATTTATGTTTTGCTGTTTCAGTCAGTATAGGAATATTCAGCACTTCTTCAAGTGAAATAGCATGGACTGCATTGACATTTTGTTCTATTGTCTGCTCAGAACAATACATTTCATCATCATCAGCAGCAGCATGTAGCATTTGCAAGTCTTGCTGTAATTACACATAAAGCAGTGAGTCATTTCATTGAGAAAATGATGTAATTTTGCCATTTATCTCTTCAGTTTATCTTGGCTAGCAAGGGTGATTTTGAAATTCCCAGGTCTGATTGGATTTTATTTTAGAAGGGATGGCAAAAAAAGAGCCCTTACAGGGCAAGTAGTACTTCACAGAGGAAAACTGGTTTAGATTTCCTCTTATCTGAGGCAGAAATATTCTCTTATTAACATGGCTTGACCAGTAAGCTCCGGGCCTTTCAGAAGAATTCTATTAATGCAGTTTTTAATGAGTCATTCCCAACTTTTCATCCTCTGATTCCCATACAATTCTATGTTCATAACAAATATATATATACACACAATTACATGTTCATAAAAGCACATTCCATTAATTGCATTAATAGTTTGATTAGCACCTTGGTTTCTGCATCTTCAAGATATATGACAAACAGCTCCAAGCAATCCCGTTGCTTATAAGGAAATAAAGATTTAATAAATAATTTAATTATTTCTATGACATTTTGACATCCCAGCTCAAAAGGTCAGAACTTATATATATATGGTACATAATTTCCAAATATTACTTCATTCTTCACTTACCTGCCAATATCTTGATTTGAAATACCTTGTTATCATCATGCTCAATATATAGCAAGTTATAATTAAATATTAAGTCATATACTTATGGCTTGCTAAGACTAGAGGCCTGTAGCTGCAGCTCTCTGTCATTATAAGAAACCTCCCACCTTACAGAAGTAATTCTCACACCTACTAGTTAATCAGCATTCACAGGGCAATAGTCCTTATTCATCATGTAAAACTGGGTTTGTGTAGCCTGATGCTGCAGAAAATGGTTTCATTTTTCAGGGCTCAAACAGCATAGTAAAGATTCTGAATGAAGAACAGAGAAAGCTATTGATATAAGAAGCTTTAATGTACAGGTCACTTCTAAATGTAATTAACTCTACAGCTAATGTACATGCTTTTTTAGAATAAAAAGGGTATACCAAGTTGATGTGGAATGTTGGTCACTTTAGGACTAGAATGAATGATGTATTTCAAAATTAGGTGTATTTCAGAGGTACATAGCCATGTTTTTTCAGTGATGAACTGTTTTATTATATATATTTATCTTCCTTGCTTCCACTGCAAGATAACTCCTCTTGAAAAAGGAGCTGTCTTTCAAGGAAAACATTATGGTCAAGCAGAAGAATCAGAAAACTTTTAGGAATAGTGTGTACAACTGCATTCTTTCTCTGTCTAGAAGGAAAATGATCAGATAGAAATTCATCATGAATTTAGTTTAGGAGACTGTCTCTTAGAAATGGGAACAAGTCTTTTAGTTACCTTCTTGGCAATATATTGCTTCTGGCTGACAAAAGCTCCTATTTTTGATAGTATACAGCCAAGAGCGGAAAGCCATTGACTCTCAGAAATGTCTCTCTCAAGGTGATGTAGTTCCCAGCTGTGCACCATTCAAGATCAGTTCACTCAACCTCTGCAGCCATATAAGCTCTTATAGTAAAAGTTGAACCTGATTGCAATTTCTATAATGGTGATCATGCGGATGAGTTAATTTAGCAAGTCACTTCACTTCTGCAGTGGCTAGAGCAGAAAGGCGTGTGGCCCTTGCATAGCCCTGTTGTCTATAAATTGGAAAGTGTTACAAGACAGCTAGACAAATTATCAAGAAAGAGACAAATGGTTACATATCAAGAGCATTCAAGTCAAATGGAACAAAGGAGACATTTTCAGCAGAGCTCCGCTCCCAGCAGATAACATCACAACCAGAAAAATGGCGTCTTCTGGAAGTATTGGGTCCAGAATTCCCTTACAGGCCTCATAAGGGAAAGTGTCAGAGGTTTCCTCAGGAAAGGAAGTCACTGCAAACAATTCTGGGTTGTCTGAATGGTTAACCCAAACACTTTCAACCACACCTTCACTGCAGCCAATTTATCCACTTCTACAATCTTACTTCTTATTGGAGCAAAAGCAACTGTCAACAACATACAGCCAGGTAGAAAGGAGTAGAGGTCCCCAGAATGGCAATGCTATTTGGGAATAATTCATAATGTAAATCCCTTTTCTTGCATTCTTCCTAGAAAATGGAGAATATTTCATTACAATGAAGCCTTGAGACTGTGCCTGGTCACATAGTGACACTGATACAAGAATTATTTACTTTAAAAAGAAAAAAAAAAGTAAATATTTATAATGAAAATGATATGGAGAAATAATGTGAAATGGGGATAATGGACATGGATTGTGATTGTATGTGTCTGCTTAAGGAATGTGGGTATGGTGACTAGTCATGGGTACGGTGACAACCACAGTTTTGAGGAGACGCCTGCCCCTCTTCCTCTAACAAAGGGGAGACGCCTGCCCTTCTTCCTCTAACAAAGGGGCTATTTAAAAGAGAATAAGAAAAGATGAGAGACATTCAAATGCTATCTAGAGGGAGGGAGTGCTAAGTCTCCTTGCTGGAAAAGATTGGGTGGTCACAATCACCTGAAGAAGATCGGGTGGTCACAAGGACATGAATCACCTGAAGAAGATCGGATGGTCACAAGAACATGAATCACCTACAAACCTGCAAGACCACCACATTCCAGGCAAAGGACTGATAAGCTAATTAACATACGAAGCGGGGTTTAGGTAACGAATATGTATAGGCGTTAATTGAATATTCATTTGTTCATTGTATAAATGTGAGATGGTTCGTCACTTCGGGCATGCACGCTTGTGGAGGAGCGATCCCCCGTGCATCTGCGCGCAATAAACATACCTACTTTATAACTTTCGAGTTATAGAGTCTAATTCCGCAGGTCACTTTGGCGAGCCAGCCAGGAGGATTTCTGCTCGGCTGAGGGACCAGCTGCGGAGCGGACGCTCCTAGGCGCGCCCCGGGAGATTTCCTCGGAGGAGCCTCCTCTTCTCAGCTGTTCACCCGGGAGCAGAAGAGAAACCCCTGGATCCACGGATAAAACGGTATGTTTAGTAACGGGGCGGCTGGTGAGACGCACGGAGACGTCCGGCACGCAGCGTAGTCCCCAGGAGGAAAGGTACCTTGGGAGGGGGTTTGCTGACCAAGGGGTGGCCGCTAGCGATCTTGAGGGCAGATCGAGCAAACCCGAGGTTACTGCCATTCCTAAAAGCCCGGAGGCCTCGTGACGGAAAGCGGGGGGCGGGACGGAATAAGGCGGAATCTCACAGGAACAAGAGGGACCTCACAGCAAAAGTAAAAGGGAAACTTTTGCGTAGGAAAAAGAGGAAGCTAAAAACTTCTTTAGGTTGTTTTAAGAATTGGGGAATTCCTAGAATGTAACAACTGAAATAGCGCTCTGTGTCTTGTTTGTTCTATGTGTTGTCTTGTTGTATGTTCAAAACTCGGAGTTATGAAATGTTTGTTGAAAAATATTAACATTCTGGTAATTTGTGGCAAATAGCGGAAAACTTAACACTCTGCTTAAGACCAGGAAAAATTGGGTTTTGTTGTTTGTTTATTGGCAATTGTTCATTGAAATGCATACTTTGTGAACTGTTAGTGTTCCTAAGAGTTTGTACATAAGTGCACGGTACCGTATAACATACTGCTTGTGTGACTGCGGGCTGCCCGGAGAGTGTGAATGGTGTGATTGAGATGCGCATTTTGATTTTCCGTGTATAGCTTAATTATTTTGACTAAGTGTGAGTGCAAGAGTGCTTGAGACAGGCGTTTGAGTGCAAAACGAGTAAAAAGCTCTATCCGCGTTTCCAACCTTGGGTGGCTAAGGCGGCCGGAGAAAAACAAAGTAATTAAAATTGCAAAATGGGAAATGGAAGGAGTAAGCCCTGTGAAAAATCGCCTTTGGGTTGTATATTAAAACATTGGAGTGATATCGTAGGACAGGGTGGTACCGAAAATAGAAGGAAATTGGTTAAATATTGTAATCAGTGGTGGCCTTTGTATAAATTGGAGAGTGATGCGAAATGGCCTCAGGAGGGAGGAACGTTAGATTATAACACTCTCCTGCAATTAATGTTGTTTCTGAGGAGAGAGGGAAAATGGGATGAAGTATCATATGCAGACATGTTCTTCGTCCTCCGGGACAAACCTGAGTGGCAAAAGGACTGCGGCTTAGTACCCCCTCGGGATCCTATGGTACTAGCACTAGAAAGAGAGGACAGGACGGAGCGTAAAGGAAAGTTAAAAAGATGTTGCTCAGCATGTAGTATTGGACAAAGGTGTATCAAATTAAACGGAGAACAAGAGCCCGAATTAAATGATTTATTTAATCCACCTTATAGAGTGGAGAGACAAGGTTTGGCCGGGGCTCCCAGTCCACCCCCAGGCGAACAAGAGGAAGAAATTCCACAAGTTATTTATAAAGAAAACCAAACACCCGGTGCCACACAAGGAAACACAAAAACTGCCATTACGGCTCCAAATAGTCCGGTGTCTTCACGCACCAGACAGAAGTCTATTTTACAGGCACCCCTCCGAGAAGCTGTAAATCCGGACGGAGGAACAATGAAAATAAAAGTTCCGTTCACGGGCGCTGATCTGAGAGAATGGAAAGAGGCTGCCCGAGAATACCGTAATGATCCGATAAAGACGGCACAGAATTTTAAATTTCTAATAAAACAGCACAATCCTGACTGGAGTGATATACAATTATTATTAGATTGTTTGACTGAAACTGAAAAACAATTAGTCATAAAAACAGCGGGGGATCTCGCAAAGGAACATTATAATATAAAGGGAGATAATTATAGAGAATGGTTTCCTTTGTTGGACCCGGAATGGGACCCAAACCGAGCCGCTGAAATGGGAAGATTACAAGCATACCAGGAATGGATATTCAGAGGAATGGAGAAAGCAATTCCTAGAACAATAAATTGGGCAGCGTTATATGAGGTCAGACAGGGTCCTTCTGAAACACCTTCAGAATTCTTAGACAGAATAAGAGATGCAATGCGCTGGCACACGTCTCTGGACCCAAATTCGGAGGTAGGCGCACAGCAACTAATATCCCTCTTTTTAGGACAATCACAGGGGGATATTAGGCGCAAGTTGCAAAAATTGAGACCTCCTGAAAATAGAGACTTGGAAAAATTAGTAGAGGAAGCATGGAGAATATTTAGTAATCGAGAAGAAGGTTACAAGCAGGACCAAAAGAAAATATTAGCAGTAGTAAGAGAAAATGAGAATCAAAAATCTAAAGTTAAATCAAGGCGTGGGCTGACACCCCTGGGTAGGAATCAGTGTGCAATATGCAAAAGGACAGGACACTGGAAAAACGAATGCCCTGAACGCAGACATCAAGAAAACACTAAATGGCGCAATAATCAAGGGAAAACAATAGCTCACATGGAAGAAGAAAATTGACTAGCCGACCCATTAATAAAATTAAAATTAGGAGAAGAACAGGAGGAGGTGGAATTTTTAATAGACACAGGAGCCACCTATTCGGTTTTGAACCAGGCTTTAATGCCTTTGGGAAATGATTATGTTTCAGTAAAAGGTGCAACTGGCCAAACTGAAAAGGCTTATTTTTGTAAACCTTTAAAATATAAGTTGGGAAAACAGATGGGGATCCATAAATTCCTATTTATGCCAAATTCCCCAAAGGCCCTTCTTGGTAGAGACTTATTAGAACAATTGGAGGCAACAATCAAATTTAAAAAAGGGGAAGTTACTCTGGAGGTAAATAATCATCAATACATACAGGTTATGAGCCTATCTCTGGCCAATACTCCTATAAAAAGGGAAATTGATACCAGGATTATTGATCAGGTATATCCCGGAGTATGGGCAATTGACATACCGGGACGTGCCAAGAATGCATCACCTGTAATAGTAAAATTGAAGGATGGACAGAGTGCGGTAAGAATTAAACAATACCCACTGAAAAGGGAAGATAGGGAAGGAATTCGTCCAAACATAGAGCGATTCATAGAACTAAAACTACTAAAAGAATGTGAGTCAGAATTTAACACACCTATCCTCCCAGTTAAAAAACCTGATGGGTCTTATAGGATAGTTCAAGATTTAAGGGCCATTAACAAAATAACAGAGGATCTGTATCCTGTAGTAGCTAACCCCTATACCTTACTTACCACCCTGACACCTGACCTAGCTTGGTTCACAGTTTTAGACTTAAAAGATGCCTTCTTTTGCCTCCCTCTCCATGAAGCCAGCCAAAGAATTTTTGCTTTTGAATGGGAAAATCCCAGAAGCGGTCGAAAGACCCAGCTCACATGGACGGTGTTGCCACAGGGGTTTAAAAATAGCCCCACAATTTTTGGAAACCAATTAGCAAAGGATTTGGAGTTATGGGAACCACCGTCAGAAGAAGGGAAAGTGTTACAATATGTAGACGATCTTCTTATTGCAACCAGAACCGAAGAATCTTGTATTATTTGGACTGTGAGTCTGCTGAACTTTCTGGGACTACAGGGATATCGAGTTTCTAAGAAGGCGGCACAGGTGGTGTTACAACAGGTCACATACCTGGGGTACGAGATCAGTGCCGGACAACGGGTCCTGGGGAAGGCCCGAAAAGAAGCCATATGCCAAGCCCCCCGACCACAAACTGTAAAGGAACTGCAGACATTTCTGGGAATGACAGGATGGTGCCGGCTTTGGATATGCAATTATGGCTTGCTTGTTAAACCATTATATTCCCTGATAGCAGCTAACCAGAAGGATCTTCAGTGGGATGCTGAATCAGACAGAGCTTTCCATGAACTGAAGAAAGCCTTGATGTCGGCACCAGCACTAGGACTTCCTGATGTGAGTAAGCCATTTTTCCTATTTTCCCATGAGAAACAGGGAATGGCATTAGGAATACTGGCACAAGATTTGGGACCATACAGACGGGCAGTGGCATACTTCTCTAAACAGCTGGATGCCACTGCAAAAGGGTGGCCTGGTTGCCTGAGAGCAGTAGCAGCCGTCATCCTAAACATCCAAGAGGCCCGGAAGTTTACCCTGGGCCAGAAAATGACTGTCTTAGTATCCCACACAGTGTCTGCAGTCCTTGAAACAAAAGGGGGGCATTGGCTCTCCCCACAGAGATTCCTAAAATACCAGGCCATAATGGTGGAACAAGATGATGTTGAGATCGTGACTACAAACATCGTCAATCCAGCCTCATTTCTTAATGGGAATATTGGAGAATCAGTTGATCATGACTGTCTAGAAACAATCGAAGCCACTTATTCTAGTCGGACAGATCTCAAGGATGTTCCTATTAATGGAGCTGAACATTGGTTCACGGATGGGAGCAGCTATATGCTGAATGGAAAGCGACATTCCGGATATGCTGTTACAACCTCTGAAGAAGTGATAGAATCGGGGCCGCTACCAGCTGACACTTCGGCACAGAAGGCTGAAATCATAGCCCTTACTCGAGCTCTGGAAAGAGCTCGGGGAAAACCTATAAATATTTGGACTGATTCTAAATATGCCTTTGGAGTGGTACATGCTCATGGAGCAATATGGAAAGAAAGGGGACTGTTAAACTCCCAAGGAAAAATCATCAAACATGCGGAAGAAATTTTGAAACTCCTAAATGCGGTCCAGCTTCCTGAAAGGGTGGCAATTATACACATTAAGGCACACCAGAAAGTGAGCACAGAATTGGAAAGAGGAAATGAACTGGCAGACAGGGAAGCAAAACAGGCAGCCAGAAAAGCAATCAAGGTAGAGGGTGCGCTAATACCCGATGGACAAATATCTCTAGAAGGTAAACCAGACTATACGAAAGAAGATCGCAAACTAATTTCTGACCAAAAGGGATCATATAATGAGGAAGGGTGGGCTATAATCTCACATGGGAGAATAGTGATTCCTTCCTACGTGGTATGGTCAGTGGTCAGGGAAGAACATAGAAAAAGGCACTGGGGGGCAGAAGCTCTATATAAGGATCTCACTAAAAACATAATAGCACGAAATTTGTATACTACTATTAGACAAGTAACCCAACAATGTGATCTTTGCCTCCAGACTAATCCTAAGATTACCAAGGGGCCAAAGTTGGGAAAAATTGGGAGAGGAAATGTTCCTGGGCAACACTGGCAGATCGATTTCTCGGAACTTCCTAGAAAAGGGGGGTATCGATATTTATTGGTACTAACAGATACCTTTTCAGGTTGGCCAGAAGCCTTCCCGTGCAGAACTGCTAAAGCCCGGGAAGTGACCAAAATACTACTCCAAGAGATAATACCTAGGTTTGGAGTCCCAGCGGTAATGTCCTCGGATAGAGGACCACATTTTGTGTCCAGAATAGTGCAACAGATTAGCCACCATCTAGGAATAGATTGGCAATTACATACCCCATACCGACCACAATCGAGTGGCCAGGTGGAAAAGATGAATCATCTAATCAAACAACAGATTGTCAAGTTAGGCCAAGAAACAAATCTAACTTGGCCCCAATCTTTGCCATTAGCTCTTACACGAATTCAAACTAGACCGAGAGCAAAAGAGGGGCTTAGCCCATTCGAAATTTTATATGGACGACCCTATGGGGTACAAAAGGGGATGTCTTCACAGATTGGTGAAGAAACAATGACTTCCTATATGGTGGCACTAAACAAACAATTAATAAGAATTGAGAAGCATGTGATGGGAACACGCAGTAGGGGTCTGGATGGACCTGTTCACGATATACAACCAGGAGACTATGTATACGTTAAGTGTTTTGCAGATAAAACCCTGGAACCACAGTGGACTGGACCTTTTCAAGTCCTACTCACCACCTACACTGCAATCAAGGTTGAGGGACAGAATTCTTGGATTCACCATACCCGGATTAAGAAAGCCCCTGCAACTTCTTGGAAAGTAACCCCAGATAAAAAAGAACTGAAACTCAAATTTACTCGGACAAATGGGAACAATGTGGGTGACAAGTAAGTGAACCTGAGCGGTTGCGGATCCACCATATGGGAAGGGCACCACAACAAACAATAAAGAACAAGAGTCGGGGACTGAGCCAGTGGCCAGGCTCGCCCAACTTGTTATTAGTAAGCCCCAACTCAAAGAAAGATTTTTTTCATCAAAACAGATTTTAACGTTTAGATTCTTAAAATGATCAATAGTGGGTTTAAACCATTTGTGTTTTTTTGTACCCTCTCTCTTGCCTACAACCAAGAGCCTGATAATTGGCCTTGGAATCATGCCCAGAAAAAACACACTGGAATAATGGGAAAGGTGGACTCAAAGACAAAACTAGCTATGGTGGTTTTTTCTGAAAATGAGGTGTACCAAAGGAATCAATGGGATCGGGAGGATGTACACAAAGTCGACCGATTATGGGGAAAATTAGGAGATAAGATAAAAGTAGGATGTCAAACATATAATGAAAAGGATAACACCAAGATTTCGGGAGACACCCAGATTAATGTCAGAAAGGTAGATAAGGAATTTACCCTTCTAAATACAACCATGTGCTTTAATTCACGGGAATGTTGGCACAATTTTACCTTAACCGAGCCCATCTTTATAATATGCCTAGGAAAGGAATCCCCAAGAACAGCTCTGACTTATAAGATCAAAATAACAATCATGCTAACCACTGTTCCTACCACCACCACAGTTACAACAACCCCATTAACACTGGATCTTAAATTAACTAAACCAGATCCAAAGATTTATACAATTGGACCATATGTAATCAGAAATACAGGTCAGCAACAAATGTTGTTTAACCCAGAATGGTCTCTTAAAAGAATAGAGTTAAAAATACAAGTTAATGTTTCTGATGTTAAGCCATCCTGTTCCCCCTTCTTACGAACCTCTTATGAGGGATGGACAACTTGGTTAAGAAAAAGGGGAAATATTTATCGAAACAGAATAGTGAGAGATGTAACTGGAATGTTGGGAACAGGACTCGGAGTATTAAATTCCATAGACTCAGAGGTGATAATGAATAAACTAGCCGCCACCACGGCCGATCTATCAAAACTACAACAACCACTAAAATCTTCATTATTGGCATTAGGGGCACATCAATGGTTGATATCGAAGGTACTCCCCAGGTGGGAACAAATAAACATGGAAGATCATCAACTCATCACTAAGGCATTAGGTGGTTTACAGGATGACGTCGCCCTGGCTCTAAGTTGCATCCAAGCCCAAATGTGGATGCAATCAATAGCTGCATCCATAATAAGAGAAGGAGAGGAAGGCATATTTCCTACAGAAATTCGAAAGATGGTTTGGGACAGTGCTACGGAGGTAGAAAGAAAACTCCAGTCATGGTGGAATGTGGTGAACTTTACCTATGACCCCAACACACACACCATCACAGCTTTTGTGTTAACCATACATAATGCAGTAATAATTACCATACACCCCATTGTAGCCCTTGGAATTAACCATAATGGGGTGCTCCTATACCCTTTTGAACATAGAACATGGGCCAGAAAGATAGGCGACAAGTGGCAAACAGTAGATTTAGAATCTTGTATTATGCGAGAACAGCAGGGCTTCCTCTGTGAAAGCAATACTATAATGGCTCAGGATACTTGTTTAGATACAGATCAGAAAATATGTCATTTCAAGGCCCGACCAAATGCAAACTTGAAAACAGTAATTATATATGCAGGGAAGGGATGTGCGTGTTTGAGAACTAAGTGTAACACAATAACCATAGATGGGGAGGTAAAGGAGACTGCACAGTATTCAAATTATTGTATTTGTAATTTTACTACTATCACAGGATGCGATTTTAGTTACTCAGCCCCAGTAGTGTCTCACCAATTCTTAAAATCCAATTTTACCCTATGACAGATAATAATTCCTACCCCCATAGGACTAAATATAAGCATTATAAAAGAACTATTAAAACATGCAGATTTACAACGTATACTGGAAGAAACCAAAGAAAAGGGACATGAAACTCTTCTTATGATCCATCATGATGTAGAGGGGATCAAGAAAGTTTTAAAAAAGGTAGAACAGGATGGAAACCATAATTGGTGGGATACTCTCTTTGGCTGGTCACCCTCTGCAACAGGAATTCTTAACACTCTGGTACACCCCATTGTGATCTTATTGATCAGTTTAGGGATTTCCTTAATACTAACCATTATGTTATATTTGTGGGTTTGGAGAATGTTTAAAAGAGTAACACTTATGTATGATGCTTTATATCATTCGGGAAGGCTGCTTAAGTAAAAGAATTTACTGAATTTAATAGAAAAGGGGGGATTGATATGGAGAAATAATGTGAAATGGGGATAATGGACATGGATTGTGATTGTATGTGTCTGCTTAAGGAATGTGGGTATGGTGACTAGTCATGGGTGCGGTGACAACCACAGTTTTGAGGAGACGCCTGCCCCTCTTCCTCTAACAAAGGGGAGACGGGGAGACGCCTGCCCCTCTTCCTCTAACAAAGGGGAGACGCCTGCCCTTCTTCCTCTAACAAAGGGGCTATTTAAAAGAGAATAAGAAAAGATGAGAGACATTCAAATGCTATCTAGAGGGAGGGAGTGCTAAGTCTCCTTGCTGGAAAAGATTGGGTGGTCACAATCACCTGAAGAAGATCGGGTGGTCACAAGGACATGAATCACCTGAAGAAGATCGGATGGTCACAAGAACATGAATCACCTACAAACCTGCAAGACCACCACATTCCAGGCAAAGGACTGATAAGCTAATTAACATACGAAGCGGGGTTTAGGTAACAAATATGTATAGGCGTTAATTGAATATTCATTTGTTCATTGTATAAATGTGAGATGGTTCGTCACTTCGGGTATGCACGCTTGTGGAGGAGCGATCCCCCGTGCATCTGCGCGCAATAAACATACCTACTTTATAACTTTCGAGTTATAGAGTCTAATTCCGCACGTCAAAAAACAATAAAGAATTTGGAAAACAGAGGATGTTAGTTAATCCTAGCCAAGAGTTAACAATACATGGCCTTAGGAGAAGGAATAGACATGTTATAAATTGAGGCCACAACGGATCATAATCCAATTAAAATTTTTATTAATTATAGCAAGTAGAATATGAGCAAAAACAGCGCTGGACGACAGGGGAGTCTGCGCTCCGCCAACTGCCGTCCTGAGCATTTCAAACAGTCCCTTTTTATACCTTTTTTTTACTTTCGTGTTCATGAAGTAGTGGAGGTTTTGACCCTTCATTCATATGCACAAGCGGCATCCTGGACACCTGGCGGTTATCTTATCTTTTGTTGCCTAATCTTTACATTGGGCTTAACATAAATCTTAATAAACAATACCCTATTCCATAGTTTCTTACAGACACCATAAATATGCCAAGCTAAGAAATAACAACATAAGCTCAAGGAGAACCAAATAGTTAATGAGACCAAACAGAAAATTACTTGAACTATGTGTGAACTACCCTAATTAACATACTAAAAGATCCACCTTTGAGCAATGGAAGGCCCCTACTAACAAAGCCCCCTCCCCACCGAATTTGAGGTGAAAAGAAAGAACACTGTACTTTTAAATGGAGACAAGTCTCTTAAGAACCAATGAGAATTAAGTGTGACTAAACATAATTATAAACAACTGTTCAAAGTGTATAAAATGTTTCACTGTGTGTTAAGGGGTGTGCTAGCCTTGTGGATTCACCGCCTAGCACCCATCTCTGCGCAGACAGCAATAAACAAACATCTGGATTCTGAGTGTGGATTGGCTCTTGTACACTGGTGAAGAACCCAGATTTGGGATAACAACACTAAGCTAATTCACAATCACCCACGGCTAATTCATGTTAGAGTAGTGAAGAACTCATCTAAAACTGCAAGTGACCAGTAAGAGGAATTGCAAACAAAACTATTACTGAGATAAGGAGGAAGTGCCAAGTGACCCAAGGAAAAGGATTAGATGGTAGCCCTCCCTACTGCAGAACATAATGCAGCTAGATCTAAGACACTTATAAAGAGGCCCCAAGGGACAAATTAAAAGTGAAATAACAGCCTTCATTGTAAAGCACCTTGCTTTTCAAATTTAAGTTATTTTCACACTATTTACATTGGCACCATTTTGGGAACAGGTAGTAATAGCCTTTGTTTTTTTAATAGCTTTGAAAACGCTTTATAGAAATTTTCTCTCATAACCAAGTTATTTCCTATTTTCAAAGGTTTAGCTTCCTTATTTTGCTTTGAATAGAGGCCCAGAATTCCTGTAGAGACATTGCCTGTGTCCTGGACCTTGGGACACTCATTTTCTGTTTTCCTTCTTCCTAATCTATCTACCTTTTTCTTTCATTGATGTGGGGGAAAAAGAAGTATCTATCTGACTCTTTTCTGCTATTTGGGTTTTCAGCTTGTGATAAAACATTAAAGACCAGTCTCCACCATGTCTATATTAAATCACATCTATACCGTTTCCCGGCATTATTATGCCTAACTTCATCCTCTTGGAGAGCATTAGAGCAAATAAGAGTGACCACAAACTCATGCAACTGAGATGCTTTCCAAACCAGATGCTCAAGAAGCCTTGCTGAGGAATGGTAAATTAGCAACACTATAATGAGTCTGGGCAAGTGAAGGCATATGGTTTATTAAATTAGAGGCTTTTCTGCTGTAAAGGGCAGCAGGGAGAATTCTGCAAGACACTGTACAGAACAGAGTAGGTGGATGAAAAGTCAAAAGTTGGGTTAATAAAATTTGAGTGTAAAGAAATATGATGTATTTACTGGGAAAGTGAAGTTGTAGGTAATCTTGGCCTGAGCTGTTTTGAGTCTAGCCACCAGGACTCAACCATCTCCTTGTGAACCTGAGTTCTCCTGGCTGCTGGACAGCCTCCAGTCTGAAGGCAAAGACAGGTGCTATGTGCTCAGCAGCTCAAAAGATAAGCCACTTCATGATATTAGAATAGAAGTTTATCCTGTGCTGTGTCCTATAAAACATGTTCTTGGAAAGTTACTGGGAAACTACTACACTCACACTTTTACAACTCTGTATTGGTTTAGTGGCTATTCTCTGATTTCTGTCTTCATACGATGCTTCTGTACTCTGCTGTTATGAGTGTACAGTTAAGAAGTGCTATATTTATTATTCCAATAAGTTTTTTATAAGTATTAACAGGTTTGAAAATAAGTCATGTCTTCTTAGCTGAACAAAATGTAACAGAGTTAACACTGTACTCCTAACAGATTTTGCAAATGATGTGGTGTATATTTCTCTGGGTTCCTATTTAAAGCCCCAACTCACAAAATGGACCAGCTATCTGTGAATATTTAGTTTCTGGCTTTCTATATCAATAGTAAAAGCATGTATAATACATTGTATTAATTTAAGCAAATAAATATATACTGGAGATGCTGCTATACTTTCTATTGAAATAGATCTCGAGTTCTTGGCACCCTAGCTATTTTATATAGTAAATGTTTTTCAGAATTGACTTTCACTTTACCACAAACCAATTGTAACATACAAGAGTAAAAAGGATTTCATGGAGACAGTTCAGAATGCATAAACAGTAGCCCAGGTCTGTCCCCTATGTTGAACAGGCAGCAGATTGGGCCTGACATCAAAAACAGCAGTTGCCTTCTCCACTAATGATGACAATATCAACCTGACCTATGTGCCCATAGGCAAGGAATAAATGCAGAACTGGCAGATCAACATAGTCCACCACACAGTTGAAATGGAAAGTGGATTTAGCTATCTGTTCAGGTTGCTGCCTGATGCTTATGCTTACGGATTAACTGAAGAAGAGATATACCTAAAACAGGTGTCACTAGACCTTTCAACTTTGAATGCCTGACCAGCTGCCAGTTGGCTATTTACAACAGAAAATAAAACAAGGTTTCTGACAACCAAACTTCCTTTTCTCTCTCTTCCTCCTTCCATGGCTGAGAAGACTGATCTGAAAATGCTCCTGTGCCAGTATCTGACTAGACAGCACTACCCCAGTAAAGCGCAACTCTGACCCAGTTTGACTTGGCTGTTCAATTTTGAATGGCATATAGCCAACTTGCTACCAGTTGGGTTATTCATGCTGCAATAGGAAGCAATCTTCCTGACATGCAAACTTCCTTCTTCTTCTGCCTGAGCAGCAGTGCAAGCAGTCAAAGATGCTTAGTTAAAGAACAATTTGATCTTGTAAAGATATAGGTCTTCACCCAAGGCTGTATTTCAGCTTCATTGTGCTACCCAGTGGCAAAAAACATAATTACCCATGGCAAGTCCTGGAAAGACAGAAAGCAGTTCTTCTTGCAATAGAGAATTGCTATTACAGCTCCTATAGAAGCACTTACCCCATATTCAGGTGCAAATGTGTGATCTGGAAATCATTGGTAAATAAAATGGGTCACTGAAAGTGGCAATCTAAATCAGAATTCAAGATGCCACTGCAGAGTTTGATTACATTCATCTTGCTGTCAAGAATGTTAACCTATTGAAAGGGCTTCATCATCTGAGTGTTAAACTGGTTGAGATCGCTTTCTTCCTCTCTCTTTCTGTCCTCATTGAAAGTCTTCATTCTATAAACAAAAAAAGGCTACACCAGCCTGCAATGGGTTTCATTGGTCTGATCACTTGAGCAGATGCACAGTATTTTTCCTGGAGGACAGCAAGTTAGAAGAATTATCTGTCCCATTGAAGAACACCAAGGCACCGATACAAGCCACATGTTTGTATAAGGTTCTCCTTAGCTCATTATCTGAAGGAGAAGGAGAGGTTTGGAGTAGCAGGAGGAAAGAAATGGGAAGCCTATATTTGAGTTTCTGAGACAAGGATGTTCTGTGACCCCTCATACCCTCACCCTCATAATTTTTACTCATTCTCACTGTTTGTAACACCATTGTATCATGGGTGTAGCTGTGGGACTGGTTTACACTCCAACCCTGAAAGCAAGGTGGCATGCATTGGAGATCTACCGTACTGTTCAGTTCAGTAGCTGGAAATCAAAGTCAGTGATAAGACCTAGTAGAAGTGCTTAGGGAAATTAAAAGCATTGGAACTTAATTGCTACCCAGTTATAGGCTCTGTGGTATACAGAGTATTTTTCTCAGCCAGAAAGATAAGAAATCTACAGCAGGAAAAATGTAAAAGTATTCATAGAAGAATATCATGCTTCAGACAGAATAACTTCCCCTCCATGCTGCTTCGTCATTGTGACTCTGGTGTTTTTAAGTCAGGTCTTCACGAGCATCTTTCACCTCCTGCTGATCATTTCCACTAGTTTCTCAGAAGACTGAGAGGTAAACCCGGGCAAGGAATGTTCTCACAAAGCTGCTGTGTCACAGAGGAATATGTCAGTTCACACTGGCTGAAAACAGCCCAGGTCACAGAGGCCAGCATCTGGGGAGCCTCCCCCATAAATGAGGACCTTGTGCTAACCACACCTTTCTGGAGAAGTGTTCCATGTCACCAGGGAGCAGTACAGGGAGAGAATGACATGGTGACTTGTTCTGCTATTTACATCAACGCACAGTATGCAAGAAGAAAAAACAAGTAGAATTTAGACTCTTGAATTGACCATTTTTTCTGCCAAAGATCAATACTTGTATCTATGCAAAAGAAGTTGAGGAGTAGATTAAATGAAGGCAGCAGGTTTTACAAAAACAGTAGCTATGAAGTTAATATCAAGTACCCTGGGCATATAATTCTGCATTGAGCCAAGACTCTTGATGTAAAACAAGTTGGTGTAAAACATCTGGAGAGTTTTGGGTTTTTGTGTGTGTTGCTCTCTATTTACAAAGAATGTACACAGAATTCTGTCTTAAATACAATAGAGACAAACAACAGGAGGCAGTTTCTTTGTTCAGAAAATCAAATCTCTTTTAAGCCAGCATTCTGTCCAAAACCAGAACTTTCCTTCTTTGGTTTTTTTCCAGAGCCATGCTGCTGGCACTTCCTTGGCTGGCCCTGGCTTTTGACTGCATTTTTGTTAGGTTCACTTCTCACTCACACATATGCATCTTTACAATCTAGTCTGAACCCATCATCTGCATTTGCAAAACGTCCCAGAGAAAGCTTTTTGACTGGTACAGTCCAGGCTTTCCTTAGGACTTTGCTGGTCTTTGAGTTGTTTAGCAGTTTCTACTGTTTCATTTGTAGCTAAACAAAAGGCTATTCAATTATTTTCTCAGTGTGGTTATATGAAGGTCTACTAGCCAGCTATACTGAGGTTTGAGATCACCAATATATCAAAGTTATGAACCCTGGCAGCTACCAGCATCCTCCAGCCTAGAAGTGTTGCATTTATTATAAGAAAACAAATTAGGATATACAGGAATTCAACTGGCAGGTTGACAACATGATCAGAAGTGAGAAGATTAATCTGATTTATATAAAGATGTGTATTTAAAGTGGAGCATTCTTACAGCTTTAGATTGTTAGGTACTAAGTTAACCTGAAATTGATTTGATTTAATTCCCTTTGAATTTGAATTAAGCTACATAAAAATTAATTCTGGAAAACAGTATACAAAGAAGAATTAAATGCAGTTTACCTAATCTACCTTGAAATTAATTTGAATTCACATCCTTGAGGGTCACCTTGTATGTCTAAAACATAAATATTACATCCCTGACTCATGGCATCCATGAAAATGAAATATGACTGGTCAGTATACTATTAATATATATTGAAATGCTTGAAGCAGTATGTAATAGGCATTCAGCACTGTTCTGAAAAATAACTTCAGCTGATGATATACAAAAAGAAGGGTATAACAATGTGAAACCTGTGCCAAATTTGCTCTTAGCTGCAGTGGTTGATAGATGTGACTCACTGTCCTGGTTTCAGCTGGGATAGAGTTAATTTTCTTCTTAGTAGCTAGTACAGTGCTGTGTTTTGGCTATGATGTGAGAACAATGTTGATAGGACACTGATGGTTTTGGTTGTTGCTGGGTGATGTTTATACTAAATCAAGGACTTTTCAGTTCCTTGGGTCCTGCCAGTGAGAGGGATGGAGAGGCACAAAAAATTGGGAGGGGACACAGCCAGGACAGGTGACCCAAACTAGCCAAAGAGGTATTCCATACCATATGACGTCATGCTGAGTATATAAACTGGGGGAAGAAGGAAGGTGGAGACATCTAGCATTATGGTGTTTGTCTTCCTGAGTAACTGTTATGTGTGATGGAGCCCTGCTTTCCTGGGGATGGCTGAACACCTGCCTGCCCATGGGAAGTAGTGAATGAATTTCTTGCTTTGCTTTGCTTGCATGCATGGCTTTTGCTTTACCTATTAAATTGTTCTTATCTCAACCCTTGAGTTTTACATTCCTTTCCAATTCTCTTCTCCATCCCTCTGGGTGAGGGGGGGTGAGCAAGCGGCTGCGTGGTGCTTGGTTGCCGGCTGGGGTTAAACCATGACACTCATAAACACTGTGATTTAGTAAATACTTTGCCACTTCGAAGGGTGTCATAGAATCATAGATTAGTTTGGGTTGGAAGGGACCTTTAAAGGTCAGCTAGTCCAACCTCCCTGCAATAAGCAGGGACATCATCTAACGTATCTCTATCTAGTCTGGTTTGGGAATCAAATAGGAGAGTTCACTTAATTCATCAATAGGAAAGTGGCATGAGCAAACTACTTGGTTGGCCATGAAGCTTAGAAATCCAGTTTAATGGGAATGGCAGTCTGATGTTTGTTTTATTATTAATCTGAAGTTAAATGAATATTTGCAGAATTAGAAACCCTAGGTCCTGAAAAAAACATTTCCAAGTTTTTCAGTTTCTGAATTTTCTGAAATGATTTCACAATTACAAGATCTTTTAACATGTTTTTCCTTCATGGATGGTTCCATTGACATATTTTCACATTATTTTATAATGTAGTAGTGTAAATATTCTATTTTCATTCTAAAAATCAATGAGGTCTGCTCAGTACTGATATGAAGCACTTTCTTCAGAGTAACAAGTCCTGTTTGTGTCACTGGAAAGTAATTTAACACATTGCCTAATAAAAACTCTTTCTGAGCTCAAGCTTTTGTAGGATCCCATTTTAGCAAATGGATGGTAGTAATTGTCTCAGCCTCCAAATCTACTCTTCCTGTTCTTGTGAATCACTATTCATAGACATCACAGAAAACAAATGTGCTTACATCTCTGCTGGCTATGCAAGGAGAGTGGCTTCCTAATGAGCAGCCAACTTACCTGAATAAAGGTAAGTAGCATAAATACCAACTACTTTTCCCCATAATGTTTCGATATAAACCAAATCTAAGTCAGATGTTACACTAGACAAATAAAGAGCTAGAGATGGCAAGAAACACAAGCTAGCAGGTTCCCAGAAACATTTACAAGCATAACTTATGTTACTGATTTAATATCTAATAACATCAAATAATATATTTTTTTCAGAATAGATTCCAACATGAAATCTGAATCTTTTCTGAAGTAAATCCCTTTCTGATTGCAGAAAAGTTCATTGAAATCAATATAGCTTTGCAGGAAAGAAATAGGTTGATTTGAAACAGCTTTTTCTGATGGAAGTTATCCAGAAAGTGTTTCTCAGCTGTAGGCACTCCTGACCTTATAAAAACTTCAACTATTCTCTAAAACTTGAAAGCTGTGATGATTGTATGTGCAGTACTCTGTTCTCTTGACTTTCCCCCTTCCTTTAAAATGTAAACCCATGACAGATGCCTCTATCTGTTTATCTTTCACAGTGTACATTTCTTGTCCTATACAAATGATTAATAATATCATGACTTCTTAGGCACTGACTATGAAGAAACACTTTGCTTCGTACTCTCTGCTTCATAATTTGAAGTCTTCCACCCCCATCCATGACACAGAGGCCTGTCATTCTCTTTCATTGTCATTTGCTTCTATTTTATCTAAGTGTTTCAGAGTTTTCTCCAGGAAATTCTTTTATATTACTTTTTTGTGTTTTTAAGGGAGCAAACAACATGAAAGCTTAACAGAAAAAATGTTGTCTTTCTTGACATTGTAAATATAGCTGATGTTCCCCTTTTTGTAGCCGTGTGGGATGCAATGTGAAAGCTATTAAGGTAAATAGCAGTTAGTGAAACCTTCATTTTACAGCACAGCAGGCACTGCTGAAACTGAGTATCTTTCTAAATCAGTTAAAAAGCAATACAAAGTCAGAGCAATGGAGTAAGAGATTTCAGCAGATGTCTAAAACCTAATTGCTCATCTCCACAGAGAGACATTTTAAATGTTTAACTATTTTTTGGTTCTTATTAGTGTTTTTTAAACCCAGGAATATAACTTGATTGCCTTCTTATAAACCAGAAATAACTCATTTGAAGTTGGGTTCTCATGTGAGAGGTTGCTAATCAGACCCTAGTAAAGCCTTTCATTTCAGCTGAAATATATTAAACTTCAATCACAAGGAAATCCTTTCCTGATTTTGAGGAAATCCATTATTTGGAAGAGAAAAAAAAAAAGAAAAAATTTTGTTCTTCATGGAAAACAGAAAATCTTTGGGGAAAAATTAATCAAAAATTTAGGGTTTTTTGCTGAAGAGCAGTTTTGCTAGAAAATATTTCCAATCTATCAGCTAAGGCTTGGTGTAGTGAGTCAATGGAACCTAGCTGACAATTAAGTCCTGTCATTTAAATGTAAGGTAGAAATAATGACACTTATGTACACCTTATAAAATCCCCAAACTCACTCTAATAATAAAATGTCTGCTTGAAAGCCTCTATTGAAACATTTGTTGAAATTATTTGAATTAACATTTCCAATATATGATTGAACACCCAAACTGTGCACACACCACCAACAACCTTGGTAATAACAAAACAAGTAGGATAGTGCAGGTTCTTTTCATTACAGCATTCCTATAATGAAGGAAAGCCACACAGATTTAAAAATGTTAACAATAGTGTGATATTAGGGGGAGCAAGTAAAATAATTGCCCAATATCTCTGATTCATCAGACCTCAGAGTTGTTTGCCCCATGCCCAACATCCATGTGACCTTGTAAATACCTGACATGCTCTAAAAAATCTCCGTTGCATTCTTTCTCAGAATATTGTAGCTATTTCCTTGTACCTTGCAGTAAAAGTGTTAGAATAGTAGAGTAGCTCATGTATCATTATCCTTGTATGACATGAGTTCTTGCAAATATATTCCTAGAATTTATCTTTGTGGTTTCCATTTGAATTTGTGTAAACATTTTGTGCTATTAAACTAGAATTCACTTAATTTTGCATCCGTCCCTTCCTCAGTTTAAATAATACACACATATTTCTCCTTCCTGCTATTGTTTTCCCATTAGGAAAATAAGGAGGTTCAGAGTGTGCAAATTGTAAAGGGAATTACATTAACATATATTGGAAAAGCACATTCATAATAAATGAGTTAGCAAGTGCCTGAGTTTGGAATAAAAATATCCAACCATCAGTATCAAAGGCTTTTTTCCATAAATTCCAGGTATCTATTCTTTTTTGTGTGTAGTTGACATCCAATTTCTATTTCACCTAATGGGAATGGGGTTATTTGTATTTTTTCCCCAGCACTAACAGAATCTGTGAAGAGCAAGAGGGCAAATGATTTATATATTCTGTTTATTCAGTGTGCCCACGTATGACATAACCATGTGGGATTATATACTGCATGGATGGGAGGAGGTTTAAATCAGGGGTCCTCAAACTACAGCCCGCGGGCCGGATACGGCCCCCCAGGGTCCTCAATCCAGCCCCCGGTATTTACAGAACACACACACACACCCCCCCGCTGGGGGTTGGAGGGGGAAACCAAGCAGCCACAGATGACTGCCTGCCACTTCATCCGTGCCGGCCCCCTGTTTAAAAAGTTTGAGGACCCCTGGTTTAAATCAATAGTGATGGAGTTTTGGGGGCTTCAAAGGAGCAGATCCTGAGACACAAAGAAATATTTTAAGCAACATAATTGAAATGTGGCACTAACCAAGGTTAAGTGCCTGACACAATGAATTGCAGTGTCTCAGTGCAGAGATATCTTGGTAAATGTAAGGACTGGGCCAACAGGTATCTCATGAGTTTCAATAAAGGAAAGTGGAAGAAGCCCAAGCACTGGTATGGCTGGGAATGGACTGGCAACAAGAGCACTCCTGTTGCACATAAGGCAAACCTTGCTGATGTGCTGGACTACATTAGGAGGGGCATAGCTAGCAGTTCAGGGAAATGTATTATCACACACTATTCTGTGTTGGTGAGGCTGGCTCTGGAATATTGCCTCCAGTTTTATTCATCTCCCTTAAAGAAGGATGTGGACAAACTGGAAAGGGTCCAGCAGAGGGCTAACAATGGGGCCAGGGGCCTACAGCATATATGCTGTGAAGAAAGGCTAAAGGATTTACTTCACCTAGTGAAGAGGAGGCTAAGGGGTGATCTAATAGCTACCTATCACTACCTGAAGGGCACTTACAATGATGACAGCCAAATTCTTGGTAGTGCTAGATGATATAACAGAGGCAGTGGCCAGAAATTGAGGCTTGGGAAGTTCAGGCTGTACATTAGGGGCATTAGAAAGGATGTTTTTGCTAGCAAAAACTAGTGCAGCACTGGAACAGGTTGCACAGAGTTGCACTTAGTCCATGGAGATTTTTCAAGACTTGGCTAAAAAAGCCATGGCTGATATGTTTCAGTCTGATAAGTAGTCTCACTTTAAGTAGGAGACTGGACTAAATAACCACCAGTGGCCCTTCCAGCCCACATTTCTAAGCTTCTGTGAACTAAATTGATCTGAAATTTGTCCACTTTAATGCCACCAATAAATCCAGACCTGACGGATATGTAACACAATATGGTTATTCATAGAATCATAGAATTCATAGGAAGATTCATAGAACCATTTAGGTTGTAAAAGACCCTTAAGTTCATCGAGCCCAACTGTAAACCTAACACTACCAAGTCCACCACTAAATCATGTCCCTAAGCACCACATACACACATATTTTAAACACCTCCAGGGATGGTGACTCAGCACTTCCCTGGGCAGCCTGTTCCAAGGCTTTACAACCCTTTCAGTGAAGAATTTTTTCCTAATATCCAATCTAAACCTCCCGTGGCACAACTTGATGCTGTTTCCTCTCATCCTATCACTTGTTACCTGGGAAAAGAGACTGTTGGAAGAAGGGTTCACTGGAGTCAAGAAGTCGCTCAATATGAGTTATGCATCTTGCTCAACTTTATTAGTTTCTAACACTACTTATATAGAACTGATACACATGCATATTCGTAAAGCAGAAATATAATTGGTTATTAGCCTCTAAGCCGAGCGGTTCTCATACCCCTAATTATCATGACTAAAATAAGCATTCTATCCATGTAGCTAATTGTGTTGCTATGCTTCAGCCTTGTAGTTTGTTACTCCCTATTTGCCCATACTGATCCCTATCTTTCTTGGCCTTGCACCTGCTTTCCCAGCAGCTGTATCTTGTTACAGCCACGGCCTTTTGGCACAACATAATTACTTGGTCTCAGGATTCAAGAATAGCTCAAGAATACCTTTCTTGTTATCTTCAGCACAGCAACTTCAGCCCAATTCTGATTACAGGCCTATTCTAATACCAGGCCTGGATTGTGCAGATCTTCAGAGATTCTAAGGCCACACTTCTGCAGCCATTCTTCTACAAGAGACCAACAACCACCTCCCAACAATCTCCTTTCAGATAGCTGTAGAAAGCGATAAGGTCTCCCCTGAACCTCCTTTTCTCCAGACTAAACAACCCCAGTTCCCTCAGCTGCTCCTCAGAAGACTTGTGCTCCAGACCCTTGAGAAGTTCATTGCCCTTCTCTGGACACGCTCCAGAACGTCAATGTCCCTCTTAAAGTGAGGGGCCCAAAACTGGACACAGGATTCAAGGTGTGGCCTCACAAGTACAGGAGGACAATCATTGCCCTAGTCCTTCTGAACACACTATTTCTGATACAAGCTGGGATGCTCTTGGTTTTCTTGGCCACCTGGGCACACTACTGGCTCATGTTCTGCCAGCTGTCAACCAACACCCCCAGGTCCTTTTCTGCCAGGCAGCTTTCCAGCCACTCTTCCCCAAGCCTGTAGCAGTGCATGGGGTTGCTGTGACCCAAGTGCAGAACTCTGCACTTTTCCTTGTTGAACCTCATACAATCGGCCTCAGCCCACTGATCCAGCCTGCCCAGATCCCTCTGCAGAGCCTTCCTATCCTCAAGCAGATCAACATTTCCCCCCCCTAACTTGGTGTCATCTGCAAACTTACTGAGGGTGCACTCAATCCCCTTGTCCAGATCATTGATAAAGAGATTGAACAGAACTGGCCTCAATACCCAGCCCTGGAGAATACCACTTGTGACCAACCGCCAACTGGATTTAACTCCATTCACTACCACTCTTTGGGCTTGGCTATCTGTGCTGAAAATTTATTAAATTGATTACTGCTTATAAAAAAAGTCTTTGTCTTTAATTAGGGATCATTTAACTTGGACAGTGAGCTCAGGGAACTGAAGGACAACTTTAATGGTGATCTTTGTCCTGAGCCCCCTGAACAAGCAAGATATGAGCAGGACCATCCAGACAATCAATATTGTGTGTAGCTATGGCATGACAGTAACTCCACCATGCCTGGGCATCTGGCCAACATCCCTGGTGTGTGTGGACCTTATGAATCATGAGTTAGTGCACGCCTGCACTTAGCCTAAACTTAAAAGTTTGCATACACTAGGTGTGTAAAATATTTTTGGTTTTCACTGAGTTTAAAGGCGGGCAAGCTCTGGGACTGAGCCAGAAGCCTCACCTATGGGTGGACACGCTGTGTAGGAATTTTTCCAGTTACCGAGAGACTTCTGGTGCCAGCTGCAATGGGGTTTCCCAGCCGAAGGGTGGGCCTGGGTGCTGTTAAGGTGGTAATTGGTGATGTATCATTTTCTTAGTCTCTGTAACGCTTTGCAGTAATGATTTGATGTTTTGCTCCTATTGCTCTTTTATCATATTGTGCATAATAACTAGTATTGTTTCCTTTTATCATAATGCATGCTATTTTTTTTATTTATTATAGTATAATATAATAAACTGCATTTATTCTTATATTTGAATTGGTTTTCATTTTTGCTTGGTATCTAGTCAATCAGCAAAACACCATCCAAACAGTTTTTTACCCAGCAAAGAGTATGCCCATCCAAGCCATGAACAGCCAGTTTCTCCAGGAGAATGCTGTGGGAAATGGTGTCAAAGGCTTTGCTAAAGTCCAGGTAAACAGCATCCACAGCCTTTCACTCATCCTCTAAGCAGTTCACCTTGTCACAGAAGGAGTTCAGTTTAGTCAAGCAGGACCTGCCTTTCATAAACCCATGCTTACTGGGCCTGATCACCTGGTTGTCCTGTACATGCTGTGTGATGCCACTCAGGATGATCTGCTCCATAACCTTCCCCAGCACCAAGGTCACACTGACAAGCCTGTAGTCCTGGTAGATAGGAAGGGACCTGTAAAAATCATCAAATCCACCCATCCTGCCATGGGCAGGGACACCTTCCACTAGATCCGGTTGCTCAAAGCCCCTTCCAACCTGACCTTGAACACTTCAAGGGATGGGGCATCCACAACTTCTCTAGGCAATCCAGCTACAAAATTGTTCCTAATGATCTTTACTAAATGTTGTAAGAGATAATCAGCCAACAGCATGCCTGGAAGCTAGAAAAAATGAGGAAAGGAAAAGTTTGTGAGTATAATGGGGAATACTTAAAGGTTTTTTTATGGTATAATGATAAATTTCATGATTTACTGTTGTGGCGGCAAGGAGAAACACTCTGTCGACATGTCTTTGTGTATATTTGTGTCTTAATTGGAAAAGGATGCCTGTTTATTTTGCATAGCTGCTTATTTTCAGGGAAACCACCTTCCATTCAATCTCATGCTCCAGGGGAATAATTTTAAGAGGACAAGTTTCCAAAAATTTATTTCCAAAGTATTGGTAGAAAGTGATTGAAATGGCTAAGCTTGTTGAAGTCTAAAGCATCTCTAGTCACCACTGTAGGAAATGCATAGGAGGACATCAGTACCTGTCTAGGACAATCTGCAGATTCCACACACCACCACTCTTCATGGTTGAGCATCTGAAACTTTGGAAATAATCTTTTCATACCATGATGTAAGAGCTCAGAAAGACTACAAGGAGCATCATTCTTTCAGTGATGAAAATTTCATAACTACAGTGATATATGAAGGTCTATTTTCAGTCCTGCTGCAGAGACAAGGTGTAAGAACAGGTAACTGACTTTTTGATTTAGCATTTAGTGAAGTTAAGCTTCAGTTGTGTTCCACTGGTATGGTCTGGTGCAGCATTGTGGGCATTTTTCAGACGTTTCAGGAGTTTTTCTAAATATAGTGTTGTTCAGGTAATACTGGTATTCTGGCTACTGATTCAGGGATACCAAACTTGGAAAAGTACTAGGTACCAATGCAAAACAAAATAACACATATTCATAATAGAAGACTCCACCATGTTAAGTAAGTATGATGAGATATTTGGGGGGTTTTATTTAGCAATTTGATAATACATGAACTGTGAGTCAAGAGTAGAAAATATCTTTAACCACAAAGTTATTCTAAGTTTTCTTTTATGTGTAGAGGTGGATGGATGAAGGTCACTATGACCTCTGGGGCTTCTTTAAAACCATACATAAATAACTTCAGCATTATTCTGTATTTTCATTACTCTTTGAAACCATTCCAAAGATGCAATCACTTTGATAGAAATAGTTTGTGAATCTCTTGAGTTAGCATCTCATGCTGAAAATGATAGAGGGCATATTTTTTTATTGCACCAGCATTATAGTGAATAATGGGCCATATATGATTTATTTAATGAACGGTGTGCTCATGTTTATCTGAGGAGACCCTTATTGTTAACTTGAGGATGTACTAAATCCTTAAATGGGTGACATAGGGAGTGTGCTAATTGTCCAGGCACGAGATATGTTAATATTGTTAACTTGAAGATATACTAAATCCTTGAATGGGAACGTGCTAATTGTCCAGGTGTGAGATATGTTAATGAGTTCCCAGAAAGTTAATGAATAGACATGAGTGACTTGTATAAAGAGGGGGCTAAAAGGTTCCCCCGGTGTGCATGACTTTGGTGGAGTGATCCCCCATGCACCCAGTGCTGTCGCAGAATAAAGATAACCTCCGCTCGCTTGTATATTGGTGAAGTGATTCTTTAAATCAATAGTAAGACAAATTTTAATTCTGTGAACAAAACCTTTTACACAACAAGATGTTTCCTCAATGTTATCTCTTCTGATAGCTGAAACTAATGTCATAACTGAAGTTGAAAAAACAGTGGTGGAAGCAGTGCATCTTTTAAGTACATGCAAGTTCAGTGTAGCCAGTAGATGCCTGTTCTATATAAAAATACCAGCAAGCACAGTGCAGAATTCAGTAGGTATATAATGTGAATCAAAAGTAATACTTGCAAGGAATCCATAAGAGAAATTTTGTCTTACAGATGTTGAACACAGACCAAAATTATGTTGAAAATACCTAAAATAATGTAATGAGGTTGTAATCAGGTGGATGTTGGTCTCCTAAGTAACAAGCAATAGGACAAGATGAAACGGCCTCAAGTTGTGCCAGGGGAGGTTTAGATTGGATATTAGGAAAAAATTCTTCACTGAAAGGGTTGTAAAGCCTTGGAACAGGCTGCCCAGGGAAGTGGTTGAGTCACCATCCCTGGAGGTGTTTAAAATATGTGTGTATGTGGTGCTTAGGGACATAGTTTAGTGGTGGATTTGGTAGTGTTAGCTTAACGGTTTGGTTTGATGATCTCAAGGGTCTTTTCCAGCCTAAATGGTTCTATGATTCTGTTATAAATTGAGACCACAATGGATCATAATCCAATTAAAATTTTTATTAATTACAGCAAGTAGAATACGAGCAAAGACAGCGCTGGACGGCAGGGGAGTCTGCGCTTCGCCAACTGCCGTACTGAGCAGTTCAAACAGTCCCTTTTTATACTTTTTTTTACTTTCGTGTTCATGAAGTAGTGGAGGTGTTGACCCTTCATTCATATGCACAAGCGGCATCCTGGACACCTGGCGGTTATCTTATCTTTCACAAGCGGCATCCTGGACACCTGGCGGTTATCTTATCTTTTGTTGCCTAATCTTTACATTGGGCTTAACATAAATCTTAATAAACAATACCCTAGTCCATAGTTTCTTACAATCCCCCCTTTTTCTTTTTATCCTATTATTGTTTATTAGACGCTGCTTTCATTCTCGGCACTGCGAACAAACCTTTTTCCACAATCCTAACATTTATCATAACACTCACAAGGTAATACCTCACAATTACAATAGGCATAGTTTTCACGTGGCATAACGCATTCGCAACAATCTTCATCCCCATTAATAGATACACTCTTATATTTTGCCCTAGACCTCATAGTTAAAATAAGCAATTTAGCTATGTCAAACCGTTCTCTAATAAAGTGTAGCGTAATATACAAGGCCCAAATATAAGTCCCAGAATCAACATAAGTGGTCCTGCTAAAGCAGACAACAAAGTGGTTAGCCAAGGTGAGATATTAAACCAGTTTTCATACCATGGCCTGCCCGCCTCACGATCTTTCTTACATTGATCTAACCTTTTCCGGAGTTCAGACATGGTGTCCTGGACTACTCCTGTATGGTCAGCAAAAGAACAACATTCTTCATTGAGAGCTACACATAACCCTCCTTCCTTTAAGAACAATAGATCTAATCCTCTTCTATTTTGCAGCACTACTTCTGATAGAGACTTTACTGAAGTGGCTAAATTTTGGATAGATTGTTCTATTTTTGCTAAATCCTCATCTACAGCCATCTGCAAACTTTGTAATTCCTGACCTTTTACTAGGGAGGCTATGCCTGTACCTGCTCCAACTCCGCCCGCTATCAGCAGTGTAGCTAGGGTTACCACTGTAATTGGCTCTCGTTTTTGTCTATTCAGGTCTCCTTCAAAGTGGCGTAACACCTCCTCAGAGGTGTGATAGATCAGACGAGGAACAATAATCACCTGTACGCAAAACTGAGATTGATTAAACACGTTTAGGGATAGGCAAGGCGTTACTCCGATGTCTGAACAAACCCATTTAGCTCCTGGTGTCGGGATAGCCCATTTGTCATTTTGATTCTTGTGTTTCTCTATATTGGTGTTAGTGACTGTTCGGTTGCACAAAGGCTGATACTTTTCGGGCACTGTACCTATACATTTTCCTTGACCTGTTACTAATTGAATAGTAATTCCTTACATATGGTTCCTCTGGTCATCCCATGGGCATTCTCGTGGGTTTGAACCATTAGACCATTGAATCCTACCTGGTTTTCCAATTGCCTCAAAATATGGTGGTCTAACATTATAACATAACCAGCATTCCTCAGTTAAATTTGGTTTGCTTTCATTAAGGGCACGATAAGAGGCTTGCATTAGATTCCATAAGGGGTCTTTGGATTCTGACAACTCTAGATCCCTGGATAAGGAGAATTCAGTCACAATGTCATTAGTTGTTTCCGAAAGGGAGTCTGGAGAAGGGGTTACGACAATTACGGGGGCAACCTTTTCTTCAGAGAAAGTGGGTGGATTCAGGACCAGGTTTGGTCCTATTGGCAAAGGATCATGAGGAAGTCTTTCTTTTATTATTTTAAACATACTCCCCCTATCTGGCCCTGTGTCCCAAAACCTAATTCCCCAAATTTTTCCACCTAACCATGAGTCTTCTGTAGGATTCTTTACTTCGATACTAATGTTTCTGCAGTATTCTGGTGAATTACAATGTCCATAAACATGTCCATCCTTCCCAATGTTTGGCCGCTTACACCCTTTAGGCTCTCATTCAAATTTCAGATATCTGTCTCCAGGACTTGTCCAATCAGAAGCCCAGGTTTCACAACCCCAATAGCCACAAAAATATTGACCTGGTTGATTACAATAGCTTTTACTAGGGTTTGATGCAGGACATACATAATATGCTCTACATGGATCTGCTCTATCCTTATGTCCTCCAATAATCATTGCAGTTAATGGTACAATAAATTTTACTGTCTTTGGAGTTGTAATATTTTGAATTGCATGTGTTTCCTGTAAGTTATATATTTTCCATACCATAGGTTCGTGTGGATTTCCTGCCATTGTGGGTAAGACTAATGTGCTAAAGGTGCACAAGAAAAAGGGTACTGTGAGGGGGTTTTGTTTTTTATTAAATTTTAGGCTCTTACCAGTCCCGGGGGAGTTCAGCCAGGGTCGCTTGCGCATTCCAAGTTGTAGGCTCTTTCCTCTGGTAGGTTCTCCTCTGCCTCGCCCGTCGACTGGGTTGCAGCCAGCCACGGGGTTTGCCATCTTCTCGGCAGCAGGAGTCCCTGGTGGGAATATGCCTTTCGCACTTGGTTAAACGGTGAGCATAAGCAGGCCAAGCTTTGGCCTTTACCATATGTTCATTGCACCCTACGGCTTTTACTTCCCGTCTACATTGGACTGTGACAATATCAATTATAAATGGTACTCTTTCCTGAGGGTGATAGCAATAATATTCAGAGTTTATCCCGAATGCAAAATAGAACCACTGTTCAGGAGTCCAATCCGGAAATTTGTTTCCAAATCGTTTTAGGGCCCAATCGGTCAGGTGCCTCTCGCTTTTATAGCAAGAGCTACAAACTCCTCGAGGAGGAGTTCCCCTCTTACAATGTGTCCACCATTTTTCCTGACACTTTTTTGCACTTAAAACATATAAATGGATAACACTCACAGTCTGGTTTCTCACACCTGACCCTCACGTCAGAGGTATAGGTGGCAGAAGTTGAGGTGGCTTTTAAATAACAAAATTTCTGTTGATTAACTTCCAACGGGCAAGCCCAAAAGGCTTCAAACAGGGTTACAAACTGAGCAGGCATAAATTTAACATACCTCTTTTCCACATTTAACTATTTTCCACAGATAATATACAATCAAAGATGTTATTAACGCAAAAATCAATCCTAAAATGCACTGTATTCCAAAGGGTAGATCTGCTAAATACTGAAAAACAGTTTGTATCATTACTTATTGTTTTAACACAAGCTTGGTGTCTCCAGGTGAGCTGACAATCTTCCACTGTGGAGGATTTACTGGTCCCTTAACGCGACTGGCATGTGTCCATCCGCGCTCTGCAGTCCGGATGGCTGTTTCTTCCACTATTCGAGATGACCCATCTATGAAAAATATTTCTCCATGTTGTAATTCCTCTTCTTCTAGATCTGGTCGAATTCGTGTTTGTTGTTCAATCGTTTGAAGACAATCATGTACTAACTCAGTACTTTCCCCTGGGTATAGAAATTCTGCAGGGTTAACCGCTCTGATAGTCCTTAGGGATAGTTTTGGAGATTCTATGAGTATTCCCTCATACTTTAGTAGTCTGCTATCTGTAAGCCATTTTTCTGCTTTTTGTTGAAGCACCCCCCTTATATTATGAGGCGCATATAGGACAACTTCTCCATTAAAGGTAATACGATTCGTTTCTTCAAGTAATAAGGCAGCAGCAACAATGATTTGTAAACAACTCGGCCAACCCCTGCTCACAGGGTCCAACAGCTTTGATAGGTATGCCGCTGGTTTCTTTTGTCCGGCCCATTCCTGAGTTAATACTCCGAATGCCGTTCCTTCATGTATGTTAACAAATAAATGGAATGGCCACTTTAAATCTGGTAGGCTTAAAACCGGTGCTTGGCTTAGCTCTCTTTTGAGACTGGCAAACTGCTCTTGATCCTGAGGGGTCCACTTGGGCATTTTGTCTTTAGACAGTTGTTCATATAAGAATTTAACTTTAAAGCTGTAGTTCTCTATCCATTGCCTACAATACCCAAATAGCCCTAATGCCTGCCAAATTTGCCTCTTAGTGACAGGCATAGGTAATTCCAGAATTCCTTTAATGCGCTCTGGATCTAATATCTTCTCGCCGTTAAACAAATAATGCCCCAAGTATTTCACTTTTTCCTCCACAAATTGTAACTTTTCTTGTGATACCTGTAGTCCCTTTTGTGCAAGAAAGTTTAGGAGTCGAATGCTTTCTTTCCTTACATCCTCCTTATTATTCCCTGCTATGAGCAGATCATCTACATACTGTAACAGCACGTTTCCCGTTTGTACCTGGTATTCTTTTAAGAGCTCTTCCAGGGCCTGTCCAAACAGATTAGGGGACTCAGTGAACCCTTGGGGGAGCACGGTCCATCTCAATTGCTGCCTATGGCCTGTCTCTATGTCTTCCCATTCAAAGGCAAAATAATCACGGCATTCTTCTGCCAGTGGACAGGCCCAAGAGGCATCTTTTAAATCAGCCACACTATACCAGGAGTTATGGGGTCCTAGCTTGCTTAGCAGTGTGTATGGATTTGCTACTACAGGGAACCGGGTGATAGTTCTTTTGTTTATTTCCCTTAAATCATGTACGAGCCGATATTTCCCATTTGGTTTCTTTACAGGCAGAATGGGGGTGTTAAAGGGTGACATACAAGGCTCTAAGATTCCTTGTGCTAACAATCGATCAATTTCTGGTTTTAATCCTCTCCGTCCTTCTAGGGATATAGGATATTGCCTTACCCTCACAGGTATGTGGGGTTTGGAAATTTGAATTTTAATCGGTGGGATTTCCAGTCTACTAATTGTGTCTGGAGAGTACCAGACATCGGGGTTAATTTGTTTTTGATCATCCACGGTCAAAGGATAAGCAGACACTGTTAGCTCTTGATTTTTCACTTTAATTTCTAATTGCAATTCAACAATTAAATCTCGTCCTAACAGATTAAATTCTGCTTCAGGGACGAGCAAAAGTTCACCCATTCCAAATTTATTTTCAGTTTCGAATACCACATTTTTGATTTTTGCTTACTTTAAAGGGTTCTCCTTTTGCCCCAATTACTTGTACTTTTTCAGGGGAAACTTTACATCCCTCAGGTATTTGCTTAATAGTTGATTTTTCAGCCCCAGTGTCTACTAAAAAGGTGAACTCTTGTTTATGGGGACCTATTTTTAATTTTATCAAGGGCTCATGATGACTCCGGTCCCCTAAGATATAGAGCCCCTGACTCTCCTATTCCGTTTTCAATATTTCCTCATCCCTGATCCTTTCTCTGCAATTCTTCTTTATATGTCCCTTCTTTCCACAGTAAAAACAACATCTCTGTTCCTTCTTTACTACTACGTTCCCTTGTTTCGTTCCAGCAGATCTGTGTTCACCAGTTTGCCCTTTGCGATCCTCTCTGACTGCTGCTACCATCATTTTTACTTGTCGCTTGCTGCTCTCTTCTTCCCGCCTTACGTAGACTTTCTGAGCTTCCCTCAATAATTCATCCAACCCTCTATTCTGCCAGTCTTCTAACTTTTCAATCTTCTTTCTGATATCTTCCCATGATTTTGCCACAAACTGAGTTTTGAGGAGCGCTTGCCCTAAAGAGTCGTCTGGATTTACCCCAGAGTACAGCTGAAGGGCTTTCCTCAGTCGTTCCAGCCACTCAGTAGGGCTTTCATCTTTCTTTTGCATTTCATTAAATGCTTTATTGATATTCTGGCCACGGGGTACTGCTTCCCTAATCCCCTGAATTACTATAGTTCTCAGGTCCTGCATATGAGTTCTATGCACTGGATCCTGATTATCCCAATTAGGTCTTTGGAGTGGCCATTTAATATCTGCTTGGGGTCCCTAGGCATGCTGAGCATCCCACAGTCTCATTCCTGCTCGTCTAATCATATCTCTTTCCTCGGTAGTAAATAATTGACCAAGGATAGATTGCATCTCATCCCAAGTATAAAGGTTTGGTCCCAAAAATTGATTTAATCTTTCTGCCACTCTGAGTGGGTCCTCAATTAAGTTTCCCATCTCGGTTCTTTTAAAATCTCGTAGGTCAGCCGAGTTTAGGGGTACGGAAATATATCCGATCACAGGTTGAGGTCCCCCCATGGGTATTTCCCTTAGGGGGTACATTTGAGCTGCCCCTTTCTGACTTCTAGTTATGCGTCTAGGAAGAGGGGGAGACCCTTGTTCCGACTCTGGTGGGGGAGTGGGCGCTCTGGGGACCTCTGCGGGAGCAGGAGGAGGAATGTAAGGAGGGGGGGTTAGAAGGGTTTCGTCCAACTCTTCCTGCTTTTTCTTTTGTTTAGTTTTTATTTCATTCAGTGGGTAAAGTCTAGCTCCCGGTCTTTCTAGCCACACTTCCGCATATCGACTCTCCTCCGGGTTAAGGGGTTTTTTATTATTAACCCAGAGGTTTAATTGCTGTCTTACCCAATCTTCTTCTGACCCATAGACTGGCCAAAAGACATTTTTAGAAATTTTCTTCCCTCCCCATATCTTAGTACAATATTCTATCATCTTCTGCTTATCTTTCCCTAGGGTTCCAGGGAAATATCTCCAATTGTCTAAGATATATGCCAGAGGGGTATTCTTAGGTACAATGGGTACCCTTCCCTTGGGAGTCGAAGGCTTGCTGCCCTTCGCCCCCATCTTCTGGAATATCCACAAACATACACTCACTCGCTCCCCTTGTTCCTGGCCCAGTCCCTCGCGGGAGATGGGAAACGCAGTACTTAAGAGTCCGCACTCGCTTGGTTCAGTATATCGAACCTCTCACTCGTTATATTCCAGGAAACCCAATCCCGCCCGAACAGCAAACCCGCGAACAAATTCGCAATATACTTACGCGCCCTGCGTCTTCGTCCGGACTCCCGTGCACAGAATTTTATGGGATTTTACCGGTTTCTCCTTTGCTCATTGTTCTAGAATTTAGGTTTGTCGGTAAGGTTGGAGTAAGCTGTTGGTCGCGGGGCCGCGAAATGTCGCGGGGCGCCTCCCCGGAGGACCAAAGCCCACCGTTCCTTATCCGAGTCACGGCACCAGAATTGTTATAAATTGAGACCACAATAGATCATAATCCAATTAAAATTTTTATTAATTACAGCAAGTAGAATACGAGCAAAGACAGCGCTGGACGGCAGGGGAGTCTGCGCTTCGCCAACTGCCGTACTGAGCAGTTCAAACAGTCCCTTTTTATACTTTTTTTTACTTTCGTGTTCATGAAGTAGTGGAGGTGTTGACCCTTCATTCATATGCACAAGCAGCATCCTGGACACCTGGCGGTTATCTTATCTTTCACAAGCGGCATCCTGGACACCTGGCGGTTATCTTATCTTTTGTTGCCTAATCTTTACATTGGGCTTAACATAAATCTTAATAAACAATACCCTAGTCCATAGTTTCTTACAATTCTATGATTCTAGTTGGACTTAGGTTAACAGTGCTTATGAGGTCAATAACAAACTCGCAGCTCTCCTCCTGATGATGGAATTGAATGTGGTGTTGGCAGCTTGACTTTGAGACAGTGGAGACAAATGAGTTCTTAAGGGTTAATTCAGGTTACAAACACTTTGTATGTCCTACTAAGTGATTTGTTAAGCACCAGCAAATCCTTTTTTTCATTAAAGGAACTTCACAATGGAAGCACCTCTACAGGATGAATGGGCTGATAGGAAACTCATCACTGGCAATGACCTCAGCAAAACTAGGGGAAAGGTAATTCTGGCAGGGGGAGATCACAGTCGCCAACTCATTGACCACCGACTGAAGAAATCACTCCCCCTCCCCTCCCCCCAGTTGAGACTAAGCCTGCGAACCAATTAACATGAGAAGTGAGAGAATTATATGACAAATGGGAAATGAAGTACTAAGTAAAGAAGGAGTTGGGTAACTTCTAACCAATGAAGGTTGATGTCTTTGTATGCTCAACTGTATAAATAGTGTAAAGTTTTGAAAATCAGGGAGCTAGGCATTTGTGGGTTACCACCTAGCTCCCTACTTTGTGCAACCTAGAATAAAGAGGTAAGAAATACCTTGACTCAGTGTGTGAATTGGTGCTGTGCACTGGGTAAGAAACCCACTTACAGGACAGCACTGATATATCAGAAATATTAAATATATACTTAATTACATCCACAGTATGTAAAGATATTTTTTTGTGTGCCACATACAATTACAATGGACTAAATAAATTTTAAGTAAGTATTGCCTAGGTGAAACATTATCTCCTAGCAATACATTCTTTTTTTTCTGTAGTATATTCATAGATTGTCTTTTGTAGAATAGCCAGCAAAACTAGCACCTGCTGTCTTGATCCCCCGCTGCAGATTTCTCCTATGTGCATATAATTTGCTTGAACTTGCTGTTCTATATTTGACATGTGGGATTTTGAGATACAGCTCTTTTTTCAGTGCTTGAACAGTTCTTGCTTTATCCTGCCTTCACTTGCCTTCTGCTGTTGCATGATGATATCTGTAATATCTGGTCTGATTGCAGCAGTAAATACTGTAAGCTAATCTCACATTATTTCATCTACCATGCTTCAAAGTGCATGTATGACTATTTGGTCCCATGAAACAGCAAAATACTGTTCTGTGTATTTGCCCAGTTTCTGATCATGCTGCTGAAATTTATAGCATACAACTACAATATATAGGTTTACTCACACAAAAAGTTTTCTATGTCAAAAGTACAGTATCACATTTATCATTAGTGAGAGGAAGTGCACAAAGCACCAGCTGTCTTTCAATGGAGCATGCAAGTAGAACATTTTCCTTCCATAGAAAGCCCTTTGGCCTTACTTAGAAGTTCATAGTTTTCAAAAGTTTGAATCCATCAATAAAAATAATTGTAGTCTCTAGCTTCACAAACATGACACAGGTGGGTCCAAATTTAACAAGACAACTTTGCCACCATTTTGCTGTAGAAACAGTGAATTCAGAGTCTCAGTTTATTCCACTAGTGTAAAGGAACAGCAATAGTAAAGAATGACTGCAGCTATAGGCAGAAGCAGAACTGGTGAGACACACAAAGATCTGTCTATAACAAAGGTAAGGGTCTTTGCTTCCTGTCTTACTTGACAGAGTGTGAGGTGCATGCTCAGCTGCCCAGTGATAATACTGCTCTACTAGAGAAAGAGAAATCTATCTGCATGGATAAAGATCAATACAAGGAAAAAGGCTTGCTTGCAGATCAGGGGATATCAAAAAAACATTGCCAATGATGAGGTATAAATCATACAAAAAATTTGGGTTTTATTCACTTATACAAAGAAGAAAATAAGTTAAATTGAACAAGGCCAAAATTAGCTTCGTGCACTAAATTGCAAATCTACTGTGTGTTTTTCTACACTTCTGGACTGAATTTGTCTCTAGTACTAAAAAAACTGTTTTCTTAAAACATCTGATATTCTCAGTTTTATACCTTCATTTTTTCCCTTAAGGTCATTTAGGGAAACAGGAAGCCTTCTCTCTCATTATGTTTCTGCTTATTGTTTAAACAGCAGCATTCTCTGAGCTGCCGTTTTAACCACATTTACAAAGTCTATGGACTGGGTCTTTGGTGTTGGAACCCAATGGAAAATCCTCTAACAGCAGAAATAATCAAAGCTCAGCTGAAGCAAAGTAACACACAACAATTTAGACCAGTGGAGGTCTGGCTTCTATATCTTCTTGCATTTCTACAGAAGTGTACCACTGAAAAGAGTCTAGCTCCACCTTCTCTTTGTCCTCTGATCAGGTTACTGTAGACAGGAATAAAGTCTTCCCTGAGCCTTCTCTTCTTAAGGCTGAACAATCTCATTTCTTTCAGCCTCTCTTTGTCTATCACGTTCTCCAGTCACCTGTCCATCTTGGTGGCAAAAAGGTGGAGTACCTCAGTCTCTTCCCTGTCACTTGTCACTAGTTCCCCTGCCTCATTGACCAGTAGGCCCACATTCTCCTGAATTTTTCTTTTGCTACCAATATACTTAGAAAAACCTTTCTCGTCGCTCTTTATCTCCCTTGCTAGTTTCAACTCCAGCTAAGTTTTGGCTTTTCTGATTCCATTTCTACATTAATAGGCAATGTCTTTTCATTCCTCCCAGGTAGCCTATCCTTGCTTCTGCCTTCTGTGTGCATATTTTTTATGTCTGAGCTCAGTCAGGAGCTTCGTATTCATCCATGGTGGTCTTTTGCTTGACTTTCTGCACATTGAAATGAATCATTCCTGTGCTCTGAGGAGGCTGTCCTTGAAGATCAACCAGCTCTCCCTGGCCCCTTTCCTTTCAGGAAAGTTTCCTACATGATCCTGCAAGCAGGTCCCTGAACAAGTCAAAACCTACTCTTTTGAAGTACTAGGTCTAGCTCACTCCTTTCAGGATCTTAAACTTCACAAATCTCATTGTTGCTGCAGCAAAGGCTGCCCTTGCCCTTTACATCATCTGCCAATTGTTCCTCATTTGTGAGTAGCAGATCCAACAGAGCACCTTCCCTCACCAGTTCATCAGTCACCTGCATCAATAAATTGTCTTCAATACATTCCAGAAATCTCCTGGATTGCTTGTGCCCAGCCATGCCGCCCTTCCAGCAGATATCAGGGTGGTTAAAGTCACTGAGGAGTACCAGGATCTGTGACTAAGAGTTTCTACAGCTGCCTAAAGAAGGCTTCACCTGCCCCCTCTTCTTGATCAGATAGGTATAGCTTGATACCCACCTGTGCTGGTCTGTCCTCTGATCCTTACCCACAAGCTCCCCACTGGCTCATCACCTGTCTCAAGGCAAAGTTCCATGCATACAGCTCCTTTACACAGAGCTCAACCTCTGCCATCCCTGCCCACTCTGTCTTTCCTGCATCCCTCCACTGCAGCACTCCAGTCATGAGAGCTGTCCTACCACATCGCCACAATCATAATGAGGTCTTAGCTCTGCAACTGTGCACATAGACTGTCCTCCTGCTTGTTCCTCATGTTACACTCATTTGTGTACAGGCATTTGAGATGGGTCCCAAGTTGTGCTGCTTTTACAGAGAAAGTGTGAGAGCCTCCCTTGTCATGCTGTCTCCTATCTACTCTGCCTCTTGTGACCTCAGTTCTCAGGTATCAGTACCTGCAATAACCAGCATCTGTGCTTGGGTAGGTGAAGCCGGCCTATCTCAAATTTCACTGCATGTGCTGCTGGAATTATTAGGAGGTCCAGACAGAAAAAAGTAAGAGAGGAGGAAGGGGGTGTATGAGCAACATCTACTTTTAATAACCTTGCTAAGGAGTATGTGGCAGCACAAGGACATGTAAGCAGCCACAACAGACATAGCTTTAAAACAAACAAGTCTGCATATTTTGCAGTAAAACATTTTTAGAAGGATGCAACCTGAAACAACTGAAAAAAAACCAAACAACTTGAATAGCTGTAGAGCTATACAATATAGATCCCCTTACTTTTTAGTGCTGCAAAGCTCTAACAAGTCCTTGTTTCAAAAGTTATTTAAACTTGCATACAAAGTTCATTAAATAAGTCAAAACTCCTCTTGAGGCCTGGAAGCATTCCTGAGCTCCCCTGCAATGACTAAGCTTTTCACCTTCATTTTTATTGTTTTGAAGCAGAAAATTAACTTGGGAGAAGCACAGAGGAAGTGTTCCTTCATTACCAAGAATCAAGATGCTTGTGGAAAGGAATACCAAAAAGAAAGAGGCATTAACCTGTGCAGAAAAGCAGAAGTATTTATAGCAGAAGAATATCAGTCCTTTGAAGACTGCACAATCCAGAACCAATGTGAATGTAAAAATGAATATTTTTCCAAATCAAGTTGGAAAAGGTGCACAACTTTTTTTTATTTGTAGAGCAGGTATAGTAAAGTAAGCCTTTATAATTGTCAATAGTGTACTAGCAGTAACAAAAGCAGCCTGCCTCCTAGGTCATTGTTAAGTATTTCTACAGAATATGGTAAAAACTGTTGTGATCATTGTCAAAGATGACTTGTTTTAATAAATGCAGTAAGTTTCAAATTAAACAGTGTAAATCAATAGGCTTGTGGTCTATGCCCATTGCCAACTAGTAGAGGCTGTTGACTAATGCCTGGATTTTCCATTTTAAGGTGGCACGCTTTAAATATAGGACAAACAGTTTATTCTGCCCTGTCTTTACATAATTGACACTGCAAGTAAAAGCTATCCCTGGAAACAGCGTGGTAGGAAAGTATGATCAAGAAACGCCACCTGCTGTCTCCCAGATCACTGTTCAAAAAAGCTGATGGAGTGCAAGGGCATGCACAAATCTCATGTTTAGTTTTACTGCAGGAAGAATATTTGAATGTGATAAACAGCAATCCCTTCTCACATAACAGTACCCAAATGAGCCCTCAGATGCTCATCTGAGCTACTTACTATGTAGGGCTTTAAGCAGTGTTTCCTACAGAAGTGTCTTGCACTGAAACCTAGCAAAAAAAAGCAGCAATTCACTTTAAAATGCAAATGCCATGTTTTTTCCAGATTGTTCACAAAAAAATTCTATTTATTGAATTCCACAATCTTGACTTCTCTTTAATTTCAAGGTTTGTCCTTCATTAAAGCTCCATATAAGCAAAGTATAATTATTCCACTGGCTACAATATTATAGTGTACATCCTATTCTCTGGGGCTGTGTCCAAAAGGTGCTCTCTAGTAACTCAGCCCTTGACATTCCAGGCACTCTGATCTAGTAAAACCCTTAAATATTTGCTTAACTTTAGATAAGTTTGGTTTCCTGAGCTTGGGCGCTGGGAAACCAGAAGCCAACCACACCCAAATACACTAAAGACATGGCTAAAGACTCTTCTGCACAAAAGCCAGAGTGCTCAGGACCTTGAGGCACCAAAAGCTATATTTATAAACACACACATACAAATCCAAGCTTTCCAGATTAACAAGCTGCTGCGCAACTTGTATGAAACAAACTAGACTGTTTGAAATCAGCTGCATAAAACTAGTTGTTCTTTTCTCCTACTTTTTTTCCTGAGGGAGGATGTTACCAGTCTTTCACAACACTTCCAGAGCAACCTTCAATATTCTAATATTTAATTGTCTGTATTTTGTCTGTGTTTCTTTGAACTTATCCTTTAATCCTTTTTGAGTCTGCTTTCTCTTTCCACTGAAGTGTTGTTAGTTATTTAAGGGCATCCCCCTTCTCTCTTTCAAAAGAAATGGAGTTTCTTTAAAACAAGTTATTGACTTAATAGTTAGCTTGAGTAAATCAATATTAAAAAAACCAGTCAAGAGAACAATTAATAGAAAATAGCTATATTGACAACGAATTGTAATATAAGTTATCATCAATTCAGTTGCAGTTAAGATACAGCCTAAGTCAGGGACCTAACCAATTCAGATTAAAACCCCAAACTTGCACATCTCAGTCCAAGGATGAACCAGCTTCTTGCAAGTAATGCCTCTTTAAAAGTGTCAAATAAAGAAACTAAACAGTATTGACCTTATATATTTGCAATGTAACAGGTTACATGGCTCAAACTATCTTCCATTGCCTATAAAAAATTAGTTTTATGTCAAACAGTTTTCCTGATAGCAACAACCACCTGTATAAATTCAAGAGTCGTTCATTCCTTTCATTTTTATGAAATTAAATTTTGCCACACCACAAACAAGTTTTACAAATCCTATATCTAATTTATTTATGGAGAAAAGATTGGGAGCTACTTAAGGGTCCATATTGTATTGGAAGTATTGAAAGAATTTCCAATTGAGGGCAAAGAGAATTGTTAAAAATCTGTACTCCTGAAGTACATGTGAAATTATGTGTTATAAAATGCTACAGAACAAGTATCTGTATATTACAGAACAACTGTATCCTGGGGTGCATCAAAAGAAGTGTGACCAGCAGGTCGAGGGAGGTGATTCTCCCCCTTTGCTCTTGTAACACCCCACCTGCAGTACTGCATCCGGCTCTGGGGCCTCCAACATAAGAAGGACATGGACCTGTTGGAGTGGGTCCAGAGGAGGCCACGAAGATGATCAGAGGGCTGGAGCACCTCTCCTATGAAGACAGGCTGAGAGAGTTGGGGTTGTTCAGCCTGGAAAAGAGAAGGCTCTGAGAAGACCTTCTAGAGCCTTCCTGTACCTAAAGGGGGCCTACAGGAAAGCTGGAGAGGGACTTTTTACAAGGACATATAGTGATAGGACAAGGAGGAATAGTTTTAAACTGAAAGGGGGCAGATTTAGATTAGATATTAGGAAGATATCCTTCACTATGAGAGTGGAGAGGCACTGGAACAGGTTGCCCAGAGAAGCTGTGGATGCCCCATCCCTGGAAGTGCTCAAGGCCAGGTTGGATGGGGCTTGGAGCAACCTGGTCTGGTGGGAGGTGTCCCTGCCCACGACAGGGGGGGTGGAACTGGATGATCTTTAAGGTCCCTTCCAACCCAACCCAGTCTAGGATTCATTCCATGATTCTATGAAGTATTAAAAAAATTACCTGTGTTCTTAGACTAATGTATGTAGTACTTTAACCTACATAATCACTCAGAAAGTGTGCACACATTTCACAAAAATAGGATATGAAGTTCAAATTATTCTTCACTTCCACATGCATGAAATTCCATCCACTGTACAACAGTTTTGTGCATTTTAGTATTAACAAGACACATAGGTGATGGAAATGAGTTAGTGTCAGAGCCTCAGAAGGAAACTCTGACCTGCTTTAGCCATGCTTGCTTTAATGGCTAAATATGTGTTTCTGCATGGATGGGTTGTTTCTTCACAGTGACTCACTAGCTTCAACAAAGTTTCATACAGTACGCACAGATCCATCCACAGAAAGAATCATTTTAGTTCTGACATTTGCTTGATCAGGGATTCCTTTACAATTGTGTGTGTGTGTGAGAATAAAAATAATAAAAATTAAAAAGAACAGAAGCCATAGGAGAGAGAAGGTGGCCCAACTTGGAGAGTATCAATCTGGGCTCCACCCATTCTTGTGCTCACAGGACTGCTAAATTTTGTATCAACAGGCTCATCACTTCACATGCACAAGTAAACCAAAAGTACGGTACAGCTGTTTCTAAGTCTTTCTATTCTGAAGCATGAGTGGGAAAAGATTTTTGGGTATATAGGACTCATAGTCACAAACCAGCTTTTTATTACTAGAACCAACCACATTTGGCCTGGAGTCATTAAAGCTGGGTCAACATGAAGCTTCTTTGTACTATTTTTATGATCAGTTGCTCAAAGTATGAGTGAATTACACAGATGAGATGTAATTCTAGTCTAAAAAGTGATCATATTTGCTCTAAGCAACTTGTTAGGCCTTAATTGCAAATTTGTATCAAGATATGCTTATTGAGGGAGGTTTAGTATCAGAAAATTTGAAGGAAGCAATATGTGGGACCACTCATTCTGAGAGGACTTTTGTTCAGGAATCACCTTCAAGTGAGAAAACCACCAGTTGGTTACCATTGTACCACCCATAGCATTTCCATGATCCCATTTGACAAGAAAAAACATAATAATATATTCCTTCTAAAGAAAATTATATTAAAGGGCAACAAAGATGTTTGCTTTCCTCTATGTTTCACTTGAGATGTACAGAACAGTTAATGCACTTTGATACTCTTTTGTCTAGACTCTGGAATGCATCTATCCTTTTAGTCCAAACATCACATCTGATAAACGGTGAATTTTCTTTTCATGAACCACCGAAGTCAGGTCAAATATGCATACTATTTTGCTTACTTCCATCAGGACTTTTGGTATAGGAAAATCCTGATTTAAGTGCTTGAAGAAAAGCTTCTAACCATTCTGATCACTCCATTTCTGAACAAAACACAAATACCCACCATCATGGCTTATTTTTAGCATCAAAATTCAAACATGGAAGCTACATGATCTATATTTGAAATGCAGTTTCACACAAACAACTGAAATAATTGTCCATCATGGAGGAGGAGACAACACTTTTTATTCAAACCTGCTTCTAAGATACGCTAACAGCAGTTCAGTTTATGATCAAATATTGAACTAATCCAACAACAGATTTGACTGAAGCACTTCAGCAGCCTGATAGCCCAGTAGCTTTTGATTTAAAAGCTTTGCAGATGTCATCTTTGAACTAGGAATCTGGAAAAGCATGTCTTCGAGCATGCATGTGATTATCTGTACTGATGCTTGTAGTTTGGTATAAATATCTCCTAAGTTGGCAGAAAGGTCAAGGTTTTCTTCCATCTTTTCTCTGCTATAACCAGCTAAGGAGGGGAAAATGACATGCTGTTACAGTTCAGAAAGTGAAGGTCTCAATCAATCATCATATTGAAGACACTCAGAAGAAAAAGTACACAACATAAGATACATGGCTAATGTAATGACTCATAAGAAGAGGTTTTTAAGCAGCGCCCATTATACATCACCATGCAATGGTAGAAATACACTGAATACCTATTAGAGAGAGTTTATTAGATTAAAAACATTCTCAGACAGTCCTATTTTCAGTCCTATTGCAGACTAACACAATTATTTTCTATTTAAACCCAGTCAGCATAATTGCTTCTTGGAATCTATTTTCCAGATCAGCAAGATTCTAATTATTTTTATGTATCACACTAAATGTACAGTACAAATCAATAGAAGTCAGGCTAAAGAACACTGAAAAGTTCAGTAAACTATGCCATACACAGAGTATGAGCTCAAGTATAAGTAAATCTGTTAAAAATAGATGTTGATCAATAACCTCCTTCAGGCATCCACCTGCTCCAGCGTGGGGTCCTCCACTGGATGCGGGTGGATATTTACTCTACTGTGGACCTCCATAGGCTGCAGGGGAATCTCTGTTCTGGCACCTGGAGCACTTCCTCCCTCTCCTTCACTAACCTTGGTGTCTGCAGAGTTGTTGCTCTCAAATAGTCTCCTCTCTTCTGCTGGCACAGATATATATTTTTTTCTGCCTTCTTAATATGCTTTCGCAGAGGTGCTACCACTATCACTGATTAGCTCGACCTTGGCCAGCGGTGGGTCTGTCTTGGAGCTGGTTGACATTGGCTCCATTGGACATGACTGAAGCTTCTGGCATCTTTTCACAGAAGCCACCCCTGTAGCCCCCCCACTACCAAAATCTTGCCATGCAAACCCACTACAAAGACCCTATAGTAAAAGGCAATGAGTTTACTTGTGTGTTGTCTCACAAACCACTGACTCTCAAAAACAATGCTCCTCACAGTAGAAATTATGAGTAGAGCTGATTGGACCCCCAAAAAAATAATACTCGCCAAACTTAAAAGCTTTCAGCTGGAAGGTTTTATAACAATTGGTACCACCAATCTGGATAACCACCTTTATGTTCCTTCCTAGTATTTGGTGTTGATTTCTGTTCCTACTGTTCAAAGTGCCATGCAAAATACCATCCATGATGTAAGGAATAGGGTCATCCTTCAAGTGTTTAAGGGATACTTTTCCATTCCACTGCTGAATGGTCTGCACAGCTTGTGAAAACACCTTTTAAACCACATGAGAAACCTCACATGTTCTTTGAAAATTTAGAAACATTCTGACCACCAGAAGAATGATTACTTACATAAACATTTTGTTGACATCAGAAGGCCTATAGCCTTTTCCTGCACTAAAAGGACCATCTGTTTAACTTAGACAATAGCAGTGCCTTACAATGGTTTAAAACAACCCAACGATTCACCTCAAAACCACTTCTGTAAAAAGATTAAACATGAATTCCCTTGTTTATCCACTAGCAATAATCCAAGCTTTAAGCCTTTAACATTTTTCTGTACTGGTCTCTGGCATGGTTATTCAAAAGAAAAAAATCATCCCTGCTGTTAATGATACTAGCACCATTATTTCCAGTATTCAAGTACTGCATCTTGAAGATATTTGCCTTCAAGATTTTTTCTGAAGTTGCATCTTATGTTACATCACAAACAAACCCACTTTTGAGTTTCATGGTTTCTCCTCCTACCACTAACAGCTGAATCAACAAATTAAGCTTTTGAAAGAGCTCCACTTAATCCTCTTTAGTGCATAAAAGGTTAGTACAGTTTATTCCCTTATTGATAGTATTTTATCTTAATGAAAAAAATCCACAAATTAATTGTGACTGTTAAAAGAACTGGGTGACAGTTTAAAATCCTTTCCCCTCTTTTCTTATAAATTCACTAAACAAGTAATGATGGGCCAGATTCTCTACTGAAAACACAGGTAGAGCCAGAAGTAGTAGAAAACAAATGTCTCAGGAACCTCTTCTTCTTCCATATGCCATGGATCCAATCCCTCTGACAGCAGGCCATGGAAAGAACCATGTAAACCATGTAAAGATGGTCCAAGATTTGTCAAAGGTCAAGAGAGCAAGTGCTGCACATTCGACAAATTTCAAATAAAGGGATTTGCTTGACTAAATTTTAGATTTTCTCTTAGAAAGTCTTTTCAGTCAGGTCAGATGATTCTTCCTTATCCTCACATAGGGCCAAACTGATTTTTAGCATTTGACTTAATATTGCAGGAGCTCCTCTAAGACAAACCAAAAGAAGACTCCAGGCTGCTTATTTATCAAAGGAAAAAGGGTACTCTTCCTGTCTCTTACACAAATGCAGAACTGCCAAACAAATTAATTGAAGAACTTCCTGTTCCAAAAAACGTATCAAACAAACTTTGAATATGGAAAAAAAAAAAAGCTATGGGAAATTGCAATCTAAAGAGAAATTAAGCCTTCAGAGAAGAGGGTTTAGGCAAAAAGCCCCCCTGTGTAATCATAATTCTGTGCAACTGAGGATGGTAAGAATACCATTGTAAATATGAAACAGATAAAGCCTTCCATTGTTATTACACACTACAATGCAGCTCATTCATATCTACACTGATTTATATCATGTTTGGTTCTCTAAAATCACAAACTAATCAGCAATATTCATTAATATATATATATTTATATACACACACACACAGTGGGAAACATTCCACTCAAAATGCATTTGCCCTAGCAAACACAGTACTTACTTTCATAATGACCCTTTTTAAAAAACATAGTCTTCAAAATATGGAACAATGTGCTCGGAAAAAAACACACAAATTCTGGAGAAGAAACATACGAACAGATTAAGTTTAAAGAAAGTTAGGGCAGTGAGCATTCTTACTGTGTGCAGCATTTATCAGGTCTTCCTACTGGAATAAGCTCCATCTTCATAAGTTCAACATTTAACTCTCTGGGTTCCCTGACTGTCCCTCTGTCAAGTAACCTCTAAAATACCAGTGATTCAGTATGGTCAAAAGCTCACTTAAAAATTAAACAGACATTTCCCACAGATTCCCAGTATTTTGTTATTTTTTAATGATGGATTGTGATCTTTAAGTTGATACAAGCAGAAGTCACTGACTAATGGCAAGTCCAAAAGCTTAACAGAAATACAGCTTGTAGCTTTATTAACAATAAAAGATATTAAAAATATCTTTGGGGTAAAGTACCACCACTGCAGAAGAATGGCTGCAGAAGCATGGCTTTAGAATCTCTGAAGATCTGCACAATCCAGGCCTGGTATTAGAATAGGCCTGCCTGTAATCAGAATTGGGCTGAAGTTGCTGTGCTGAAGATAACAAGAAAGGTATTCTTGAGCTATTCTTGAATCCTGAGACCAAGTAATTATGTTGTGCCAACAGGCTGTGGCTGTAACAAGATACAGCTGCTGGGAAAGCAGGTGCAGGGACAAGAAAGATAGGGATCGGTATGGGAAAATAGGGAGTAACAAACTACAAGGCTGAAGCACAGCAACACAATTAGCTACATGGATAGAATGCTTATTTTAGTCATGATAATTAGGGGTGTGAGAACCGCGTGCATTTAGAGACTACTAACCAATTATATTTCTGCTTTACGAATATGCATGTGTATCGGTTCTATACAAGTAGTGTTAGAAACTAATAAAGTTGAGCAAGATGCATAACTCATATTGAGTGTCTTCTTGACTCCGGCGAATCCTTCTTCCAACAATTGGCACCCAAACAACGGGAAAGCTGGTAATTGCTGGAAAAACTCTGCCTTTGCATCGCGACGGTGGGCTTTGCAAAATTGAGAGTCGCTGTGAAGAGTTCGAGCAGGAAGACGTCCGTAAGGAGTAAAGGCGTCTGAATCCGGCATTGATGTCATGCGCGGACCTGCACCGGTAGGACCGTTTTTCCCTCGATAATGGAAAGGGAAGCAGCACTCACGCTATTATCTGATATTCTTGCTAAGTGAGAGGCTAGCGTGAGCACTAAGAAGCTCCATGAGCTCTGTAGGTGGGCGGCTGAAAACGGACACTTAAAAGACCCGCAATTGCTGTTTAGTGTGACTGAGTGGCGAGAGGTCGGGGATTCCCTTTGCGATGCGATCCTTAGCGGCAGCAAGTCGGCCAAGGACTTGGGGACTGCCTGCCAGGAGGTCATAAACCCTTTACGATCAATGGTTGCGGAAAAAAAAATGGCTATGGCTGCCTCAGACCTCCTCGGTCGCGAAACCAAGTCGCAGTCTACCCGATTATTTGGTCTAGGCACTCCGTCTGCAAAAGGCATAATTGTGCCCATTAAAAAATCTGCGACAGAGCTATTACACCCGACACCATCTCCGGAGGGTGCCGCTGCAACGGGTGCTCTGCACCGCCCTGAAAGCTACCGAGAGCCGCCCCCCCTTTTAGATGAGGACGAGGGTACTACGGCGGGTCCGAGTGCTCCTCTGAATGAGAACGCGGAGTCTGATAAAGAAAATGAACCCACCCCACCTGCACCTGCCCCGATCCCCCGTCCCTGAACCAAACCCTCCGAATGGACCCTAAACCGCTTGCAGCAGCAATTGACTGAATGCCGTCTGCCTACTGCCAGTCGTGATGTTCAGATCCTGACCCAGGAAGGTGTTATCCTCCACCCTGCCGCTCCCGAAAGTCGTTAGTCTGGGGTTGTAAGAGACGCTATATTGGAGGGAGAGTGGGAAGCTGCTTCTGCTGTTGCTTGTCTGGTGCGGACTACTGCTTTACCTGCTGGTTCAGCAGCTGCTGTGTGGTAACCTTTTGATTGGAAATTTATGCAGCAGCTGCGAAAAGCCATTACACAATATGGATTACAATCTGAACCAGTCAAACACTTGTTGACTTCTTTGTTTGACTCTGAAATCATGACACCCAGTGACTGTACTTCGCTAGCCAGTTTGCTTCTTACACCAGCACAGTTCCCCGTGACCCGCCAGCGTGCCGTGCCATGCACCGCAACTCCCCCCGCTCGCCTGCCCACCCACCGCCACGGATCCCCCCAGCTGCTGGCGAAAAGGGGAGTCCAGAGTTCAGTGTGGAGCTGCAGATCACACCCCTGCCAGTGGTAAGACCGTGTAAATTGCGGCACGACTCTACGCTAAATTCCTCTCGGGGGGGGGGGGGGGTGTGCACTACGGAAGGCCGCGACGAGTAAATCGCGGCAGGGCTTCTCTGCGCTGATATCCTTTCTGTGAAAGGGGAGAGCTCTGAGAAGACCACGATGGAATTAGACATGGCAATTAAACTGTTAACTGGCATCCTTCTTAAGAGAGGGGAGGGCGTTAAAGAGACAGAAGTGGAGACCTTAGTTCGCTGGGCATGAAAAAAAAACAAGATCCCCAAGCCCACGTTATTGTTTAGTATTGCGGAATGGAGAGAAGTGGGAAATTGCCTCTGGGGTGGCAGTCGATAGTTAACACTCTGGAAATTATGAAATGGAAAAAAAAAAAAAAAAAAGTAGTGGCGGCAGCCATAGAAGCGTTGGGGAGAGATGTGTAGAAAAGCTGGTGGAGCAGAAGGGTGATTCACCTAAGCCTTCTATCTTGGTTACACTTTTCGGAGTTGGGCATACTCGTCCTATGAAGGGTATGTCCGCCCCTGCGTGTTTGACAGTGCCTGGAGCTTTTAGATAAGACCACGGACAAACCGGAAGTTACTCCTCGTCCTGAAACATCATGGGACGGGTTTGAGGAAGAAGGCAGGGAGAAACCTTGTGATAACAATACAGATAAATCCTTACAGGAGGTAATAGATAAATTAAACCTGGAAAAGCGAGTTAAAATGAACCTGCCTACTACTTCAATACCTGTAATTCCTCCAGTTAGCCCAACTACCCCTCTGATGCTGAACTCAAGAAAAGATCCAATTCTACAGTGTTGGTCTGGTGTTATTCGTTATGCTATTTTGGTGGGAGAATGGCAGGTGACCAGCTCATTAGCTTGTCCAGTACTGATTAATAAACTTGATGCACATAACTGGGACATGATTTACGGAAGATTAATGATCAGATTTTAGCGATGGGAGTGTTGCAACCTGCTCTTCCACCTTTTATGATGATCCTTCAGAACTGGCAAATTGTTGTGATAGACTTGAAAGACTGTTCTGTCTTTTTCACAATTCCTTTACACCCTGATGACACACAAAGAGACTCACTAATGATGATTTGCAACCGTTCCGATTCTGGTTGCATGGCACCGAAGCCAACAGTCCTCGAACTTGTTCACCAGAACAGCGGGCTGCCCTAGAAGTTGTGTCCCGCAAGATTCAGACTGGCTGGTGTGGTCACCGAATGGCAAATCATCCGTTATCTTTTTTGGTTTGTAATGTTGCCACTTCACCTTTTGCCCTTATTTTGCAATGGCAAAAGAAAAAGGGGGAAAATACGGCAATCATTTTAGAGTGGTTGTTTTTGCCATTGCAACCCAGACATCGTATTTTAAGTCGCCCTGAAGCAGTAGTGGCCTTGGTGAGAAAAGGAAGAGACAGGATTCTTGAAATTGATGGGACCGAACCGGCAGATATCAGCATTCCAGTCTGCGGTGATGATTATGAGTGGTTCCTGAGACATTCAACAGCCATACAAGAAGCCTTGATGGGTTATACAGGTGTTGTACACAACAACCGGCCAAAAGGACCTCTCTGGAAGATGTTAGAACATTACCAGTGGATTGCGAGACCGTTATGCTCAAAAAGACCAGTTGAAGGGCCAACGGTGTTTACAGATGCAGGACAAAAGATGAAGAAGGCTGTGTGTGTGTGGCAATCCGATAATCAGTGGCAGAAACACGTGATCACTGGTGAACCACGGGACAACCTTCAAACCTTAGAAGTGAAAGCAGTTGTTGAAAGGGCAAACCGTACCCTGAAGGATTATCTTCAGAGACAGAAAGTATCGCAGGACATAGACATAACTAAACGGTTGACTAAGGTGTTGTTTACCTTAAACTATCTCTCTCTTACGGAGGGTAGAGAGGGACCACCTGTTGTTATACATCACCAAAGAGCACGAGGGAACCAAACAACTACAGTTCCTGGTTTGAATGTTTTGTATAAAAATATGGCTTCAGGCGTATGGGAAGGACCTAATCCGGTGTTATTTATCGGTAGAGGTTATTTTTGTATCTCCACAGATAAAGGACCTATATGGGTCCCTAGCAAGTTTGTGTGACCTGTATCTTAAGATCAGAATACAGAAGAGAAGACTCAGAGCAAGCAGACAGAATAAACTGTCTATGTTGTAAGGGATGTAACCCGCGGGTATTGTGCCAATGTATGCTGTGTGGGGTAAAACGGTTCTGTAAGCCAAAGCTTAAATGTAAATGGTGTAAAGAGTGTATGTGTTTGATTAGTAACCGGGCATGAAGCAAGAGAAAGCATACGACTAGTGTAATACCATGCTGATTGAAGACAGTATACATCATCAGAATCTGTGAAAGCACAGATTTGTGGGGTGGAACGTGAAAAAAAAAAAAAAAAAGGTGGAAATTGTAGGACTAAACATGTTTAAGTGGTGACTTGGTTTACGGTCTTGATGAATTTTTTACCCATTGGCCAAAGTATTTTTGACATCTTGCCTAGGACAAACATATGGGTGACATGGGCAAATATCAGGGGGTAACAGACTTTTGTTTAAGTTTGCAGCAAGTAGACAACCCCTTTAGAACTTGTTTAATTGGTATTCCCCTGCAAGAGAATGAAACAAATTTTGATGGTTTTTTGGAATGTTAAAGCAGTGGATCTGACTTCCAATCAGAATGGTACATGTATGAGTCCGAATGGGCAATTTGTTTGGCCTTCTATGCGTAATGCAGCGTGGCAGAAAACGGTTATTGAGAATTTGAATCAACTATATCATTTGCCATTGCAGGAGTTAGACCTATTATGTAGCATTGCGCCCGTTAAATACGTTAACGTGACTGCAACGGGAATGCCAGTATGCGAGGACACGGTACCACCACTTCAACCTCTAAATGGCATTGGAGTAATTTGGTTTGGTGAACCGTGGCGACTGTGGCTAACACATCAAGGTGAATGGGAGTTTTATACAGGGTTTCAAAATTTAACTGGTTCACCTAATTGGGGTGAACTGAAAGCTGGAGGCTTACATGTAAATGTATCAGGGGGCTATCAGTTGCCACTGGGAGTCTTTTTGATATGTGGAGATAGAGCATGGCCAGGGAATCCTGTTGGTGGACCATGTTATTTAGGGCGTTTAACTTTCTTTGCTCCACGTATGAAAGACTTATTGAAAATGACTCCACAATTTCATAGATCATGGATGGCACTGCGCACCTTTGATGAAATGTGCAATGACCAAATCGATCTGCAGTCTGTAGCAACAAATGTCTTAGCCTCCATATTTTTGCCAGGAGCAATGACTGCATTAAACGCTAAGAATATATGAAGGTTAGCGGGCTGGGGAGAGACACAATTTAATCTTACATCACAGATTTTAAGTTCGTTATCGCTTGACGTAGATAGTGTTAGGCATGCTACATTACAAAATAGAGCTGCAATAGATTTTTTGTTATTAGCACATGGACACGGTTGTGAGGATTTTGAAGGGATGTGTTGTATGAACCTTTCTGATCATTCCATATCGATGCACAAGAAGTTGTCACAACTGCAGGGAAACATGAAGCATATTCTTGCTGATGATAATCCCTTTGATGAATGGTTGAGAGGATTGGGCATAACAGGTTGGTTAAAGACGTTATTGATGGAAGGAATATGCTTTGTTACAATCATTATTGTAATGCTTTTAGTTTTTAGCTGTGTTTTTTCTTGTTTAAAGAGAGTAATTTTTAACATAACCAATCAGGCCTGGCTTGTGCAAAAGAAAAAAGGGGGAATTGCAGAAGAATGGCTGCAGAAGCATGGCTTTAGAATCTCTGAAGATCTGCACAATCCAGGCCTGGTATTAGAATAGGCCTGCCTGTAATCAGAATTGGGCTGAAGTTGCTGTGCTGAAGATAACAAGAAAGGTAGCCTTGAGCTATTCTTGAATCCTGAGACCAAGTAATTATGTTGTGCCAACAGGCTGTGGCTGTAACAAGATACAGCTGCTGGGAAAGCAGGTGCAGGGACAAGAAAGATAGGGATCGGTATGGGAAAATAGGGAGTAACAAACTACAAGGCTGAAGCACAGCAACACAATTAGCTACATGGATAGAATGCTTATTTTAGTCATGATAATTAGGGGTGTGAGAACCGCGTGCGTTTAGAGACTACTAACCAATTAAATTTCTGCTTTACAAATATGCATGTGTATTGGTTCTATATAAGTAGTGTTAGAAACTAATAAAGTTGAGCAAGATGCATAACTCATCTTGACTCTGGCGAACCCTTCTTCCAACACACCATCATGAAACTGAAAGAATTTTCTGTTAATCACAATATCAAGCAATGAACTGATCAGCACAAGGGCTTGAGTTATGACAGAGTAGCAGAAAAAAGAACAAGTATATTTTACATTCCACTTCAATGACACTGTGTTGGAAATAGCCAAATAAAATGCCAGAGCTATTGAGTCTGAATTTCTGCAGCAGTCTGAAGAATTGGTACTGTACATTATTAAGTCCTGCAAATACTACAGGTCCTGTCTCAATGACACAGATCTCAGTTAAAAAAAAAACCAAAACAAAACCTACACACACTCTTACACATACCTAATTTAAGAAAAGTAGCCCAAGTGACATTTCTCCCATTTTTGGCTAGGCATACCCCATTTTTTAATGAATTAACATCATAAAGATGACTTTCCACTGGCCCACAGAGAGTTTTGAAGACACAACATTATTGCACAGAATCTTTTTTACTTATTATACACTGAGCATGTTTTATATCTTGAGATAATAGCGCACACAGTATTTTACAAATGTTCAAAACCAAGTCCTTAAGTTTCTTCAACACTCAAACGGGCCAAGTTCCAGAGTTGATGAATATCACACCACTTCTACAGGGTACAGAGTAACTTGATAAATCTGTTGGTGCAAATAATCCAAGGGATTTCAGAGGACTGCTACATAAAAACTCAGAAGTGTTAATTTACAAGAATGATCTAATGCAACACAGGATGCAGGAAAACATGCATCAGCTGTGTTCATTTGAGGAATTATTTTTTAATAAATATTTTTATTCAAATGATGCAATTATACAGAAATAAATAATAAAGTCATCAGTCAAACTAGCATTTAATTTTCTTTTAATTGCTGTTTCACTATTTTTAAAATAAAAAACATGTAATCTGCATGCTTATATTAATGTTATAGACATTCCTGCTATTGCAACAGATACACTTCAAGTCTCTGAGCTCATACAAGGCTCATGAATAGCATACCAATTACTCATATTGGGCTAATAGTAACAACGATATTTCAAAATATATAGAGGAATTTGATAAGTTCTTTGATAAGGTCTTTGATAAGTTCTACTGCAGGTGTTTCAAGGTCCAGCTCATAACATAGCCTCATAAAGCTGGGCCCAAATTTAAAATTATGTAAGGATGCGATTCCATTCTGCCTGTTCAACAAAGTCAATCACAAGGCATGGAATTCATCAAGGGAAAACAGCTTTAAATAGACAGCAAGATCTGTATGTGTGATGACAGGGGCATGCTTCTCTATCTGCACTAGTCAATGACTTTTGCATAACAGTAGATTAATATTGTTTTGAATGAACTAATTAAAAAAAAATAACTAGCAATATATAATTGTCTATTTCCAGTAAAGTAACTTGTATCAGAATGGTAATAGAATGGGTCTCTGTCACCAAAATTCCCAACTACTTTATCTTCTATTCACAGAGCAATAGCACAAAAATATATAGTGGTCTATTTTAGCAGTGGTACCTGCTAAAATACACCAACCTTTACTCTCTTAAACTAAAAAAACCCAAACTGAACACACCACTACCTCTCAGCTGAGAGCTGAAGTTTCTATATGTCTCACCATTCATTTTGCATACAGGACACCAGTTCACTACTGTAGTTTGACTCTTCTTTGATCTGAGAGTTTCTGAAGTGTTGGAAGATCCAAAGTAAATGAAAATGCATCGTTAGTTTAAGAGATTAACTATGCAGATAGCCACTGAATTAAGGCAAACCCTCTACTGCAGACATAACCTGAGATGATCTGATAAAAGCAAAAAAATAAAGACAGAAAACAGTGTTACCAGGATTATTAAAAGAACCTGTAAATAACTTTTCTGGCTAGTTCCACATCAGATGAAGTCTGACATAAATGAAGTAAAATTTTTAATTAGATTTTGAGGTTCATTCCATTTAATACTTTTAAATTACAGATCTGAAAATAAAACACATTATAGAAGAAGTCTATAGTCAATTCCATTATGTGTGTTATATACATGGTACCTGAAACATGGAGATTCAATGCAGCAGAATGCTTTCACCAATAAAAAAGCATAAAGTTTCCCACAAACAAGCATGACTCACCTAGTGGATGAGGAAAAAGCTCTGGATGTTGTCTAGATAGACCTTAGTAAAGACTTTGACACCATCTCCCACAGCATTCTCCTGGAAAAACTGGCTACTCATGGCTTGGACAGGTGTACTTTATGCTGGGTAAAAAGCTGGATGGACAGCTGAGCCCAAAGCATGGTGGTGAATGGAGTTACAGCCAACTGGCAGCTGGTCACAAGTGATGTTCCCCAGGGCTCAGTATTGGGGCCAGTTCTGTTTAATATCTTTATTGATGAAGGGATCAAGTGCACCCTCAGTAAGTTTGCAGATGACACCAAGTTGATTGGGAGTGTTGATCTGCTTGAGGGTAGGAAGGCTCTGCAGAGGGATCTGGACAGGCTGGATTGATGGGCTGAGGTCAATCGCATGATGTTCAACAAAGAGAAGTGCTAGGTCCTGCACTTGGGTCACAGCAACCCCATGCAATGCTACAGGCTTGGGGAAGAGTGGCTGGAAAGCTGCCTGGCGCAAAAGGACCTGGGGGTGCTGGTAGACAGCTGGCTGTACATGAGCCAGTAGTGTGCTCAGGTGGCCAAGAAGGCCAATAGCATCCTGGCTTGTACCCCCAAAAGTGTGTGCAGAAGGACTAGGGCAATGATTGTCCTCCTGTACTTGGCACCTTGTGAGGCTGCACCTTGAATCCTGTGTCCAGTTTTGGGCCCCTCACTTTAAGAGGGACATTGAGGTGCTGGAGCATGTCCAGAGAAGAGCAATGAACTGCTGAAGGGTCTAGAGCACAAGTTTTCCGAGTAGAGGCAGAAGGAACTGGGGTTGTTTACTCTGGAGAGGAGGAGACTCAGGGGGGATGGATCTTATTGCTCTCTACAACTACCTGACAGGAGGTTGTAGGCAGGTGGGGGTAGGTCTCTTCTTGCCGTGATGAGAGACAGGACGCTGCTTGATGCAAGCAAGATGTCAGTTTATTAGTAATTCTTTTACATTTATATACATTTCTACCTTCTACATGTTACACGCTGATTGGTTAAATCTTAAGCGTGAACTACACCAATTGTTTATCTTCTAAGACACATCATTTAAACAATAGGTACTGATTAGTCTATCTTATCTTAGCCACAATCTCTATTCTAAGATTAGGGTTTTTTTTCCTACTTGACTATCTTATCTTGCTGTTTGTCCCTCTTTGTCCCTTGCTGTTTGTCCCTCTTTGTCCGTCTGCTATGGCTCGAGAGTCTGCTGTTAACTTGTTCCTTTATTCCCAGGGCTTATGCCCTACAAGTTCTAACACATCCCCATTCATCAGGCTGTCTCCATTCATCTGGCTAACAGTGCTCCGACTCTTGTCCTTGAGGCCCTGCCCTACATCTTCTCCCAGATAACTAGGGACAAGACAAGAGAAAATAGCCTCAAGTTGTGCCAGGGGAGGTTTATACTGGATATTAGGAAAAAAATATTAACCAATAGCGTTATCAAGCATTGGAACAGGCTTCCCAGGGATGTGGTGTAATCACCATCCCTGGAGGTGTGTAAAAAACTTGTAGACGAGGTGCTTAGCGACATGGTTTAGTGATGTACTTGGCAGTCCCAGGTTAACAGTTGGACTTTATGATCTCAAAGGTCTTTTCTAACCTAAATGATTCTATGATTCTATGTCTAGGTGTCCCCATGAAGTCACAGTAGGCTTGGAAAACTGAGAAGATGCTTATTGTGATCTTAATTCCATTGTGTATGTGATGAAATATATCAGGTAATAGACAATTCTTAAAGAGGAAGGAAGCTTTTCTAATTGACATTTTCTGCCTTATGCTCTTTTATTTTTTTAAAAAAAACAAACAAACACACACAATGCCACTCAGTATTCAAACTAGCATAATGACGTGCGGAATTAGACTCTATAACTCGAAAGTTATAAAGTAGGGATGTTTATTGCGCGCAGATGCATGGGGGATTGCTCCACCACAAGCCTGCATGCCCGAAGTGATGAACCATCTCACATTTATACAATAGAACAAATGAATATTCAATTAACGCCTATACATATTCGTTACCTAAACCTGCTTACTCTGGCTTCGTATGTTAATTAGCTTATCAGTCCTGTGCCTGGAATGTGGTGGTCTTGCAGGTTTGTAGGTGATTCATGTCCTTGTGACCATCCGATCTTCTCCAGCAAGGAGACTTAGCACTCCCTCCCTCTAGATAGCATTGGAATATCTCTCATCCTTTTCTCATTCTTTTTTAAAATAGCCCCTTTGTTAGAGGAAGAAGGGCAGGCGTCTCCTCAAAGCTGTAGTCGTCTCCTCAAAGCTGTGTGCCTATGTGACCAGAGACTGCACCCATGACTAGTCACCATACCCACATTCCTTGAGCAGACATACACAATCACAATCGATGTCCATTGTCCCCATTTCACACTATTTCTCCATATCAGTCCCCCCTTTTCTATTAAATTCAGTAAATTCTTTTACTTAAGCAGTCTTCCCGAATGATATAAAGCATCATACATAAGTGTTACCCTTTTAAACATTCTCCAAACCCACAAATATAACATAATGGTTAGTATTAAGGAAATTCCTAAACTGATCAATAAGATCACAATGGGGTGTACCATAGCGTTAAGAATTCCTGTTGCAGAAGGTGACCAGCCAAAGAGAGTATCCCACCAATTATGGTTTCCATCCTGTTCTACATTTTTCCCAAACCATCTTTCAAATTTCCGTAGGAAATATGCCTTCCTCTCCTTCTCTTATTATGGATGCAGCTATTGATTGCATCCACATTTGGGCTTGGATACAACTTAGAGCCAGGGCGACGTCGTCCTGTAAACCACCTAATGCCTTAGTGATAAGTTGATGATCTTCCATGTTTATTTGTTCCCACCTGGGGAGTACCTTCGATATCAACCATTGGTGTGCCCCTAATGCTAATAATGAAGATTTTAGTGGTTGTTGTAGTTTTGATAGATCGGCCGTGGTGGCGGCTAGTTTATTCATTATCACCTCTGAGTCTATGGAATTTAATACTCCGAGTCCTGTTCCCAACATTCCAGTTACATCTCTCACTATTCTGTTTCGATAAATATTTCCCCTTTTTCTTAACCAAGTTGTCCATCCCTCATAAGAGGTTCGTAAGAAGGGGGAACAGGTTGGTTTAACATCAGAAACATTAACTTGTATTTTTAACTCTATTCTTTTAAGAGACCATTCTGGGTTAAACAACATTTGTTGCTGACCTGTATTTCTGATTACATATGGTCCAATTGTATAAATTTTTGGATTTGGTTTAGTTAATGGGGTTGTTGTAACTGTGGTGGTGGTAGGAACAGTGGTTAGCATGATTGTTATTTTGATCTTATAAGTCAGAGCTGTTCTTGGGGATTCCTTTCCTAGGCATATTATAAAGATGGGCTTGGTTAAGGTAAAATTGTGCCAACATTCCCGTGAATTAAAGCACATGGTTGTATTTAGAAGGGTAAATTCCTTATCTACCTTTCTGACATTAATCAGGGTGTCTCCCGAAATCTTGGTGTTATCCTTTTCATTATATGTTTGACATCCTACTTTTATCTTATCTCCTAATTTTCCCCATAATCGGTCGACTTTGTGTACATCCTCCTGATCCCATTGATTCCTTTGGTACACCTCATTTTCAGAAAAAACCACCATAGCTAGTTTTGTCTTTGAGTCCACCTTTCCCATTATTCCAGTGTGTTTTTTCTGGGCATGATTCCAAGGCCAGTTATCAGGCTCTTGGTTGTAGGCAAGAGAGAGGGTACAAAAAACCACAAATGGTTTGAACCCACTATCGATCATTTTAAGAATCTAAACGTTCCTCATATATACATATAAAATCTGTTTTGATCAAAATATCTTTGTTTGAGTTGGGGTTTACCGATAACAAGTTGGGCAAGACTGGCCACTGGCTCAGTCCCAGACTCTTTTGTTCTATATTGTTTGTTGTGGTGCCCTTCCCATATGGTGGGTCCACAACCGCTCAGGTTCACTTACTTGTCACCCACATTGTTCCCATTTGTCCGAGTAAATTTGAGTTTCAGTTCTTTTTTATCTGGGGCTACTTTCCACGAAGTTGCAGGGGCTTTCTTAATCCGGGTATGGTGAATCCAAGAATTCTGCCCCTCAACCTTGATTGCAGTGTAGGTGGTGAGTAGGACTTGAAAAGGTCCGGTCCACTGTGGTTCCAGGGTTTTATCTGTAAAACACTTAATGTATACATAGTCCCCTGGTCGCATATCGTGAACAGGTCCATCCAGACCCCTACTGCATGTTCCCATCACATGCTTCTCAATTCTTATTAATTGTCTGTTTAGTGCCACCATATAGGAAGTCATTGTTTCATCACCAATCTGTGAAGACGTCCCCTTTTGTACCCCATAGGGTCGTCCATATAAAATTTCAAATGGGCTAAGCCCCTCTTTTGCTCTCGGTCTAGTTCGAATTCGTGTAAGAGCTAATGGCAAAGACTGGGACCAAGTTAGATTTGTTTCTTGACCTAACTTGACAATCTGTTGTTTGATTAGATGATTCATCTTTTCCACCTGGCCACTCGATTGTGGTCGGTATGGGGTATGTAATTGCCAATCTATTCCTAGATGGTGGCTGATCTGTTGTACTATTCTGGACACAAAATGTGGTCCTCTATCCGAGGACATTACCGCTGGGACTCCAAACCTAGGTATTATCTCTTGGAGTAGTATTTTGGTCACTTCCCGGGCTTTAGCAGTTCTGCACGGGAAGGCTTCTGGCCAACCTGAAAAGGTATCTGTTAGTACCAATAAATATCGATACCCCCCTTTTCAAGGAAGTTCCGAGAAATCGATCTGCCAATGTTGCCCTGGAACATTCCCTCTACTAATGTTCCCTAGTTTTATTTTATTTGCTGTATTGGGATTATTGCGTAAACACATTTCACATTACTGAGTCACCCGTTTTATTACAGTATACAAGTTTCCCCCTATCAATTTCTGATTTAGACTTTTATATAAAGTATCAGCTCCCCAATGCTTCTTCTTAAATATAGGGCTGTGGTCCATATTAAATTGGATGGTACCATAATACGACCATCCCTTAAATAAGTCCACTTATTTATTTTTATTTTATCATTCATGTCCTGAATTACCTTTAAGTTTTCTTTAGAATAGTTTGGCTCCTGATCTGTACTTACAGTTTGGACTTTATCGTCTGGTATTAAGGATAATTCCTCTTTTCCTACCTCCTCTGTTACTCGTCTGGCCTCATGGTTGGCCAGGCGGTTTCCAATTTCCAAATCAGTGCCCCAGTGTGTCATCTTATGTTCTTCCTTCCTGGATGACCCTCTTATAACAGAGGGGGCCATTCCTCACACCAAGGTCTGGCATGGCATATGTTCCCACCGCTCAACGCCTACTGGGTTGCAGCCAACAGCGGAGCTCAAGATTCTTCTTGGTGGCAAACACAGAGGCCAACCCAGTCTTGCCCTTGACTATGGTAGGAGGCACCTGACCAACCTTATTCCTTGTACTTCGTTGTCAATGCAGAGTTTCATCTGCACATCCCATAACAAGTCACTGTCATGGCAAAACACACAGATTTACATGAGTAGAACTACTACAGAGTGTATTTTATTTCAGTTTTTCTGCCAATATCCTCCACAGCCTTGCTGACCAAGGGATATTGTTTTTATCGGAACTGGGCAAGCCTCCCCCTTATCATTTTTACTGTAACAGGTAAAGCATTTTTCACCTTTCCTGGAATTTATTTTCAGATACACCAGGTTAAAAATTTCTTTTACTTCAGGGAGGTCCTCTTTTATGTTCAATTAAAGATAAGCTCAGTATTTCAATTACTTGATCATTTTTAACTTTTAGTTTCATTTCTCTTTCTTTAAACGTCTAGATGTTCTAATAAATCTCATCCCAACAAAGATTTTGGTGAATTTGGCATTCTTATTTGTTTTCTTAGTTTGTACTTTAAAGGTTTCAGGATGTTTTCCTGGTGGCCAGCAGCTCCCACAACTGTAACAAATTATTTATTTTTTTTTACTGAAGTTCAACAAATAAGTTGGTTTTGTATTCAATAAAATTCCACCTCATTTTTCCTAGTCCCTAGTTCACCAGAACCCCTTGATGGTTCTTTAGCTTAGGGCAATCTCGCTTCCAGTGTCCACTTTCCCTACAATATGCACAGTGATCCGGTCCCATAGGAGAGGGATTCACTCTTTCACTTCTGCCTGACATTCCTCCTGTCTCTGCCTCATCTCCTCTACCAGTTTAGCACGACCCAGGTCTTCTTCTCTTACCTTCTGTACACGTTCCCTGTTCCTTTTATCAACTTTTCTATATCACGCTTACCTAGTAACTCGAACCTTTATCTAGTCCTATTAGATCATCCTGACAAATCTTTCATAACCAACTTTCAAACATCTAAATTTCCCATCAAAGTTTCACCTTTATTCTTCTCATACCCATTGCCTGCCCTAATTACCGGTCCTGTCGTACTGCAAATGCTGCAGCAATTGGGGTGACATTGTCAGGTCCTTCTGCTCAATTGTCAGCAATAGCAACCCCCTCCTCCTTACCAGCAGAAGGGTTCGGGACAGGAGATGCTCTTCCTGCTCTGCAGGTTACACAAGCCTGCCTCTGCAACAGCACTTCTGCTTTAACTCTTTCTTACCCTGAATGCAAATCTGCTACTTGTTGCTTTAATTCTGTGTTCTTACATATCATGCCTTTGCAGGCAAACAGAAAACCTCCTGCCATGCATCCCAGCATGATTCAGTTGGACCTTCGAGGGGGTACGGGGGTTTGTACAAACTCACCCCAATACTTTAATACTTTCACAAGGTCTTTGATTCTCAACCCACCCACCCCCCCACCCCACCTCAGGTTTTACATACATCAGTACAAGATTTTATCTTACAACGTGTTTCATTCTGGTTGCTCCACAGAAGGAACCACAACCTGAGCTTTTTAACACAAAAATTTCAACAAGAACATCTTTCTAGTTTAGGTCTTAGGTTTTTTTCCTATCCTTTTCTAGAGCCATAATCAAAGATCAGGTGATGTTAATCCCACACTCTTTCTAGTGCTAGTACCATAGGATCCCGAGGGGGTACTAATCCACAGTCCTTTTGCCACTCAGGTTTGTCCCGGAGGACGAAGAACATGTCTGCATATGATACTTCATCCCATTTTCCTTCTCTTCTCAGAAACAACATTAATTGCAGGAGAGTGTTATAATCTAACGTTCCTCCTTTCTGAGGCCATTTCGCATCACTCTCCAATTTATACAAAGGCCACCACTGATTACAATATTTAATCAATTTCCTTCTATTTTCGGTACCACCCTGTCCTACGATATCCCTCCAATGTTTTAATATACAACCCAAGGGCGATTTTTCACAGGGCTTACTTCTTCCATTTCCCATTTTGCAATTTTAATTACTTTGTTTTTCTCCGGCTGCCTTAGCCATCCAAGGTCGGAAACGCGGATAGAGCTCCTTATTCCTTTTGCACTCAAACGCCTGCCTCAAGCACTCTTGCACTCACACTCAGTCAAAATAATTAAGCTATACATGGAAAATCAAAATGCGCATCTCAATCACACCATTCACACTCTCTGGGCAGCCCTCAGTTACACAAGCATTATGTTATATGGTACCGTGCACTTATGTACAACTTTTAGGAACACGGACAGTTCACAAAGTATGCATTTCAATGAACAATTGCCAAAAAACAAACAACGAACAAAAACCCAATTTTTCCTGGTCTTAAGCAGTGTTAAGTTTTCCGCTATTTGTCTAGAATTACCAGAATATTATTATTTTTCAACATACATTTCATAACTCCAAGTTTTGAACATGTAACAAGACAACACATAGAACAAACAAGACACAGAGCGTTATTTCAGTTGTTACATTCTAGGAATTCCCCAATTCTTAAGACAACCTAAAGGAAGTTTTTAGCTTCCCCCTTTTTTTCTTTTTTTTTTCTTTTTTTTTTTTCCTACGCAAAAGTTTCTCTTTTACTTTTGCTATGAGGTCCCTCTTGTTCCTGTGAGATTCCGCCTTATTCCGTCCCGCCCCCCGCTTTCCGTCACGAGGCCTCCGGGCTTTTAGGAATGGCAGTAACCTCGGATTTGCTCGATCTGCCCTCAAGATCGCTAGCGGCCACCCCTTGGTCAGCAAACCCCCTCCCAAGGTACCTTTCCTCCTGGGGATTACGCTGCGCGCCGGACGTCTCCGTGCGTCTCACCAGCCGCCCCATTTCTAAACATACCGTTTTATCCGTGGATCCAGGGGTTTCTCTTCTGCTCCTGGGTGAACAGCTGAGAAGAGGAGGCTCCTCTGAGGAAATCTCCTGGGGCACGCCTAGGAGTGTCCGCTCTGCCGCTGGTCCCTCAGCCGAGCAGAAATCCTCCTGCCTGGCTTGCCAAAATGATGTGTGGAATTAGACTCTATAACTCGAAAGTTATAAAGTAGGGATGTTTATTGAACGCAGATGCACGGGGGGATCGCTCCACCACAAGCGTGCATGCCCAAAGTGATGAACCATCTCACATTTATACAATAGAACAAATGAATATTCAATTAACGCCTATACATATTCGTTACCTAAACCCGCTTACTCTGGCTTCATATGTTAATTAGCTTATCAGTCCGTTTCCTGGAATGTGGTGGTCTTGCAGGTTTGTAGGTGATTCATGTTCTTGTGACCATCTGATCTTCTCCAGCAAGGAGACTTAGCACTCCCTCCCTCTAGATAGCATTGGAATATCTCTCATCCTTTTCTCATTCTTTTTTAAATAGCCCCTTTGTTAGAGGAAGAAGGGCAGGCGTCTCCTCAAAGCTGTAGTCGTCTCCTCAAAGCTGTGTGCCTATGTGACCAGAGACCGCACCCATGACTAGTCACCATACCCACATTCCTTGAGCAGACATACACAATCACAATCGATGTCCATTGTCCCCATTTCACACTATTTCTCCATATCAATAATGTCCTGATTTCAGATGGGATAGAGATAATTTTGTTCTTAGTAGTAGTGCTGTGTGTTTTGGCTATGATGTGAGGACAATGTTGATAGCACAATGATGTTTTTACTCGTTGCTGGGTGATGTTTATGCTAAATCAAGGACTTTTTGGTTCCTTGGGCCCTGCCAATGAGAGGGATGGAGAGGCACAAGAAATTGGGGGGGGACACAGCCAGGACAGGTGACTCAATCTAGCCAAAGAGGTATTCCATACCATATGACGTCATGCTGAGTATATAAACTGCGGGAAGAAGAAGGAAGGGGGAGACATTTGGCATTATGGCATTTGTCTTCCTGAGTAACCATTACACATGATGGAGCCCTGCTTTCCTAGGAATGGCCTAACACCTGCCTGCCCATGGAAAGCAGTGAATGAATTCCTTGCTTTGCTTTGCTTGCATGCGCAGCTTTTGCTTTCCCTATTAAATTCTTATCTCAACCCTTGAGTTTTACATACCTTTCTGATCCTCCTTCCCATCTCTCTGGGTGAGGGGGGAGTGAGCAAGCGGCTGCGTGGGACGGTTTCTGGGCAGGGTTAAACCAGGACACATAAGAACTTCTACTCAACACTGTTAGTACAAAAGATTTAAACTCCATAACTGATGTAAACACAGTCTCCTACATAATCTATGTATTTCTACACATAACCATAAATTTAGAGTTGCTTCCCACAAAAAGGAGTTTTCTCTATCCAGCATGCTTTCCTATGCAGAACAAGAACAAAGACCAGTCCTTCATTTGGTAATCTCAAGGCTCTGATTCAGACATACACAAGATTAAAATCATATGCACCACCTGGCAACCCCCTTCCTCTAATGGTGCTGACCCCACCGCTTGGACAGGGAAGTGAACTTTTATGTAACAGCTCCTGGGTCACTGCTGTTTCCAACCTAGTAACCTCCACAAGAGCAGCAAAGTGAGCACCCCAGAGAACAGCATATTCAGCTATTGGATGTATATCTGTTGCTACATGCAAATACGAGTCCTTACTCAAAACTCAGATGCAGGGCTGAATCTTGTGGAGTCAGAAAAATATATGTCTATAAGTATGTATATATAATGTTTGTGATCTGTTCAAAGATGCAGAGAAGTTTAAAAAGACCTGGGATACAAACTGTATTTGTAAAGAACACATAATAGTTATCATAACTATAACTACTGTAGTTAACTGTTTAACTGTTGTAGTTAATAGTACAGCTGTTACAGTTAATTGTATAGTTTAATTACAACTATAATAAATAATAGCTATTATATATTTTGTATAACACAGCAATTATTACTGCTTTTTCAATGTATAAAATAAAATTTATTGCTAGCCTTAATTACTTTTTTCCATCTTTCAAGTGTTAAGCTAAACACTGAGTAAAGAAACCATGCACGCATCCACAAAAATAGGTGGTTATCACATTGTTTTAATCAGTTCTCAGAGGTTACTATTTGTACAAAACCAAAAAGGTCAGCTGTGACCTGTAAAGCCAAATATTTGGCTTCTACAAACCTCTTTTAGCAATAGTGATTGACCCATAGTAATAAATTCAATATATCTGAAGTACAGGAGGAATTGACACCAATGTGAGTATGTCATCATCACAGGAAAATATAACAACATTATGACTTGCCACAGCCAGATTTAAATTCTACTACTACTTAATATAGAAAATCTGACATTTTGACTATATCTCCCGCTTTGCCCCAGAAGATTGGCTTATAAAAAAACCCAAAATTTGATATTTGACTCTTCCTTACCAATGAAAAAAATTTAAAAATTTAACTACATCCTTTGGAACAATTGTTAAAGTAAAAGCTTTTCTATCATTAGAACATCTGCACATGTTTAAACAGGTGCAGGAAGTCAAGTTTTACACAACTTTACTTGAATTATAAGAGCAGATTCATATATATTAAAGAAATGAATTTGTATATGCTTTAAACCAACATGACAAAACCCCAATCAGTGAAAATCCACCGAACATTTCTCTTTCGTTAGTTTGGAAAACTTGAACTTGTTTTTCATATTCACAGAATCAGAATGGTTGGTATTGGAAGGGACTTATGGAGATCATCTAGTCAAACCTCCCTGCTAAAGGAGGTTCACCTAGAGCAGGTTGCACAGAATTGCGTACAGTTGGGTTGTGAATGTCTCCAGAAGAGACCCCTGTTCCAGCACTCTGTCATCCTCAAAGTAAAGAAGTTTTTCCTCGTATTCAGATGGAACTTCCTGTCTTGCAGTTTGTGCCCGTTGCCCCTTGTCCAGTCAATGGGCACCACTGAAAAGAGCCTGGCCCCATCCTCTTGACACTCAATCTTAAGATATTTGTAGACATTGATCAGATCCCTTCTCAGTCTTCTCCAGGCTAGACAGGCCCAGCTGTCTCAGCCTTTCCTCACAAGGGTGTTGTTCCAGTCTCCTCATCATCTTTGTAGCCTCCACTGGACCCTCTCCAGTAGTTCCCTGTCTCTCTTGAACTGGGGAGCCCAGAACCAGACACAGCACTCCAGATGCAGCCTCACCAGGGCAGAGTAGAGGGGGAGGATCACCTCCCTTGACCTGCTGGCAGCAATCCTCCTCATGCACCCCAGGATCCCATTGATCTTCTCAGCCACAAGGGCACACTGCTGGCTCCCAAAAGTCCCAGATCCTTTTCTGCAGAGCTGCCTTCCAGCAGATCAACCCCCATCCTGTGCTGGTGCATGGGTTTGTTCCTTCCGAGGTGCAGGACATTACACTTGGCTTTGTTGAACTTCATTAGGTTCTTCTCTGCCCAACTCTCCAGCCTGTCCAGGTCTCGCTGAATGGCAGCACAACCTCCTGGTGTATCAGCCACTCCTCCCAGTTTTGTATCATCAGCAAACTTGCTGAGGGTATGCTCTGTCCCTTCCAAAGCCCTAACCCATGGGATTTCTCCAAGTAGGTCCTTGAAGAGGCCAAAGTTAGCTTGCCTGAAGTCCAGGGTTGCAGCCCTACTTATTGCCCTGCTTCCTCCACACAGGATCCTGAACTCCACTATATCATGGTTGCTGCAGATAAGGCTGCCCCCAACCTTCACATCCCCAACCTGTTGTACTTTTTTTGCGAGCATCAGAACCAGGAGCACACTTTGCCTCCTTAGCTCCTCCACCACCTGTGTCAAAAAGTTATCATCAGTGCTCTGCAGAAACCTCCTGGACTGTGTGTGCCTGGCTGTGTTGTCTTTCCAGCAGCTATCAGTGTGGTTGAGCTACCACATAAGAACCAGGGCCTGTGATTGTGAGGCTACCTCCTGTTGTCTGTAGAAGGCTGTTGGGGTCTGCAACGGGTCTGCAGATAAGTTAGTTGACCTCAAAGACTTAGCCGTGTACCTTTAAGACAGCCACAAATTGTCAGGTATGTAAACAGGATGTGAAGAATCAGAACTTTGAACTGCAGCATATGGGCACCTACAGCAACAGCAAATAGCGAGCAAGAAGAAGGACACAAAAACCTATCAGGGTCTAACACCTGCACTGTCTAAGATATATAAATAGTTTGTATAAACAAAAAAGGCCATTTTATCCGAACCCAGCCACACAGACATAGTGTTTCTTTTAAGTCCGCCTCGACTTGCATCACCACATTTGGTGACCCCGACGTGCCTATATGATCCCAGTAAAGGGTATCACAAAGAGATTCTGAGTCTGTGCCGATGTAGAACCCGGTAAGGGGTGTCAGAAGTGATCCTGAAACTTTGACCAGCGGGTTGCTGGGGAGGCGGAGACTGGTCAAGCGGAGTAGTCAGCGAGCGGCTGCAAGATCCCCGGAGAACGTGACACCGGTAAGGTGAGCCACCAGGGACAACATGGGGACTAAGTTATCTAAACAAGATACCATGGTGCTATCACTGTGGAAATTAGTATTAGAGAAGCGTGGAATTACTTTAGCTGGGCTTCGGTTAAAAGATATGTTATTGTGGGCCAAAACACATGGAGTGGAAATGTCCCCCACGACTGCTCTTAGTGTGTGGACCTGGGACAATTTAGGATCAACACTGTCAGAAGCTCTGGAAAAAGGGGACAAAGAGGCGTCCGGGTTTTTGCTTACCTGGGGACTGCTTAGACATGTCGTAGGGGGCTTCAAGAATCCGCATGACGCAAATGGGGGCTTGCAAAATCAGCAAAATGTGAGTGGAGATTTGCAGAGTCCACAAGACATGAGTGGGAGCTTAAAAAGTCAGCAAAATGCGAGTGGGGGCTTGCAAAGTCCGCAAGACACAAGTGGGGGCTTAAACACTCAGCAACATGCGAATGAGGGTACATGGTTCAAACCTCCCCTGTATCCCCCTCCAGAATACAGACAAGAGGATGAGGGGGTGGGGGAGGGGGAGAGTCTGTGTCCCTTACCAGATGCCACTGCCCAATGCCCCGAAACGCTAAATGTCTCCAACTGCATCGACTTATACTTGATACCGATTCCGAGGACGAGGACGACAAGCAGAAGCCTCGGTGGACCGAACCCAGCCCCCCTGACTCCCCCCAGCCCACACGCCTTCCCCCCTCGGCTCCAGTCCCCCCACCTGCCCCCTCGGCGTCGCCCATTCCGCCTGCCCCCTCGGCTCCGGCCCTGCCTGCGCAGGATGGAAATGCCGAAAACCCGGATTCAGGTCCAGCTACGACAACGTTATCAGTCCCAGGCAGTGAAAAAGTTGGAGGTGGTAAAAATCCAGTTTCCAGTGGTACCGTAATGACGCGCGACCCTCGCCGATTTTGGCAGGCTATAAGAGATGGGGCATTAAAAGACGGGAACTGGAATTTAGTAGAACTGATAGGCGGACCGCTCATTGATCTTTCTACGCCTTCCACCGATGCACCGCACACATATCCTATTGTATTGGGAGATGTGGCTGCTGGTAATCCTCATGTTCACACACCATTTGCTTGGAAAGTAGTACAGGACTTGCAAAAAAGTGTTTCGCAGTACAGGGTGACTGTGTTCTGTCATGCGGAAAAGCTGTCTATAATCTACTGTATTACAGTGCTTGAAATGTATTTTGCTGTTAAAAAAAAAAAAAAAAAGGAATTGTAGAATTGTATGGAACAGAGACAGTGGATTGTTTTGACATTGATAACGTGCAGGTTTGGCCTTGCTTTGAATGATGTGCAGCTGAGATCCTGCAGTAAAGAGTTAAATAACTTTAAGGGAGTATGAGTAGAAACTAGGATGACATAGAAGCATGTGAATGAGTAGTTTTAACCTATCACCTTTTAAATAACAAAGTCTGCGTAGCATGTATATTTTTAGCTGGGGGTACACATTGGTGTGAGTCTATTAATAAAGTGGCACTCACTTAAAAAAAAACAAAACCAAAAACAAACAAACAAACAAAAAACCAAAAAAAAAAACCAAACCCCCCAAAAAACCCAAAAAGAGGGAATGAAGGGAATGACCCCAGAGGCACGATTAGAGAAAGCATGAAGGTGTCTTAGTACGCATGAAAGACCCTCGTACTGGGCATTGGTTGGGACCGCATGAATTGTTAACTTGGGGGAGAGGTTATGCTTGTGTTTCTACAGATGAAGGTCTGCGATGGATGCCTGCTCGCTCTGTATGGCCTGAGCTTAGCGTGCTGAATCGTCGGAGCACTGCTGCCGGCAGTCAACCCAACAACTACTGTGTGGCCTCCTTACTGAACCAGTCCTTGTTTGGTGTGCCCTTCCTTGAAACTGACTTGCAGACATTGTTGCAAAAAAGTGAATGTATGCGGGGAATGAAGAATCTTACTGAAAGTCTTGATATTTTTGATAATTGATTACCTCTGTATAATGTTAACCCAAAAGAAGTCAATATTGTTTGCACTTTGAATGTCGATACCTTGTTTGTTAGGCAGTTAAGAATGTGAGTCAAATTTGCCACCATTATATACAAAACAGAGCAACTATTGGTTTTTGTTGTTGGATCAAGAACATGGCTGTGAGGATTTTGATGGTATGTGCTGCATGGATTTTAGGCGCCCCATTGCAGCAACATGTTACCAAAATCTGAGAAAATGTCAGCCTTTTTGGCATCCATTCACTCAATTGGCAGTATTGTTTGTTTGCTATTACCTTGGTTGCTGTCTTGTTTGCAAGGGCCCTGCAGAACATGACAAACCTGGTACTAGCTGTTCAAAAAACAAAAAGAGGGAATTGTTGGGGTCTGCAGCGGGTCTGCAGATAAGTTAGTTGACCTCAAAGACTTAGCCGTGTACCTTTAAGACAGCCACAAATTGTCAGGTATGTAAACAGGATGTGAAGAATCGGAACTTTGAACTGCAGCATACAGGCACCTACAGCAACAGCAAATAGCAAGCAAGAAGAAGGACACAAAAACCTATCAGGGTCTAACACCTGCACTGTCTAAGACATATAAATAGTTTGTATAAACAATAAAGGCCATTTTGTCCGAACCCAGCCACGCAGACATAGTGTTTCTTTTAAGTCCGCCTCGACTTGCGTCACCACAGAAGGCCTCATCGACTTCCTCTTCCTGATCAGGCGGCCTGTAGCAAACACCCACAACAGTGTCCCCCATGATGGCCTGCCCCTTAATCTTTACACGTAAACTCTCAACTCATTCTGCATCCACCCCTAGGGAGAGCTCAATACATTCCAGTTACTCCCTCACATAAAGAGCAACTCCACCACCTATCCTTGCTGGCCTGTCCTTCCTAAACAGCACATAGCCATCCATGACAGCATTCCAGTCACGCGAGCTACCCCACTATGTCTCTGTAATTGCAATGAGGTCATGGCCCTGCGACCGCACACAGATCTCCCATTCTTCCAGTTTATTCCCCATACTATGTGCATTGGTGTACAGGCATTTCAGAGAGGTAATTGAGCATGCAGGTTTCCCAGGAGGGGTGCAAGAGGATGCACCACAGTCACACACACCCTTGAGGTGGCTGGCCTTCTGGTGGTCATCTTGGGAGGCAGATGAGTTATATTCTAAGTTTACAGACATCATCTGGAATTGGGTGTGCAACTTTGTAGTTTTATTAGGTAAAAGGAAAAATAGCTAAATGAATAAGTTAACAATTTACAGAGCAGATTAAAAGAGAATTACTGGCATAGACCTTTTCTGGATAATAAGTAGCTAGCAGTCTTTGTATTAACTTTCTCTGCTGAAGATATATTTGAAGCAAGTTTTGTAGACAGAAACAGTGTTTTCTATTAGACTGTTGGACAAAGTTGAAAAAGCAAGGTCACAAGCATTTCATGTCTTATGTAAATACCTTGTATACCTGAAAGTTTCTCCACATTTTCCAACACAGCATAACTAATACTGTTTCATTCTATAAAGCCTTAGGTCTTCCAATAATTTTAGCTACAAACACTTTGCAAGAGGAAAACACAACTTGTTGCTTTAAATGGGGTCAATTTAGTGTCATATTATAATAGCTTTGACTGTCTTCTTGTTTCCTAGTACTCATGCTAAAATTGAGAACGAGGATTATAAAATAAATACAAATACCTTTATTGCTATGACCTTAATTTCTAATTGTTGTTTTCATCCACTGAAATTCCTGCAACTTTTCATCATCTTCTTTTAGCAGATACTACTTCCCTACCGTAAGAAAAAACATGGAAGACTTTGTTTTATGTCACACTATCTGCTTTAATTGTACTTATTTATAAATTACTACTTTTAATTATTGTGTGATGCCAAACCATTGGCAGCACAACAGTAAAATACTGCAAGAATTGCAGTTGCTCATGATACTGACAAAAGAACCCAAGCATTATGTCACAGCTTTCCAGTGTTAATATGTACAAGGATGAAGAAGTATATATTTGTTGGATGTGCAAAAGAAAAACTGGAGATACAATTCCTCTCTGACTAGCCAAGATACAAGAGGGTTCTGCACAAGACTAAGATCTTTCTCTTCTTTCATGCTTCTGTAAGGATTTGCCTTGTTCACCAGAAGCGGCACAGCTTCCTTTTCTCATGTGCTGTCCCTGCTATTGTAGAATGCAACATTCTGAAAGCTCCAAACACAGTGGGAAGATAAAAGGAAAAAATGCAAATCTTATTATTTGGATTGTAGTAACACTCAGGAGACCTAGTGAAGTTCTGGTGCAGTATAAACAGCCAAGAAGAGACAGTCATTGAGTCTAGAATCTCAAAATCAACGTTGGGTCCTGATCTCAACTGTAAGCTCCTTAAACAAAAGTGTCACATAAATACTATTTGTGAAGGTTTTGCTGTCACAAAACCAGCTCTCCAATACTATTTTTTTTATTTGCAACCAATGATTTTGAAACAGAAAATCACTGTAATAGTTTACGTTGTCACAATCTAATCTTTTAAGATTTTGGCTTGTTAAGGGATGATTCTAATCATGAAGGGACAAGAGCAAGTATTGACCTGAGTTAGGTTATGTTATGAAAATTTGCAACTGGCCTGTGCAGTTCATAGGAGCTGCAAAGAAAGGAGATGATCAAATATGAAATATTTCCAAATGAGCATCCACCTTTCATTTCCAGTGAGACAAATGTGTAGAGGTGGAAAAGACAACCAGACAACAACAAAAAAAAGCCTTTTTGTGTATATTTTTCTTTTATGTTTTTATGCCTCTATTTAACTAAATGCTAACTTTTGATAAAAAAGGTCTATGTACACAAAGAAGCTATCCTTTACTATTGTTTGGGCTTTTTTCTACCTTTGCAAATTTATCATTTTCTTAAATACAGATTTCAGTTTTGGAAAAACTTGTTTCACACTGAAAAATCTTAGGAGGAAAAGAATCTGTTTTAAAAATGACAAAGTAACAGCTAATCCAGATATGAAAAAAAAGAGCATAACCTGGGTGAGAAAAGTTTCCTTATTTTCTCCTCTTTGACAAATTAATTACAATGTGAAATAATTTTAGACTAGCTCATCATCTATAAATAATTCAAAATAAGAAAATGCGTGGACCAACATTCTTCTGAGGTACTATGTCAAAACCTTCCCAACATTTTAAAAATCTGTTATGTATATTTGAAGATATGATGAAGAAACAAGTCTGGATTTTCCCATTTAATTAATGTTTGGTTTCTACAAGCTGATTTTTTTCTTTACACAATATCCAAAGATTTTACGAATGTCAAATTTTTGTGTCTGAAAGTTAAGACTGTCTCCGAGCGTCCTCTTCATTGACATTTTTTCATTGACATCGACATTCAATTGTAATGCAGTGTAAAAGGCCTGTTATATAAATATTACAGGGCATTCCAGTTAAAAAATGGCTTTTTTATAGAACATTTTCTTCAGAATTATGCAGGAGAGGAGCTTACATGTCTTGTTGAAATTTTTTATTTTTTGGGGGGAAAATTCAAACTAAACATTTTATTTCAGAGAAGTTGTATGTTAAACTATATCTGCATATGTTCCTGAGATCTGTCATGGGAATTTCATAAATAAACTTTTTGGCTATATTATATTCCAAATGATATGCAGTTGTCGTGGTTTAACTGGGAAGAAAGCTAAACACCGTACAACCCCTCATTTAGCCCCCCCCCCCCCCCCCCAGTGGGATGGGGGACACAATTGGGAAAAAAAGTAAAATTTGTGGGTTGAGATAAAGACAGTTTAATAGGACAGAAAAGGAAGGGAACATAATAATAATGATAAAAGAATTAGAATATGTATAACAAGTGATGCACAAAGCAATTACTCACCACCTACCAACAGATGCCTCGCCAGTTCCCGAGCAGCAGCCCCTGGCTAGCTTTCCCCCTAATTTATTTACTGAGCTTGACATCATATGATCAAGAATATCCCTTTGGCCAGTTGGGGTCAGCTGTCTTGACTGTCTCCTTCTAGCTTCTTGTGCCCCCAGCCTACTCACTGGTGGTCTGGTGTGAGAAGCTGAAAAGTCCTTGACTTAGTGTAAATACTGCCAAGCAACAAGTAAAACATCAGTTTGTTACCAACATTATTCTCATCCTAAATCCAAAACACAGCACTATACCAGCTACTGGGAAGAAAAATAACTCTATCCCAGCCAAAACCAGGACAGCCACCATCTTTTTGGTGACTATGTTGAATGGAAAGCATCATGGAAAACATTTTTCTTTGCTAAAGATACATATGCATTATTTTGTACCATGAGTGAAACTGTTTTGGAGACCCTTTAATGCATAATATTTGTCTTCCATTTTTCATTCCTGAGCCTCTGAACTATATCTGTTAATTTTAAAACAGATTATGAGGGAGAAAGGAAAATCAGCAGGTGAAATTCAAGAGCTTTTGTCAGGCAGGAAGAGAGAAAATGATGATTCATGTTTTTTATGCACTAATTTGTTACTTTTATTTGCCTATAAACAGCTGGTTGGTATTGTCAACATGTTTTAATGTACATGGGCCAGAAATAGCTGGTGGGTGCTCATGACTGCAACTTGGATCCTGCAGAGTCTGTTATGCCTTGTAACCCTCTGCTGTCAACAGGACTGCTCATGCAGTGTTTTTTGGATTGGAGCCACAGACTAGTGCCCTGGGATGCATTTGAACCAGACACCTCCAGATGAAAAACAGTTCTTATTTTGTCAAACTTCATAGGTAATAGAAATCCATTGTAGAAGAAAACATTGCTGTGCAAGTGCTTGTACCATCCATGTTTGGCTTTCTACTGGCATGGCAAAACTTTTTGTGACTTTCTGGCAAGCACAATTCTTGCTGCTGCTCTGCCAAAGATCTTGATCCAAAGCAGATGACTGCTCCATGATTTTCAAAGAACTGCTTTGCATTTTCATTTTGTGTTCATAGAAAAGAGAAAACAAGTTAACACAGTATCAGCTGCATTAGCATTTTCATTGAGGAGACAGCACTACAGATATCTGCTCTGTAGTTGTCAGTTGTATGGTTGCGTATATAATCCTGTGTGTAGTAGCTGATGATTGTAGGTAGAGTGAATTCCTTGTGTTGAGGAGATGCTCTTTTATTTGTGTATTCCAAACAATGTTTTGGAACTGTTATTCTGCAAAACTTTGTAATGAGAGTACATTTACAGAAAAAAGTATTTTTGATTTAAAGTCAGTTCCATTTCTCTGCTGCAGTGATGTGGTGCCACCCCAGATTCAAACTCATTTACCATGTACATATGAGATACATTTTGTTCTCTTCTCCATAGTTTCAGATTAGCATCCCAAGCATGAGTGAGTTTAGCAAACTTCAGTACTGAAAAAAAACGTAGGAAAGAAGAAAATTATATTATGTGCACAGAAGCACATTTGTTCAAAAGGATAGAAAATGCCCTAATTTGGTATTTACAAATTGCTTGCTGGTAGGAGGATACTTGTTTAGAATTAATTTGGACTCAGCTTATTAAAAATCAGATATCAAGGAAATGGGAGGCATGGATGAACTTAGATTCTCTAATGTTTCATTTGGTTTGTCACTAACAAGGGTAAAATGAAGTGACGGTAGGCATGATGACTACATTGAGGACAGGAGCGGACAATACCCTTTGCATCTGCTATAGTTATTTGATACTGTCAATGTAAAGACTTTGCATTCTGATGAAACATCTTGTGGCTGTTACGAGCTTCTTCAAACTTATTTGTTGGAGGAGTTATTGCCAGACAGCTGACTGCTTCACCAGCTCTAGCATTACCTTCACCCAAACCAACGGTCCACTGATGACTTCTAATATGCAATAATACAAAATTCACGTTTTCTCTGTCGAAGAGTGCTGCGGGCATTTCGGGCGAGCGGGAGTCAGATTCAAATACTCACAGAGTTCAAGATCTGATCCGTTTATTGTACAAACCAGGTAGACTTTTATAAGGCATTCTATAAGCGTGCAATAATGTGGTTGGCTATTTTACAAGCGTATAATAATATGATTGGTTAACAATTGTTTACTGGGAAGATTTCTGTTTTCTGCTTGTTCTGGCATGTAGGCTCCTTTCTGCGGTTTCCCAGCTCCTCTTATCACGTCCCGTTGGCCTTGGTTTTGAGCAAACATCTGCAGAAGAGTACTACGCAGTTATATAAACATTTCACCAAGATGTTGGTTCTTTGTCTCTCTCAACAAGGCATCTTCAATGCGCTGTACTACACCAACTATGTACAATGAGTCTGATACTATGTTTACAGGTGTATTGTTCCAGCTTCCCAATGCCCAACACACTGCTTTCAGTTCTAAGGTTTGAAGGTTGTCCCGTGCTTCACCGGTGATCACTTGTTTCTGCCACTGATTATCGGATTGCCAAACTCACGCAGCCTTCTTCATCTTTCGTCCTGCATCTGTAAACACCGTTGGCCCATCAACTGGTCTTTTTGAGCATAACGGTCTCGCAATCCACTGATAATGTTCTAACATCTTCCAGAGAGGTCCTTTTGGCCGGTTGTTGTGTACAACACCTGTATCAAGGCTTCCTGTATGGCTGCTGAATGTCTCAGGAACCACCCATAATCATCACCGCAGACTGGAATGCTGATATCTGCCGGTTCGGTCCCATCAATTTCAAGAATCCTGTCTCTTCCTTTTCTCACCAAGGCCACTACTGCTTCAGGGCGACTTAAAATACGATGTCTGGGTTGCAATGGCAAAAACAACCACTCTAAAATGATTGCCGTATTTTCCCCCTTTTTCTTTTGCCATTGCAAAATAAGGGCAAAAGGTGAAGTGGCAACATTACAAACCAAAAAAGATAACGGATGATTTGCCATTCGGTGACCACACCAGCCAGTCTGAATCTTGCGGGACACAACTTCTAGGGCAGCCCGCTGTTCTGGTGAACAAGTTCGAGGACTGTTGGCTTCGGTGCCATGCAACCAGAATCGGAACGGTTGCAAATCATCATTAGTGAGTCTCTTTGTGTGTCATCAGGGTGTAAAGGAATTGTGAAAAAGACAGAACAGTCTTTCAAGTCTATCACAACAATTTGCCAGTTCTGAAGGATCATCATAAAAGGTGGAAGAGCAGGTTGCAACACTCCCATCGCTAAAATCTGATCATTAATCTTCCGTAAATCATGTCCCAGTTATGTGCATACAAATTATTAACCACTACTGGACAAGCTAACGAGCTGGTCACCTGCCAATCACCCTCCAAAACAGCATCTATGAACAACACCAGACCAATGCTGTAGAACTGGATCTTTTCTCGAGTTCAGAATTGGAGGGGTAGTTGGGCTAAATGGAGGAACTACAGGTATTGAAGTAGTAGGCAGGTTCATTTCAACTCGCTTTTCCAGGTTTCTTAATTTATCTATTATGTGACCTATGAGCTGTCACCACCCTGCGTTTTGGTCTTGCTCCACCCACAGCTCCAATTGGTGCAGCATGACTCGCTGCCCCGCCTTCCTGGGGAGGCTCAGCAGCCTCTTCCAGGTTCAGCTCAGTTACAGAAGGCTCCCGAGGAGTAACTTTTTGTTTGTGTGCTGTCTTATCTAAAAACTCCTGCACTGTTGAACATGCAGGGGCGGACATACCCTTCATAGGACGAGTATGCCCAACTCTGAAAAATGTAGCCAAGAAAGAAGGCTTAGGTGAATCACCCTTCTGCTCTACCAGCTTTTCTACCACATCTCCTCCCAACGCTTCTATAGCTGCTGCCGCTGCTTTCTTTTCCGCCTTCATAGTTTCCAGAGTGCTAATTATCGACCACCACGTCGCTCCTAACGCTTTAGCTTCTTTGCCTTCTTTGCCTCCCTCGATCATAGTATCCCAGAGGCAATTTCCCACTTCATTCCGCAATACTAAACAATAAGGCGGGCTCAGGGATCTCATTCTTTTTTCGTGCCCAGCGAACTAAGGTCTCCACTTCCATTTCTTTAGTGCTCTCCCCTCTCTTAAAGAGGATGCTACTTAACAGTTTAATTGCCATGTCTAATTCCATCGCGGTCTTCTCAGAGCCCCCCCCCTTTCACAGAAAGAATATCAATGGGGAAGCCCCGCCGCACTCATTGCGGTCTTCCGTAGTGCCCCCACCCTCTCTCAGAGAGGAATTCAGCGGGGAGCCCCACCGCAATTTACTTGACGCGGTCTTCCTTAGTACCCCCCCCTCTCAGAGAGGAATTTAGCGGAGAGCCCTGCCGCAATTTACTCTACGCGGTCTTTCCACCGGCGGGGGTGCGATCTGCAGCTCTACACCGAACTCTGGACTCCGCTTTTCGCCTTCCAGGTTCCGCCTGCCTCCGACCTCCAGCTCCCTAATCGGATAACTTCCTTTCGGGTCCAATGCACAGAGACTTCTGCATTTAAGCGAACAACATTTAAGCTAAACCGCATTTAAGCGAATAAATGGGTCCGTGTTCAGGCGCCAGACGAAGAGGGTCCCCCATGGAGAGTCGGCCAAGTCACGACAATCACACCAATATGGCTACATGCCGTGCTCACTGTATTAAACAAACAGGTCATATTTATAACTTAAACCAACCGCTCACTCGACTCTACACACAGGTGATTGGATAAAAGTCTCTGGGCCACATGGGTGTCCCTGTCACTGATTGGTGAGCATGCTGCAGGCACCTGATCAGAGTGTGCCGATGAGAGTGTGTTGATTTTGCGGTTCCCAGGACTTGCTCTGCACCTGGCTTCTTGTTTGTGCATAGCTTGTTTCCTTTCTCACACTTCTTGTTCCAAGGACAATTTAAAGTTGCTCTGCAGCTTCAACTAACAGGCCTGGGTTGTCCAACCCAGACAATGGTAACATATGTCCTCGGTCCTTTAAAAATCCCTCTACAGGGTTGTAAATGTCTTGTTATACTGTTAAATTGCTGTGTAAAAATGTTTTATCGTTACTTCGTGCTCATTAGTATCTGGACTGTAGAGCCTTCAAAACAGAAATAGGGTTTTTTTCGTCGGCAAAATTGGGCCTCACTCTGTTACTGGGCTATATATTTCCATAATATATGTTCCCTGCCTTCCTGTGGTTTCTGTCTTTGTTAGTAAGAGCCTTAACACCCCTTCAAGCACTTTATAACAACCCAGGCTGCTAAAGGAATGCAATGAATTAGCACACTGCCTGTCTGTGTGCATCTTCCTCCACTTCCAGGCTCCTTTCAGAGTGAGGCAGAGGTGACTACATTTTGCCTCTATAGTTTCTTTCCTCACCTCAGCAGACTGAGGTAGGAAAAATTCTGGAGTGGGATAAGTAAAGCCATTATTTTTACTAGAATTAGTAACAAGTTCCATCCTTTGGATGGGTTACTCTGAGGAGGGGAAGTAAAGGCAGAGATGTGAGATGTGCTTTTAAGTTCTCTGTGTAACTGAGCATTTGTATTGAAGAAGAATAAATATATCACTTGATTTTTAAAATCGAATTTCAATCTTCAAAATTATCCAAAAAAGCTGAGTCACCACCCTGGTACCTCAGTAACACCACTAACACTAATTAGGATCATTGGCACCACTAACTGAGGGGTCACAGAACATTTTGTATAGTTACTGAACCTAAATGATTCTATGATTCTATGATTGCTTCTGAGACAGTGTCCATGGGAGAAATGGGTGTTCCCTCTCCCTTTTATTACTTAATCAGCTTTATTCCTTTCCCTCTGTTGACGCGGAAGGTTCAGACACAACTTATACAACCAATGTGATCAAGTTAGTGCCACTTTATTAATAGACTCACAGCAATTTATACTCTACAGGTGCTATTAATAGACCCACACCAATTTATACCCCCAGCTAAAAATACATACGCTACGCATGCTTTGTTATGTACAAGGTGATAGGTTAAAACTACTCGTTCACATGCTTCCACCTCCCCTATGATTGGTCCCGGTGTGGTGCCCACAACCTGCTCCCCCCTTGTGCAGGCATCCTGCTTTTTCTCATCTTTCTGTCCAACTCTCTTATCTCTCTGTGAATACACAGTTTCTTTGTCTCCCTTGGCCTTGCATATGTCCTTCACAACACCTGCAGCTTATTACAGCTTCGGCCTGCTCAGCCTGCTATTACAACAAAGTTATTTGGTCTGGATTGCTCATAATATGTCCGTTGTCTTCCAGCCACTCCACATCTCTCCTCATGTTCTTGCTTTGGAATGACCTCTTCCTTGGAGAAGTAGCATTTCCAGATTATCAAACAGCCCCATTTTCCAATATCTGGAGCTCACATTAGTTTCTAATTTTCTAAAATGTAAATAAAGTGCACAAGCATACTATTTGTCATGCTCAACAATAAGATATACATGTATACAGTGTGCAAGGAGAAACTGGAAGAAACTGGAGAGCAAGTACCAGTCAGCTGAAACTATTATTTTTATCTGACTTTTAGGGTAAAGAGAAGTACTGACCTTGAGAACATGTTGCTTATATATTCTGAGTTAAAAGTATATAGGGAAGACTCTGGAGTGTTCCAGCATCTTTATACTCACGTTAGTTAAATCTAGAGGAAAACAGGATTCACTATTACAATAAGACAAAGTTTGGTTGAAAACTTTGCTTTCATTTAAATAGTTGATAGCACTGGGAATTTTGTATGATTGCCTGGAACAGATAAGGTTTTAAATGAGTGGAAAGTTATGCTTTACAGCTTGGGGGGGTGATTTTTTTCTTACTACTTGTATATATGATAAAATACAAAATGCTGTTTCCCCCATCCTTCGGAATTTATAGTATGAATCATAGAATTATAGAATCATTTAGGTTGGAAAACACCTTTGAGATCAAGTCCAACCATTAACCAAGGACTGCCAGGTCCATCACTAGACCATGTGACTAAGCATCACATCTAAATGTCTGTTAAACACCTCCAGGGATGGTGATTCCACCACCTCCCTGGTCAGCCTGTTCCAATGCTTGACCGCCCTTTCAGGGAAGAAATTTTTCCTAATATCCAATCTAAACCTCCCCTAGTGTAACTTGAGGCCATTTCCTCTTGTCCTGTCACTTGCTTTCTAGGAGAAGAGACCTACCCCCAGCTGGCTACAGCCTCCTTTCAGGTAGTTGGAGAGAGCAATAAGGTCCCCCGAGTGTCCTCTTCTCCAGACTAAACAACCCCAGTTCCCTCAGCCACTCCTCATAAGACTTGTTCTCTAGACCCTTCACCAGCATCGTTGCCCTTCTTTGGACATGCTCCAGCACACTGATGTCCCTCTTGAAGTGAGGGGCCTAAAACTGAACACAGTATTCAAGGTGCAAAGTGAATAGGCACAACAGGCAAGTGTTAGGGAAAAGAATGCTTTTTTGAAAGGGAACTAAGGCATATTGAGACTTACTCAAAATTGTAAAAAAAGAGATAGGAACCAAATGCATTCTTAAATTAAAGGACGTGATTAAAGTGGGAAAAAGATTCAGAGAGGAGCAACAAAAACACTGGGTACTGAGCTATATGGACATCATTCCAGGATGGTTGATGGTCTCCATGTTTTCAAGGTGCATAGCATCTCTTAGAGGTAAGGGGGTAGTTGTCTCAGTTTAAAAATATTTACATTTTAGCAGTCTAGAGGAAACCTGACTAGAAGCAAGCAAAGACTTGAAGACTACCATTACTGTCAGGCACCTAAATATGTAAAAAAATAATCTTCTTTTGGTTATTCTAGTGGCATTTTCTTCTAATATGCTTTGTGAGTGCTCCCTCTGAAGCTTTTATTTCCTATTTTTTAATCAATTTGTTTATGTTTCTTTCATGAGAGGAAGTGTTTCAAGCTGAATATTACCTTTACAAGTAAGCATCTTTTCCCCCCAAACATGAACCTGTATGTCTCAAAGTAAATAGTCTTGCCCTTTTAAGACTGACCCTTTCTCGCTTGTTGGATTTTATTTCTCTGTTGCAAAATATGTGCATCTACTTGTCTTAGAGCTCACAGCTAAGGGCCTTTTTGATAACTTCTATTTTGTTATGGCTGCCCTCCTTCCAGACCTCTGGCATAGACTCCTGTTAAGCACGTTAGTCTGAGCCACTGAAAATCTAATACAACCTCAAGCTATGATTTAAATTAGGGATGCTGAAATTATAAGGAATTATGTTTGTTTACAGTTTTTGCTTCTGATGCCTTTTTGCCCTCTAAGTCATAATTTAACTAAATTGGTTATATGTGTATTTGCATGTGTAAGCATAACTTGGGGAAGCTTGTTTCTTCAGAATGAACATAAATTAGAAGAGGGTTGCTGCAGTAATGATCAAGTCAGCAAGGTTAAATGAAATAGAGGGGCTTTTTTATCCCTTTTGTGGTTTGTGTCCTGGATAAGCTGTATAGTTCACCTTATGCATGGGTTGTTAGGGTTTTCTGCAACTATTTTTGTGTTGAGTGAAGTGTATTGGGTAGCTTTTCTGCTACTGTCAGGTTGAATGCTTGCTTGCTTCAGGTCAATACATCTCAATATTGACTTTGAGAGGGCAATAAATCTTATTGATTACTAAAATAAATTAGTAATTTTATGGATGATTGTAGAGGAGTTGTAGAGGAATGAAGGCAGGTTAATTAACATTGATAATATACAGCTGTGGGCTTGCTTCAGGGGTGGTGGGTTGGCTGATGTGGATAATGTGCAGCTGTGGCTGGTTCTTGCTAAGTAGTTAAATAGCACCAAGGAGCAAGGGAAAGGAAAACGTAGAAGAGGTAAAGGAAACAGAGAGAAGAGCATACTGGATGAAGAAATTGTTGGGAGATGCAGAGGGAGGAGAGAGAGCACCCTGAATGAAGGAGAGGCCCTAGGAGCAGCAGAGAGAAAGGGGCCTGGATAGGGTGAGGCTAGCTAGAAGAGAGAGCCTGAAAAAGGAAAACCCTAATGTAGCAGAGGCAAGAAGTATGGTGGACTGGCCTGAAGAGGCTGAAGAAACAGTGTGGACAGTAGATGAACTGTTGAAACCTTGTGGGGAGTTGGTGGCTGTGCTGGGGCAAGGCACGAGAACTACCTATTGAAGTTAACCTGTATGTGATAGTAAAAGCCTTGTTGCAGCTGGCTAGTTTTGATAGTGCTGTGATAGATAGTTACGTGCATATTTTGAGAGCTAGGTTTCTTGGTGGAGAAAGTAAATCATTCTGTTAAAGTACATGAGAAAGCATCTTGTTTACAGGTAATGTCAGGTTGCTATTTGTAAGTAATTAAAAAATAGTCATTATTAAGAAGTTTACTTGATGGCTGCTTTAAGTATGTGCGTGACTACATTTAGACTTCAGATCTCTGTGATCTGGTACTACTGGGGCAGTATTTGAAACTCGGAGCATCAAGATAGAAACAAAAGAAACCCAGTTTGCTAATACTAGCAATATCCTATAATGAAAAGAGAAAAAGAGGAAGAATATCTCAGAGTGAAGATTAGTGGAGTTTTCATTCCTTCATTGATAATTCATTGTTTCCTCTATTATCCTACTGATTAACTTGACTGGGTTTTAAACCAGCCTTGGATTAGGGCTATACAAGGGCCGAAGCCTGGTTCTGCCATATAGCAGCTTCAGCACTTTATACTTCTTAAAGAAAATGTATTTTGAATTAACAATTAGAATCTGTGGTCAGGAATCAGTTTTCCATTCTGTAAGAGGCTCTGATAAGGTGAAGACAGGAGAAAGTAAAGCCTGTTTAATGGAAATCCTTGTTTTTTGTTTAACAGGTGTGCTGTTAATACCTTTTGCTAACATTATTGAAGGTTGTAGTGTACATTGTGCTACACAGACTCCAGTTCTTGCTGATTGAGTTGAGCCCTGTAGGGTAAGGGATTCTAAGAGAACTTTGAATTCCCTGACACAAAGGAAAGTGTGGAAGTTTAATTGCTGGGTCTCAAAATGGTGCAGACAAAATCCAGACAGCGAGATGTTCATATGTAATATATCTTATAGGATTTATTCTCTCTTGAAAATGAGAGGTTCAGAAGAGTGACAAAAAGTTAGAAGCATAAAAAAGATAATAGAAATATGTAACACATAAATATCCTCCTCATGCTTCATCTGTGCCTGGTTAGTGCATCAGTTTAAAATACAGGGGTTTTAACTTTAAAAACACATTCTAAAGGAGAAATTTGCAGTTCAAAAATTAGTTATTTACCACTTCTCTAAGAAATCTGCAACTGGTGTGATTAGTTATATGCACATCAAATATGATCACCTGTAACTGATACAGATTTTAGTAGCCTGTGTGGAGAGAATAGAGATTTACTGATGCATCATGTGGCTTGTCAGACATGCTTTGGTTGGAATTTTCTTGTGTGTGTCCCTGTAATGCTGCTTGGTTTTGGTGTTGCAAAATGCTTAGTCTTTTGGGGATGTTGGCATCAGTTTTCCAGGAGACTTCATTCCAGCATGATCCATGAAACTATTCTCAAAATGCATTAATATGCAGGTAGTGAAACAGTGTAGAGAGGTCTGTAATTCATGTGAAAATGTAAAAATCCCAATTATATCAGCTTTCCTTCCAAATTAAAATAAGTGTCCTAGCTTCAGGAAATGGGAGATGCAGTTGGACTCTGCAAGGCCCTTTTTATTGTTCTTTACGTTTTGCACTTAGGCTGGAGTTCAAATGAAGAATGCGTTTAAAAAGATCTCATTATGGCTGGGAGGATGCTTGACACAGAGTCCTGCAAAAGTTACTGCACTGTGAGATGTAAAGGAGGTGGTAGAGATTAGAGAGGAAGAGTTCAGAAATAGAGAAGCTTTGACAAGAAATCTCATTTTCTGGCTTAATGAGAAACTGTTCAAAGCACAATTCTTTTACTTTGTGTAAGAGTAAGCTTTTAAACAGAAAGGCAGTAGCAGTGAAAAGCTTTTTCATATCTTCTAAGGTATCCATTGTGAGCAAATAGTATGTGGATTGCCTTGTAATTTGGCTGTATGTGCACTTATCTGAACATAAATAAGCAGACTGCTCCCGAAGTCCTGTGTTTTTCACATTAAGTGCCTGTAGAATATAAGGGGAAATTTTTGATGTCTCTCCACATCTTGGGTACCTCTGACAATCTGAGGTGAAGGTTAGTCAGTTCCAAGGCCCCTACAAGGTTGGAAAATGTTTCTGATAAAGGGGCAAACTGTGCCTGTGGGAAGAATTGGAGGGAAATAGAATTTTATTTCAATGTTCACTGTGTGTAGTCTTGAAGATGGGAGTGCCAGAACTTGTAATTGTAAGCTCTTTGTAGACTGAAGGTATTCTTTGTATTGTCAGGCAGAACATAGTTCTGAAAAGCAGTAATTTGGAGCATTACCATAATGTATTTAGGGCCCTGAAATAAAATACACATATTATATTTAGACCTGTTTCAACTTTCCATGCTTTTAAAGCAGTGGATCTCTAGCTGTGCTATCTCCACTGTAAGAAACTATGGACTAGGGTATTGTTTATTAAGATTTATGTTAAACCCAATGTAAAGGTTAGGCAACAAAAGATATGAAATCGCTTATGCAAACAGCCACCAGACACCGCTTGTGTAAGATAGGATAACCGCAATCAACTAAACCAGATACCGCTTGTGCAAGATAAGATAACCACCAGATATCCAGGAACCGACAGAAACAGGACAAACAACCCCATATAAGGACATATGAGTGAGGGGTCAACTATGGGACGAAGGAGGAAGACTTCTTACTTCAGCCTCAACGACCACCAGAAGGCAGAAAACAACCCCCTAACAACAACTGAAGCATGCGCAGAGTACCTCCACTACCTCATGAACACGGAAGTAAAGATGTATAAAAAGGGACTGTTTGAACTGCTCAGGACGGCAGTTGGCGGAGCGCAGACTCCCCTGTCGTCCAGCGCTGTTTTTGCTCATATTCTACTTGCTATAATTAATAAAATTTTAATTGGATTATGATCCGTTGTGGTCTCAATTTATAACATCCACAGAGGATCTTGAGAACAGCTGTGTGGAAACTGCTATGCTACATTGTAGAACATGTCATAAGATGGTAAAGGCCATTTCAAGGCATGATGGTGTCCTGGTTTCAGCTGGGATAGAGTTAACTTTCTTCTTAGTAGTTAGTACAATGCTGTGTTTTGGCTCTGGTGTGAGAACAATGTTGATAGGGCACTGATGTTTTCAGTTGTTGCTAGGTAATGTTTACACTAAGTCAAGGACTCTTTGGTTTCTCAGGCCCTGCCAGCAAGAAGGGGGGGGGGAGGGTGGGCCACAAGGAGTTGGGAGGGGACACAGCCAGGTCAGCTGACCCAAACTAGCCAAAGAGACATTCCATACCATAGGATGTCATACTCAGTATATAAACTGGGGGGAGTTGGCTGGGCAAGGGGGGTAATTGCTCCTCAGGGACTGGCTGGGCATTGGTCAGTGGGTGGTGAACAATTGTATTGTGCATCACTTTGTCCTTGTTGGGTTTTATTCCTCTTATCTCCCTTTTTATTACTATTTACTTTATTTCAGTTATTAAACTGTTCTTATCTCAGTGCATGGGTTTCACATTTTTTTTGATTCTCCTCCCCATCCCACTGGGGGTGGGGGAAGTAAGCAGCTGCATGGTACTTCATTGCCAGCTGGGGTTAAACCGTGACAGATGTCATCTGCTTTCAGTGCTCCTCTTCTTGTTCCCTTCTGAATACCTCCCCTGCACCCCCATTAACTGTCAGACTTAAATCCTCTCATCTCCTAAGATGCCAGCAGAAATGCTAATCAGAATGCAGAGCACTTTCAACCTGATCAAAGACCTGTAGTTTGTCTTTGTCCTGTCTCACTCAGATGTTGCTGTTCCTTAGATCAGGATGTTTTTTGGATGATGGAAACATTAGTATAATGGAGGGAGGTTTTATGGTGAGGTAACTGCTGATTCTGTGTGTAGATTTTATGCCAACAAAGGTTTTCCATGTGTTTGAATTCTATTGTGGAAGTTCTATGAGATTTCTTGGGAGGTTTTTAAAATTGCATTAAACCCATGATCACTGTAGAAAAACATACATTATGTCCATAAAATGTAAATGTGTGTGAATGTGCTCTCCACATTCTTATGCAATCTTCCTGGAATTTTTCATTGCCTTTCCTTCATTGATAACTGTTACAATTAAGTAATTTCTGCAGTTTTCAGTATTTATTTCCTGATGTCAGTACTTGATTTTAATCACAAAATGATACAATATCAAAGTATTGGAAGATCTTAGATGTGCTGTTATCTTTCATGGTAGTGGGTTACATTTTTGAAGCCTGATTTCAGCCATTAAATCAGTTTGGGACTATAGCTGTCTCCATATATATAAAATAATGCTTATTCTTTGCAACACCAGTGTATCAGTAGTTATTTTGCATGTGATGTTGGACTAAGTTTCACCTGTGTCTATTTTTAAGGTGCAGAAGATGCAGGTTGTGATATTTTCATGCCAATCAAGCAGTTCATTTTCTGAAAGTGTTCAGTTACACTAAAGTACTGGTTATAATAAATGATCACAATAGACCAAAAAATTTTGACTCCTGAAATACACTATGCATGTCATTCATTCCCACTAATATGATATTTTGTTTCTGTATATACATCTACGGTATGTAATGAATGCCATTAACCTGTTCCAGTGCAAACAGAAAAAGACAGACACAATCCTACAAGATATTTAATACCTTTGAGGTGTTTTATTGTCTGTCAGCTACAGCCTTAGGACTTAATTAGTTTATCAGGTCTTGGCTTTTGCTCCCTCCACAGAAATGTGGGTAAAAGTTAGATATATAAAAATAAATGAGTCCAGAAATATCTGCCCGTTATACAGCAGTCATTAGACTGTTAAAGTGATTTGCAAGTGAATAACAGAAATGCCTGTTTTTAATGTCATTGCATTATGGTGGCCAGTGCATGATGCTGCTTTGTGGAAAGAACTGTTGGTCAATATCCAAGCCAGTGGTGTCAGATGTAAGGGTTCTGGTCTTACAGACTCCACTGCCCTTCTGGCTTCAGTAGTCACTCATTGCTGCACATAGGGGTACATGTGCTTACTCTCTTCATAATCTTTCATGGTTTGTCCACTGTCATTGTCTGTCAGCCTGAGCTACAGGAATCTTTGGAGAAAATAACTAGCAACTACACTGCAGAACCCAGAGTTGAATTTTTAGCAAGTCTAATCCTGTAACCATCTTTTGTTCAGGTAGGTGTACTCAGTCAGAATTGCTCTGTGAAGTGGGGGAGAACAATCAATAAAAATATAAAACTGAAAAGCATTCAGAAGTATCTCTTCCTCTAACATGGATCTTTTCAGTTATTTGCTTTTCATAGTTCATCTGTCCTTTTGTATAAGCTTTCCTTTAAGCTTGGCAGAAAGTGGATAAGAATTTTCTAGGCAATGTATATAAAAGCTGAAAAAGTTGGAAGACATTCCTTCAACACTATTTTTTATGTTGGCAGCACTAAAGAGATAAACATTTGGATTTTAAAAGCCTTTCATGTTTAAAACAAGGGGAAAAGACTTCTACAAACAGAACACATATATCAAACTTGGGGGGGGAATTCAAAATATTTCTTAAGTAGATAGAAAGATAAAGTCAGATTCATAAATAGAAAGAACTGACTCAGTCTGCATCCCATGTAGTTGTATCTCCCATTTAGTAGTGGGAGAAAGGTTTTCATTACCATTCATGCAAAAACAGATTAGCAGAATTTTCATATCTTTCTTGCCAACAACTCAATTCTATATAGTAGATTGTATTTCAGTCTTTTTAACACTATGTAAGCAGTAAGTATTTAGAACCCGATCTTGACAGAATGTTGTAATCGTATGTTGATGGAGAAAAGGCATTTTTGTCTCAGGATTTGAAGAGGGTCCCCTGTGGAGAGTCGGCCAAGTCATGACAATCACACCAATATGGCTACATGCTGTGCTCACTTCATTAAACAAACAGGTCATATTTATAACTTAAACCAACCGCTCACTCGACTCTACACACAGGTGATTGGATAAAAGTCTCTGGCCATGTGGGCATCTGTGTTGCTGATTGGTGAGCATGCTGCAGGTGCCTGATGAGTGTGTTGATTTCGCGATTCCCAGGACTTGCTCTGCACCTGGCTTCTTGTTTGTGCATAGCTTGTTTCCTTTCTCATACCTCTTGTTCCCAGGACAATTTAAAGCTGCTCTGCAGCTTCAACTAACAGGCCTGGGTTGTCAACCCGGACAATGGTAACATATGTCCTCAGTCCTTTAAAAATCCCTCTACATTGGACTATTAAGGAAGTGCGTATGTGGGAAAGAGATAAATAAGAAAATAGAATGTCAAAACAGAATGTAAAAATCCCTCTACATATCCCCCTTTTTCTATTTGGGCAACCCATGTCTGTTTCACAGTAGATGTTAAACCTTTCTTCAAACAAGAAAATAAAGAGCTAAAAACATTACAACAATGATTATAACAAATCGTATTCCTTCCATCAATAATGTCTTTAACCAACCTGTTATCCCCGGTCCTCTCAACCGTTCATCAAAAGGATTATCATCAGCAAGAATATGCTTTATGTTTCCCTGCAGTTGTGACAACTTCTTGTGCATAGCTATGGAATGATTGGAAAGGTTCATACAACACATCCCCACAACAATCCTCAAAACCGTGTCCATGTGCTAATAGCAAAAAAATCTATTGCAGCTCTAGTTTGTAACATAGCATGCCTAACACTATCCACATCAAGCAAAAACGAACTTAAAATCTGTGATTTAAGATTAAATTGTTTCTCTCCCCAACACATTAACCTTTGTATATTCTTAGCATTTAATGCTGCCATTTGGACTCATGCATGTACCATTCTGATTGGAAGTCAGATCCACTGTTTTAACATTCCAAAACCAATCAAAATTTGTTTCATTCTCTTGCAGGGGAATACCAATTAAATAAGTTCTAAAAGGGTTGTCTGTCTGTTGCAGACTTAAACAAAAGTCTGTTACTCCCGTGATATTTGCCCATGTCACCCATATGTTTGTCCTAGGCAAGATGTCAAAAATACTTTAGCCAATGGGTAAAAAATTCAAGACCATAAACCAAGTCCACCACTTAAACATGTTTACTCCTGCAATTTCCACCTTTTTTTTTTTTTTTTTCACGTTCCACCCCACAAATCTGTGCTTTCACAGATTCTGATGATGTATACTGTCTCCAATCAGCATGGTATTACACTAGTCGTATGCTTTCTCTTGCTTCATGCCCGGTTACTAATCAAACACATACACTCTTTACACCATTTACATTTAAGCTTTGGCTTACAGAACCGTTTTACCCCACATAGCATACATTGGCACAATACCCATGGGTTACATCCCTTACAACATAGACAGTTTATTCTGTCTGCTCGCTCTGAGTCTTCTCTTCTGTATTCTGATCTTAAGATACAGGTCACACAAACTTGCTAGAGACCCATATAGGTCCTTTATCTGTGGAGATACAAAAATAACCTCTACCGATAAAGAACACCGGATGAGGTCCTTCCCATACGCCTGAAGCCATATTTTTATACAAAACATTCAAACCAGGAACTGTAGTTGTTTGGTTCCCTCGTGCTGTTTGGTGACATATAACAATAGGTTATAAATACATATACATATATATATACATCTCTATACTCCGTAAGGGAGAGAGAGTTTAAGGTAAGCAACACCTTAGTCAACCGTTTAGTTACATCTACGTCCTGCCATACTTTCTGTCTCTGAAGATAATCCTTCAGGGTACGGTTTGCCCTTTCAACAACTGCTTGCCCTGTTGGGGAGTGAGGAATTCGCTTAACATGTTTAATTCCCCAAGTTGTCATAAACCTAGCGTCTCGTTGATTACTATACGCTGGACCATTGTCTGTCTTTATTTCTACAGGTACTCCCATGACAGCAAAACAAGACATTAAGTGTCTCTCCACATGTAATGCCTTTTCACCGGTTTGTGCAGTGGCCCATATAAAATGAGAATAGGTGTCAACTGTGACATGCACATACTTAAGCTTCCCAAAGTCAGGTACATGTGTTACATCCATTTGCCAAACCTGAAGTGCCTTCAGACCTTTTGGGTTAGTGCCCACCCCTAAACCAGGTCCATGATGACTACATTGAGGACAGGAGCGGACAATACCCTTTGCATCTGCTATGGGTATTTGATACTGTCGATGTAAAGACTGCATTCTGATGAAACGTCTCATGGCTGTTACGAGCTTCTTCAAACTTATTTGTTGGAGGAGTTATTGCCAGACAGCTGACTGCTTCACCAGCTCTAGCATTACCTTCGCCCAAACCAACGGTCCACTGATGACTTCTAATATGCATAATACAAAATTCACGTTTTCTCTGTCGAAGAGTACTACGCAGTTGTATAAACATTTCACCAAGATGTTGGTTCTTTGTCTCTCTCAACAAGGCATCTTCAATGCGCTGTACTACACCAACTATGTACAATGAGTCTGATACTTGTGGATAACTGGCTAGCTGAAAAAGTTCACATAGACATAGTCCAGCTGGCTGGACAAAAATGCACATCGTTCTCAGCTTATCTGAAGTAAAGCAAAATACACTGTCTTTGGCTGTCCTTGTTACACAGTAACAGGAAGATTTTGGTGGGAAAAGAATGTTGCAGGTGGGAACAGATAACTACAGAAGAGAAACTAGGGGCAGGCTTGGTATTTAGGCAACTAACCAATAATGAGCTTAACTTTTGTAATATGTATGAGGTATAAAAGGTGACTGTAAGAGACAATAAATGAAGTCTGCTGATCACTCATATTGAGTGACTGTGTATTCCCTCCGTCGCAACAAATGGCGCCCCGAACAGGGACCCTAGAGAGGGCTGAACCTGCGAGCCACAGTTCGACGGAGATTCGGGTACCGGTCCTGAAAGCAGCGCAGGAGGCGGAAGGGCACAGTCCCCGCGCCCGGGAGCACCTGCAGAGGGTCCCGCCGGCCACGTGGCCGAAATCTCGCAAAGGCTGCAACAGCGCTGATGAAGGTATGGAGAGACAAGCGAAGTATGATTCGCTCATATGCTTTTTAGAAAAGCGGAGCGTTCAGGACGTAGATTGTAAAAAGGAATCACCCGGGTTATTAGCGTATGGGATAGCATCCGGGACCCCCGCGGCAGCGGCGAGCGGCGGTGCGCAGCCCGGCAGGCCCCTTCCCGGCCGCGGTTTCTCTCCGAGGCGGCACCCCCCGCTCCGATCGGCGCCATGGCGATGCAAGCGGCCAAGCGAGCTAACATCTGGCTGCCCCCAGAGGTCAATCGGATCCTTTATATTCGGAACCTGCCGTATAAAATCACAGCGGAGGAAATGTATGATATTTTTGGGAAATACGGACCTATTCAACACATCAGAGTTGGAAACACTCCTGAAACAAGAGGAACAGCTTAAGCTCCTCAAGGAAAAATACGGAATTGATTACAAACTCACCAAAACAAACAAACAAACATAGTGCTTCAGATGTCCCCTACAAGAAATGGGTTTCTGCTTTGAACTAGCAAACATCTCTGTGTTTAAAAAGAAGCCTTTTTGCCTCGATGGAGATAATTTATTCTGTATTCTGTATTTATGCTGTATTCTGAATGTGGAAATTGGTTGGGACTAGGAGGCTGGCTTAAAGGCATTTTGCAAATGGGATTATTATTTTTGATCATTATTGTAATAACAGGTTTTTGATCAAAACCAGCCAAAATTATTTGTAAGCATTAGGCATATCTGAAGAGAATGCCTTTATTTGAATCAGCAGTTAAGGTGTAGTTTAGTCTGATGCTGTGGTTTTATCTGCTTCTGGTGAATTTTTGAAGTGATGAAACCAGAGATACTAAGAGTTATGAGGTAGTAAGGTAATAATCTAAGTAAGGGTGCTGTCTTTTATATCTACAAGTGCAATATGCTTTTATGTAGCAGAGAGAAACTTTGACAATAATGTTGCTTGAGCGAGATGTGCATGTGACAACTTGGGAAAAGGGATATCACAACTGGAGTGCAACAGTGTTTCTATGTCTGGCAGAGTGAAATCTTTCAAGACCTGAGTTTAGACAGTCTAAAATAAATTGTTAGTATTCAGAAAACCCATCTTAAGCCTCTTTTGCTTACATAGTGTTATGGAAGTCAACTGCTATTGTAGAGAATTAATGATTTTTTAATACATATTAACAAATACTACTATTTTAACTTGAGGCAATTGAGTGAGAAATACTCACGTGTAGCATTTGAGGGAATGTCAGCATAAATCGCACTTACAGTAAGACTGCATTTTTAATTATTGTTCTCGTTAAGATTCGATGATGCCATAAGGCTAAAGCCTTTTATCACAGATTGGTTCTGAACTAAAAGGTGTGTGCACATGTAGATATGCACATTTGTGTTATTTTCCTTAATTGGCTACAAAATAATATAATCAGGTTGGGGACTAGATCTTGGGAATTTGTCTATTATACTTCTGTTTGTTAAGGAACGTGCATAACACAGCACCCATGTAGGCTTGGCTTGTGGCATAGTTGTCAAATTTAGCATATACATTCAGACAGATAAGCAACGTACTCTTCTTGTGTGTATCACCTACAAGCCATTATGGCTTAATGTGTAAATCTGTATGTAACTATTGAAAAATCCATTTATGAATGTATATAGCTTAGAACTAATTTTCCCCCTTTGTTAATTCTTTGATATCAATGAGGTATTCTTCAGAAAATGTATGGACTGGTTGGTTGCATAAGGGCAGTTGTTATTTGGACAGAAAATTGTTAATGGTCAGGGATTTTCCACCAAAATATTTGCAAATATTCCTAGTCAAACATCAGATTGGTTTCTTTTTGGGTTTTGAGCTTGCATTAGTCCATGTTCAGAACTTTAAAATTACCTTTGAAGTTTTTAAACTTTTTATATCACTGGAACAGAGAGAGCATCTAAATTAAATTTTCAAGCTAACTTATTTTTCAAGTATTTCAGGAATTATACTTCTGAACTGAGATTTTATAAGTTGGCTGTGTATTTTCCTGTGTTAAAACGCTGTTATTGAAAATGGTCAACCGGGCCTATGTCGCCCAAAATAAAAACGGGGGAATTGTGGATAACTGGCTAGCTGAAAAAGTTCACATAGACATAGTCCAGCTGGCTGGACAAAAATGCACATCGTTCTCAGCTTATCTGAAGTAAAGCAAAAATACACTGTCTTTGGCTGTTCTTGTTACACAATAACAGGAAGATTTTGGTGGGAAAAGAATGTTGCAGGTGGGAACAGATAACTACAGAAGAGAAACTAGGGGCGGACTTGGTATTTAGGCAACTAACCAATAATGAGCTTAACTTTTGTAATATGTATGAGTTAATTATGACAAGGTATAAAAGGTGACTGTAAGGCACAATAAATGAAGTCTGCTGATCACTCATATTGAGTGACTGTGTCTTCCCTCCGTCGCGACAGATACTATGTTTACAGGTGTATTGTTCCAGCTTCCCAATGCCCAACACACTGCTTTCAGTTCTAAGGTTTGAAGGTTGTCCCGTGCTTCACCGGTGATGACTTGTTTCTGCTACTGATTATCGGATTGCCAAACTCACGCAGCCTTCTTCATCTTTTGCCCCGCATCTGTAAACACCGTTGGCCCTTCAGCTGGTCTTTTTGAGCATAACGGTCTCGCAATCCACTGATAATGTTCTAACATCTTCCAGAGAGGTCCTTTTGGCCGGTTGTTGTGTACAACACCTGTATAACCCATCAAGGCTTCCTGTATGGCTGTTGAATGTCTCAGGAACCACTCATAATCATCACCACGGACTGGAATGCTGATATCTGCTGGTTCAGTCCCATCAATTTCAAGAATCCTGTCTCTTCCTTTTCTCACCAAGGTCACTACTGCTTCAGGGCGACTTAAAATATGATGTCTGGGTTGCAATGGCAAAAACAACCACTCTAAAACGATCGCTGTATTTTCCCCCTTTTTCTTTTGCCATTGCAAAATAAGGGCAAAAGGTGAAGTGGCAACATTACAAACCAAAAAAGACAACGGATGATTTGCCATTCGGTGACCACACCAGCCAGTCTGAATCTTGCGGGACACAACTTCTAGGGCAGCCCGCTGTTCTGGTGAACAAGTTCGAGGACTGTTGGCTTCAGTGCCACGCAACCACGATCAGAACCGTTGCAAATCATCCATCGTTAGTGAGGCCAACTATATTACGAACCTACTGTAGGTCTCCTAACACCTTTAAGCATCATGCAGTTTAATTATTTGCGTAGTAAGAGTTAACTTCTGGGGTTGGATTTAAAAGAAACAGTCTTTCAAGTCTATCACAACAATTTGCCAATTCTAAGGAATCATAGTAAGAGTTGGAAGACCAGGTTGCAACACTTCCATCACCAACATCTGATCATTAACCTTCCGCAAATCATGTAATAAACTGACGAGCGAGGGGAAGCACACGGCCGACTCAATATGAGTGATAAAGCAAGCTTCAATTTATTACGGCTCGATTATGTCTTATATACAGTTCCAGTTAATTATGCCTACAAATCATCTGCTGATTGGCTAAGCTCTAAAGGATTACACTTTCATACGTCCTCCTATTTGCGGTTTCTGCGGATAGCTAACTACATATATTTTTTTTTCTCTCTTATCTATGTGAATTCCTCAAAGTTATTTACAAGGTCAGCATAACCTTATCTCTCTTCCCTTATTAGCAAGCCTGGTAATTTTCCATTTTTAGCAAGCCTGGTAATTTTCCATTTCTAGCAAGTCTGGTAATTTCTCGCTGCGGCCTAGCTTGGTTCACTCCAGACTTATGTCAAAAAGCTGTATCACACAGTCCTTCTATGGAACTGTGGCCGTTCTCTTTCATCCATTCTGCAACAATAAACTGTATGATCTGTCATGCAGCCTCTGAACGCAGACCATGAGTAGTGACCGTTTGCTTTGCGTGTTGCAATATTTTTCAATCATGCGGCTCCCAATGTGCACCAAAGTTATTAATCACTACTGGACAATCTAACGAGCTAGTCACCTGCCAGTCACCCTCGAAAATAGCATCACGAACAACACTGGACCAGTGCTGTAGAATTGGATCTTTTCTCGAGTTCAGCATTGGAGGGGTAGTTGGGCTAACAGGAGGAACTGCAGGTATTTAAGTAATAGGCAGGTTCATTTCAACTCACTTTTCCATTTTTCTTAATTTACCTATTACCTCCTGTAAGGATTTCTCTGTATTGTTATCACAAAGCTTCTCCCCGCCTTCCTCCTCAAATTGGTTCGATGATGTTTCAGGAAGAGGAGCATACGACATCGGACAGACATCGCTTTTGCCCCCCCTGATTTGATTTACGAGCTGTCACCACCCTCCGTTTTAGTCTTGCTCCACCCACAGCTCCGATTGGTGCAGCATGACTCGCTGCTCCTCCTTCCTGGGGAGGCTCAACAGCCTCTTCTGGTTTCGGTTCAGTTACAACAGACCCCCGAGGAGTAATTTCCGGTTTGTCTGCTGTCTTATCTAAAAACTCCTGTACTGTTGAACATGCAGAGGCTAACCTACCCTTTATAGGACAAGCATGCCTAACTCCGAAAAATGTAGCCAAGAAAGAAGGCTTAGGTGAATCACCCTTCTGCTCTACCGGCTTTTCTACCACATCTCCTCCCAACATTTCTATAGCTGGCTGCTGCTGCTACTTTTTTTTCCACCTTCATAGTTTCCAGAGTGTTAATTATAGACCACCACGTAGCTCCTAATGCTTTAGCTTCTTTTCCTTCTTTACCTCCCTCGATCGTAGTACCCCAGAGGCAATTTCCCACTTCTCTCCATTCCGTAATACTAAACAATAACGCGGGCTCGAGGATCTTATTCTTTTTTCGAGCCCAGCGAACTAAAGCCTCCACTTCTGTTTCTTTAGTGCTCTCACCTCTCTTAAAGAGGGTACTAGTTAAGAGCTTAATTGCCGCGTCTAATTCCATTGCGGTCTTCCTGAGTGCTCTCCCCTCTCACAGAGGGTATTGGCGGAGAGCCCTGCCGAGGTTTTTTTTTCATCGTGGTCTTCCTTAGTGCTCCCCCCTCTCTCAGAGAGGGTATCGGCGGAGATCCATGCTGCGTTTTATTCATCACAGTCTTCGTTAGTGCCCTCCCCTCTCTCAGAGAGGATATCAGTGGAGATCCCTGCTGCGATTTATTCGTCACTGTCTTAACTCTGGCGGGGTGCGATCTGCAGCTCTACACCGAACTCTGGACTCCGCTTTTCGCCTTCCAGGTTCCGCCCACCTCCGACCTCCAGCTCCCTAATCGGACAACGTCCCTTCGGGTCCAATGCACAGAGACTTCTGCATTTAAGCGAACAACATTTAAGCTAAACCGCATTTAAGCGAATAAATGGGTTCCTGTTCGGGTGCCAGACGAAGAGGGTCCCCCGTGGAGAGTCGGCCAAGTCACGACGATCACACCAATATGGCTACATATTCTCTTTCACAAGTCATATACTTGGGTATGCAAGGAAAAGTGTGGATTTGCTCCAGACATACAGTTCCTGCCTAAAACTGTAGCTTGTTCTGCATGACTTTTTTACACATACTTGAACTTCATGTCTAATACCAACCTACAGAACAGCCATTTGTAGAAGTACTTGAAAAAAACACAGTAGCCTGATTGACAGATATGATGTGTGAGAGGCAGCATGTCCTTCACTTCCACAAAAACTAACAGGACTTAAGGGCATTTGTGCCTTTCCAGATAAAGCCTTTAGAGCTGTAATTTAGACTGTGTCTAACACTGTCATTCATGTTGTAATTACCTGTTTTCAGATCCTGTATACTGATGCCTACTAAGTAGTGTTCCTCAGGAAATTCCTTCCATCTGTGTCAATGATCAGTGGGAAAACATTTTATGACATAAATGCTAGGAACACCCTCTCTAAAAGCAGTGCTCCTTCTCTGGCTGTCTTCATGCAGAGCCATGGAGACTGCTAAAAAAATAATCAATGATTTAGCCACTTTGTGCCCTTTTGGTACCTGCAGGACATAGAGCCTGCTACTTTCCTAAATTAGTTTCACTGATCTATCACAGCAGAGCAGGGAAGATTCCAAGAGTTCAGTGGTATCAGTAATGGGTCCTGCTAGTTTCCAGTTTGTTGTATTTCTTCTGGTTCAATTTCATCCTGCTTAGGTTCAGTGCACAAATCCCCTTTTGAGCACATCCTTGGTAGTGGGTAGTAGAGAGAGTCTGAATGATCTAAAATAGTTATAAACTGAACACCTAATCTGTAAATGTGAGAATAGTTGTCAGGAATTACATTCCTTCCCAGGACCCTGACTATACTGTCTCTTCATATTTCTCACTGATGCACTGTACACTTTTTGACATCTCAAACAAAACAGAGATTAATATACCTAAATATTGTAAAGTTTGGTTTTAGTCCAGTAGCTTCAAAGCCATTTGTGGTGGGTTGACCCTGGCTGGACACCAGGTGCCCACCAAAGCCACTCTATCTCTCCCCTCCTCAGCTGGACGGGAGAGAGAAAATATAACAAAAGGCTCATGGGTCAAGATAAGGACAGGGAGAGATCACTCACCAATTACCATCAGAGGCAAAATAGACTCAACTTGGGGAAATTAATTGATTACCAATCAAATCAGAGTAGGATAACGAGAAATAACACCAAATCTTAAAAACACCTTCCCCCTACCCCTCCCTTCTTCCTGGGCTCAATTTTATTCCCTATTTTCTCTACACATACACACAGAGTGGCACAGGGGGATGGGGAATAGGGGTTGCGGTCAATTCATCACACATCTCTGCCTCTCCTTCCTCCTCAGGGGGAAGGCTCCTCACACTCTGCCCCTGCTCCAGTGTGGGGTCCCTCCCACAGGAGACAGTCCTCCATGATCTTCTCCAATGTGAGTTCTTCCCATGGGCTATGGTTCTTCACAAACTGCTCCAGCATGGGTCTACCCACAGGGTCACAAGCCCTGCCAGCAAACCTGCTCCAGTGTGGGTTCCTCTCTCCATGGGCCCACAGGTCCTGACAGGAGCCTGCTCCAGCACGGGCTTCCCATGGGTTTACAGCCTTTCAGGCATCCACCTGCTCCAGTGTGGGGTCCTCCATGGGCTGCAGGTGGATATCTGCTCCACTGTTAACCTCCATGGGCTGAGGGGGACAGCCTGCCTCACCATGGTCTTCACCACAGGCTGCAGGGGAATCTCTTCTCTGGCACATGGAGCACCTCCTCCCCCTCCTTCTGCACTGACCTTGGAGTCTGCAGAGTTTTTCTCTCAGATATTTTCACTCCTCTTTCTGGCTGCAATTGCTTTTGTGCAGTAACTTTTTTCCCCTTCTTATATATGTTATCACAGAGGCACTACCATGGTCACTGATTGGCTTGGCCTCAGCCAGCAATGGGTCCATCTTGGAGCTGGCTGGCACTGGCTCCATCAGACATAGGGGAAGCTTCTAGCAGACTCTCACATAAGCCACACCTGTAGCCCCCCCTGCTATCAAAACCTTGCCACACAAACCCAATATACCATTGGGTTTGTTTTCATTCTTTATCATAAAATCAAAAAGCTAACACCACCAGATATCCAAGCCCCTCAGACCTGAATGCCTATAATTTTAAAGAGCCTTTAACCTTCTGTCTGTCCAGTTCAGACCTTCAAAGGTCTGGCAAAGCACAGCAAAGCCTTTGCAGTTGTGTTGGCTAAGGCAGGGAGAAGTGGAAAGGCCTCAGAGGGGACATCACAGTTTCCTGTGTGAGAACAAGGCAGAACCTCCAGGCAGGAGCTGAGGGGCAGTGCTTTTGGAGAGTATTGTGAGCGTGGGCTGGGGTAAGAGGAACACTGTGGGCCAGCAGCACAGCATGTAAGCTTCCAGTGATAACTGGGAGTGGAAGTCCAGATATCTGTGTGATCCCAGAATTGCCATTTTCTTTGGAGGTGAATGATCCCTACATCTTTCCATCTTCCCTGCTGTTACTCTGGATAAGAGAAGAACCGCTGCGACACGTTCCCATCATAGCCTCCTACTACATTAGCATCTACAGAAAGACAATTATCAACATTCAAAGTGTAAACAATATCAACTTCTTTTGGATTAACATTATGCATAGGTGGAAGGGCACACCAAACAAGAACTGGTTCAGTCAAAAAGTTCGAAACATCCCATGCCTTCTCTGAACATACCTCTGGGGTCATTCCCTTCATTCCCTCTCTTTTTTATGCAAAGAGAAACACTTTTACCATAACAGAGAAGCCCATATTTACATCTCTGAGCCCAGACACAAACCACAGCTGTATGCTCCACCAGGCTCAGGGCAGAAATCATTCATGTAGTTACATAGCTACACCTATTAAACACTAGATAATCATGTTTATCTTTCCTATTCTCCTTCACAATACATAGCTGTTCTCTCATCTCTTGTTAGGTCAAATATTCTCCAGTTTCCTCTCCTATCTCTCTCTTCAGACATTCTCTATCCTCTTTTTTGCTTAATTGCGACAAGGCAAAGGGGGTGTGTAGCTGGGTGACCATGACCTGCTTTATGTTACAATCAACTAAACACTGAATACAGGGAAAAAAAAAGCATGGGAGACATAAGGCAAACATCAATAAAGTGGTTAAAGATAATTATAATAAATCCTGTAATACTTTTGAGTCATGGCCCAAAGTTTCCCAGCCGTGAGAAGAGACCAAAGGCATCCCGCCCCTGGCTCTGTTGCAGATCTTTGTTTTAAGGCTTTTGAGTTTTGTATACTATTGTAAATTAATTCACAGTGGTCACTCAGATTCACGTAACACATCCTATCAAAGTCTTCACACTTGTGTCCCTGTGCCAATAATAAAAATCAATAGCAACTCGGTTCTGTAGCAACATATGATGGACAGAATCAACATCTGTTAATAAGCCAGAAAAAAAAAGAACAGTATTTGTAGTATTACTTTGTTTAGCAAGCTAGCAGCCTAATTTACTAAGCAAGTTAAAAGCGTGTACTATTCTTACAGAAGAGATTAGAGAAGCAAAAATGTGTTATGCTGCATTCCAGAACTCAGCCTGAGAATTACAGTCTGCTGTGAGTTCTGCGTTACAATCATTTGACACATGTTGGGGTTGCGATTGTGAAAGTTGCCCGTTTACAATTTTCATTGGCATTATCACAGCCAGTTGTTTTAAAAGCAACCCTTGAGCTTCCTGATGTTCGACTTGTTGCAAAATATTCTGAAGCCAATCAATCAAGTTAGTATTAAAGTTAGTGACTCTCTAGGACCCTGCAAGACTGTGGCAAGACTCCCGCATCCGGACTGCCTTAATAGCCATCTCATTCATTTGCAAACAGTTGTCCCTGGGATACCTTGCCTGAGTCACAGAATCGGCACAGTTAATTGCTCCAGCCAACTGCTCATAGTTAACAGCAATTCCCCGATCAAGGTTTTCAATCAAGGCCACTACACATAGCTCACAAAAATCAAATAACCACATCATATAATGTATCAGTTAGTACCATACAAAGCAATAACTTCCAGTCACGCAGTGTGAGTGTATAAGGCTCTGCCATCACTTCAAGAAGGGACATAGCAAATGTATTATGAATCCTCCCTTCCTGCACTGCTTTGCTTAACCCTTTAACAGCCTCGTATAGCACAGGCTGCCACTCTGCAGGTTGATTTGTCTGACAAAATACTGAACATGCCCTAGCGACTCCCAAAACCCATCACTTAAGTGTTTCCCACTTGCATTCCTGCCACCAGTCCTTCAGACCCCCTTTCACCCTCCCCAAAAATACAATCAATGCATCAGGAGAGACGAGGGGGTGGGGGAAAGGTCTAGCTCCTTTTCCAGATCTATAGGACCTGGATCAAAAGGTTTATCAGTGTCAATGGAATCATTGTCCGAGTTGTCCTGTTCCTGTGCTTGGTCCTGTGTTGTGAGGGTCGCTGCAATCAGTGACAGAAGCTTTGGGGGCAGAGGAGGTGTGGACAGAATCGCCATCGCTGACGGTGTCTTGAGAAGAGTCGCGCTGTCGGTGGAATTTACAGCTTCCTCTGGTTTAGCACCGCTAGTAGAATTAGTCCACACTTGGCAAAGAGTAGTCAGAATTTGCCACCAAGATGCTAAATGCATTCCCGACACGGAGTTCCCCTCCGCGGCAGCATCATACAATTGGCTGCTGTATGTACACACTTTCATTCTTTCAAAGTCTCTAAAGTTTCTTGGCTGCTCACCTGTCTCGATAAATACAGGTGTTATCCTCGGGGTTTAGGTTGTCCGCCTGGTCCAGACAGCAAGACTATCGTTCAGCCAAGACGTCTCCTCCGGAACGCAGTCCTCTTCCACGAGCTGTCTTTTTTCCGTCCTTATTCTTCCAAGGCTTCGGAACACCACCATAGGGGTCACCATTTGAGGAGATTGAGGCATGGACTCCCTGATCTGACTAGAAGACCCTTCATGAGTCCATATACGTCTCTTTCTGGGGACGAAGCCTGATTCCCCATTACGGATTTCCCACAGCTCACCTCTCAACTCCGGAGGGATTTCTGGCCGGCTCCTGCTTCCTTTCAGCAGATCATTCAAAGTTCTGTGGGATTCGCTGCATGTCGCTCAGATAGGCGATTCGAGAGCCCTTCACGTTAGATCCTTAAACGCATCACGTCGGGGTCACCAATTTGCGGCGAATGAAGAGACGGGACGCAGCTTGATGCAAGCAAGATGTCGATTTATTGTATGCAATCACGAGTTTATATATGTTTTCAGAAGCTGCGTGCTTTAAACAGATTGGTTCTTTAAGCTAAGAATTACATACTAGGCAATCCCTGATTGGTGGTTAACTACAAAGGACACTTTCATCAATTAACAGCAAGGTGTTGCCTTTCCTTGGCGCCATCCTTGGCGCCATCCGTCTCCCACTCCCCTGTGCTCTGCAAACATGCCTCATCATGTTAATTGTTGTCTAGACCAGCTCGAGCACATTCCCCTCAGCTAACTGATTGCCGCGAATGGTCCTAGTTTCCAGCCCGCTCCTGCTTCATCCTGCAATGCAAAACAATAGACTTTATTCAAAGGCCCCATGAAAGAAGCATAGGTGTACCTTTCTTTAGTATACCTATTTACTTTAAATATTTCTGCAAGTGCTCTGCTCAATAAAACATTTATTTAAAAGAACAATCAGGAAAATGTGTTACTATCTAATGAATAAGCACGGGTTAAAGAATCTGTCAGTGCCACGTCATCTTCCTCCTCCAGGAAACTCCTCCCTGGTTGTCTGTGTATCTATACTTTTAAGGCAATTAATCAGCTTTTAGTGAGCCATCAGGCTAGAGTCCAGAAAGCCAGAAAGAGTGTGATTCATCTTAAGTGAATTAATATTTTTATGCTGCATGGAATCTAGATAAGTAAAGCTCAAGAAAGAAATACTGCACAGTTTCTTACTGAAACTCTGCTCTTGGTTACAGCTTAGAATATCCCTGAAGAAGTATTACATGCTTTAGCACTATTCCACAGTCTGTGTAAGTATAGTCAAGCCTCAGATAACAGTAATTAACTGTTTGGGGAAAAAATCATGGGAGTTACTTAGTATGCCATTAGTAAGAGATCATTTAAAGTGATTTGCATCTGTTGAGAGGGATGCTAATACAGGTAGTGTGGAGCAAATTGTTCAATTGTTTTGAGTTAAGACACAAAACCAAGGTGTTTAGATTGTATTTGTTGTAGTTGATTGGTCAGCTGATCTTTGTTTATATCAGATAACTGAACTTAGAAAAATAAAGAGAATTTCAATCCCTAATGAAAATGAAATGTCATTGTTTCACTTTTACCGCTCAAAAAATTACTCCAGAGGTTAGCATTTCAAGAAATTATACCAGCTACCACAGTCATAACGCTTTACTAGGGTAAAATAGTTACCTGGTATGTATAGCCCAGATAATAGATTCAAACAGCTATGTACTGGTGGTTATAGGGAAGCATTTTGTGGCTGATTATTTTATGACTGACTGGCTATGTCCTCACTTCCCACCTAATCTCTTTTTATGACAGGAGCTGTACTCTAAGCTGCATTCATTTGACAGGGTTGAATCTGAAAGCCTGTTAACCCTGACCACCCAACTTGTCAAGGAAAAGCTGCCAGCATGTGAATTGCAAGGCACTGCAAAACATGAGCAGAAGCTAAATGAGTGGGAGCAAGAACAAGCACTTCTCCCTGAGAGAGAGATATGAGAGAAAAGGCTAAGCAGGAACTGAAAGCTAGGAAGCTAGATAAAGCATCTGTTTAATACTGGAACTCAAAGACTACCATAATGGTATGCATTCCTCTGTCAGTGAACTGAAGCGCTCACCATTATTAATATTTCACTTTAATACTGCTGCAAGTGTGACTATATGTGACTATTATATTCAAATTATTTCTATTTTACCTGTTTCCTGAAGGACATGTAGTTTGGAAATCATCATCCTGTATATGATATATTTTCCTCCTATCATCAGACAGGCAGGAGGTGGAATAGAGACAACACAAAGAAACAAAGGCATAAGACAGGGGTCCTCAAACTTTTTAAACAGGGGGCTGTCGCGCAGATGAGGTGGCAGGCAGTCATCTGCGGCTGCTTGGTTTCCCCCCCAACCTCCGGCAGGGTGGGGGGTGGGGGGGTGGTGTTCTGTAAATACCGGGGGCCGGATTGAGGACCCTGGGGGGCAGTATCTGGCCCATGGGCCGTAGTTTGAGGACCCCTGGCATAAGAAGTAGCTTGCCTGCAATGAAAAGTATAGAGAGCGGAAGAAACAAAAGAAGAGAGAATTTCAAACGCAAGTTGTTTCAATAGAAGTTTCTCACAGGAAAGAATGCCTTGGCTACTCTGAACTTCAGACACTAAGAGGATTAACGTATATTGATTGCTTTTTTTTTTCCCCAAGCCATTTGAAAAATGCAGGGTACTATACATGGAATTGGAAGCCTAACTTTAGACTGTTTTAAAAATTATTTTTAAGGAGATTTAGCCTAGTGCATTAGCACTTGCACAGGCACTTAGATGTGCCTTCCCTGTAAGGAAGTTAGGAATTTCTGACTTCACTAGCACTATGCTCCACTTTTAGGGTCAATAGAGAAATGCAATATCACCTCAGCAAACACCAAGGAGCCTCATACTGCAGTGCAGTTTCCTTTTATATTCTGGGCACAGTTTCATGGGGGTTTTGACCTAATTCCCTTCTTGCCTCAGCTGCATACATGGTCCCATGCTCCATCCTTCAGATTGGTAAAACAACGTAGCTATTCACAGAGAGCACAAGGAAGTGGCAAGGGAGGAAGGGATCATAGCGTATTGGTTGTGAGGTGCATCAGCATCCATCGTGGCTTACGTTCCCTGTCACCATGGAATTCAATCACATACAGCCAGCAACTTTCTACAGCTCCTGGCAGGGCAAGTTCCTTTAAAACAAGGAGAACCTAGCAACAGCCCTGCTGTATTGCAGCTTGTTATGGCAATGACAGTGTTGTCTCATTGTGCTTTACCACAGGGGCTGATAAGCATTTCCAGTTTTATCATGCACCTGTCTAGTCTAATCCTACAGCTATAAAACTCACATCACAAACTCACTGTAAATCCAGTCAGAACACACTGCAAATCTGTGAACTTTTTTTAAGTGTAGGAAAGCATCTTATCCACATCCACCAAATACATCTCTTATTCCCAGTGAACACACTAATAGTCTGATTGCTCTTTCACATCCAAGAACACAGCATTAAAGTCCTTCATCTTGTAAGCAAGTCCCATGGTTTATCCCATACTTCAGTAAGAATGTGCTATCTCCAGGTAAGTGGATGATTTTGCAGCTTGGCCTAACTAAACCAACAGCGAACTTTCCCAAGCAACTTTTCTCTCAGGTCTCCTGAAGTTTTTTCCTCTTTCTTGGTCTAAATGCTTTCTCACTGCTAGGAGGAGTAGTCAGGGAGCCTTAAAGGACAGTGGGAGGCCAAATACACTCTTAACAATTTCCTTAAAATTGGTGGCTTCAAAGAGATTATCAATTCTAGCCCAGCCGCAAGAGACTGAAGTGTCCCTCCCCTGCCCACACATTTCAGGTTTTTTGTATCAGTGTTACAGATTTGCTAGTAAGTTAGAATTAATTGACTTTATTTGATTTTATAAAATCATTTTTAATAGAAATATAGAGGGATAAGAAATATATTTTAATGAAACTTATAGTTGCACAGTAAAAGCTGCTATGAAATCCTTTGTACTGTCCTGTACCAAGGCCAGAAGAATGGGCTAGAATCATTGTATAAAACTTAGGTAATAATTTAGGGTTTGAAAGGTTTCTTTGTATCTGACCAGTCTTCTGTATGTAGAAAGTGTATTGAAATGCCAGAATATAGAATTAATGGGAACTGGGGAGAGTCGACTGGAACAACTTGTAGTTACCTGCCAAGAAACCGTGAACTTTAGTAAAAGGTAATTCCAGCAGGGGGAGATCGCGACCACCGACTCATATACCACCTACCCAAATCGTACCCCAGACCCATTTCTAGACTTTTCCAACCTTTACTGTGCAGAATCAGATATGGGAGGAGGGTATGTTAATGATTTATGGGAAATATTATGATTATGCATGAATATTTAATGAATATGTATGAATAAGTTCTATATATGGTGTATGATTCTGAAGCTTGGTGTGCGTTGATCGTGAGAGGACTCACTCACGCACCCGGCCGTCAATAAAGAAGTGTCTGCTTATCTGCATCACATTGGTGTCGATAAGTTCTTCATTCCGAGATTTTGGTAACAGTTTTTGGCGACCCAGATGGGACCTCGCTGAAGGAGACCGGAGGAGTCGGGGACCTGATCGGTTCCAGCTGGCACCGAGGATTTCTCGGGGATACCCATCGATCCCCGATCCGTAAGGCTCTTCGCGTCGTTCCCTGGATTTTGGTAAGACACTTCTTTTTCTAATTGTAGTAAGTGGGTTAGAGTCCCACTAAAGTAAGTGCACTAGAAGAAGTGGGTTAGAGTCCCACTGTATTTGTCTGCCTGTCAGACGCAGCAAAAGCTGCGCAGGGTTGGACTAAAAGAATCCTTGTGGAAATGGAAGTTTAAGCGTCTTCCCGTAAGACATAAGCGAAAGCTATTGCAGGGTTGGACTAAAAGGATCCTTGTGGAAGTGGAAGCCTAGGCGTCTGCCCGTAAGACATAAGCGAAAGCTATTGCAAGGTTGGACAACAGTGGAAACAAGCGAACCTATATGCTATAGTGTTCTCTAAGGTAGTGCCTCTAACAAGAAGTTAGAAGGGGTTATTCTTTTGTTACGGAATTGTTTATTGTGTCTGTATATTGAGAAGAAAATTAAGAAGTGTATAATATTGTGGTTTATGTCTTTGTTTAAAGTAACTGTGGAAAAGTGTGAGTGTGGCTGTAAGGGTGAGACGTGCAATTGAGCACGAAAGCGAGTGTGGAGTGTGGATCTGCGGATCGGAGTGACAGAGTTGAATAATTGTGTATTGTACTGTAAAGTGATTATACCATGGCATCTAAGTTAACTCGGTTGTTTAAAAGTAAAAGCATGGGTAATCTTGCCGTAAATGACAAAATCCCAAAAAATTCTTTGTTGGGATGTTTATTGGCACATTGGGGAGATTTACATGATGATTTGCGAAAGAACCAGATGATTGAGTATTGTAATACTTTGAGTATTGTAATAATTAGTGGCCTTTGTATATATTGGATGATCAGGAAAAGTGGCCCATGAATGGGACACTGAATTATAACACTATTCTGCAGTTAATGCTGTACTGTAAAAGAGAAGGGAATTGGAGTGAAATGCCATATGTAGATTTGTTCTTTTACTTAAGATAGAGAAAAGACTGGCAGGATGAATGGAAGTTAACTGTTGGAGATAATTTGGTGATGGCTATAACTGCTGATAATAAGAAAGTGGAAAAAAAAAAGTTGCTCAACCTGTGAGATTGGGAGTGGATACAGGAGCAACATTTTTTTTATTAAATACCTGTAAACAAAAACAGGCCATTCCTGCAACCCCTGGATTTGAAATTTGGAAATAAGATAATTACACATGAATTCTTGTATGTACCAGAATGTCTGATACCCTTGTTAGGAAGAGATTTGTTATCCAAATTAAATGCACAAATTGTTTTTGATGAAGAACTTTTCTTGAAAATACCTGAGTCAAAAACGGGAGAAATCCTGATGATACAAGAAAAAGTAAAGGAACAAGAAATTCCACCGGAGGTGGATTTGGCAGTGATCCCTTCTATATGGGAAACAAATATTCCTGGTAAATCGAAACTAGCAGAACCTGTTAAAATAGATTTGAAGGAAGGCGCAGGAACAGTGAGAATTAAACAATATCCAATCAAATCAGAAGTGAGATGGGAATTGAAGAAATTGATTGATAAATTTCTGGAGTATAAAATTTTGGAAGAATGTGAATCTGAGTATAATACTCCTATTTTACCAGTCAGAAAACCCTCGGGTGAATATAGGCTGGTGCAAGACTTGAGAGCAGTAAAACAAATAGTCAAGGATATTTATCCTGTAGTAGCAAACCCTTATACACTGTTAACAGCGTTAAAGGAGACTTATCAGTGGTTCACAGTGCTTGATTTGAAAGATGCTTTCTTTTGTATACCTTTGGAAAAGGAAAGTAGAAAACTTTGCTTTTGAATGGGAAAATCCTCAAACCGGGCGAGGGATGCAGCTGACATGGACTAGAATACCCCAAGGATTTAAAAACAGTCCAACTATTTTTGGAAATCAGTTAGCAAAGGAGCTTGAAATCTGGAAACAGGACAAACCAAGACCTGGACATTTACTTTTACAATATGTGGATGACATACTGATTGCTACAGAAGAAAGATTTACTTGTATACAGGTGACTATTGACCTCTTGAATTTCCTGGGACTAAATGGGTACAAGGTATCCAGGAAGAAAGCCCAAATAGCCTACCAGACTGTGATATATCTGGGCTTTGAGATTTCAAAAGGACAACAACAATTAGGAAAAGATCGCAAAGAAGCTATTTGTGGTATACCTGAGCCGAGAAATATTCATGAACTCAGAGCGTTTTTGGGAATGAGTGGGTGGTGTCGCCTTTGGATTATGAACTATGGGCTAATAGCTAAACCACTGTATGAGGCCCCAAAGAATTCTCCCTTTGTATGGGGCCCACAACAACAAAAGGCTTTTGTAGAGTTGAAACGTGCCTTAATGTCTGCACCTGCTTTGGGACTGCCGGATCTAACCAAAGATTTCCAGTTGCTTGTTCATGAAAAGCAATACCTTGCACTGGGTGTGTTAACCCAGAGGATAGGAAGCTGGAAACGACCAGTCGGATATTCCTCTAAACAACTGGACACAGTGAGTAAAGGGTGGCCAAACTGCCTTCGAGCAGTGGCAGCAACAGTGATGCTCATACAAGAAGCTCAGAAATTGACTTTGGGAAGAACAATAACAGTCAATGTCCCACACATGGTGATAACTGTCTTAGAACAGAAGGGGGGACATTGGTTGTCCCCCAGTTGAATGATGAAGTACCAGGTGGTAGTGACTGAACAGGATGATGTGATTCTAAAGACAACTAACCTGGTAAATCCTGCAGTGTTTTTAAGTTCCATACAGGAAGAAGGACAACTGGAACATGACTGCTTGGCTACCATCGAGTATGTTTATTCCAGTCGTGAAGATCTGAAGGATGTACCATTGGAGCGATCAGACTGGGAATTGTATACTGATGGAAGCAGCTTTATGGAACAAGGAGTCCGATATGCCGGATATGCGGTAACAACAGAGACTACAGTTATAGAAGCAGGAGCATTGGCGAGTACCACATCAGCCCCAAAAGTGGAACTCATCGCTTTAATTCGAGCCCTAGAATTAGGTAAAGACAAGAAAGTAAATATCTGGACTGATTCAAAATATGCCTTTGGGGTGGTGCATGTCCATGGAGCTTTGTGGAAAGAGAGGGGGTTATTGTCCTCTCAAGGATCAAACATTAAGCATCAAACAGAAATTTTACGATTATTGCAAGCAGTTCAAAAGCCAGAACAAGTAGCAATCATGCACTGTAAGGCACATCAGATTGGGAATACAAAAATAATAGCTGGGAATAATTTAGATGATAAAATGGCAAGAAAGGTAGCAAAGAAACAAGCATTACAAATGGCAATAATTCCTTCTAAAACAGTAACCCTTCCTAGGGAAAAACCAAGATATTCAGAAGAACATGACAAATTGGGTCAGTTATTAAATGCTAAGAAAAACTTAGCTGGATGGTGGATAACTCCTAATGGACAGGTAGTAATTCCACCTCTTCTGATGAGAGAGATAATTCAAACGAGACACCAAGAATATCACTGGGGGGCGGAAGCCTTAGTAACATCTTTACGAAAACAAGTAATATCATTTAAAATGTTGGGAATAGTTAAAATGGTAACTGCAAAGTGTGAAGTATGTTTGAAAAATAATCCAGTGATTAAGAAAAAGGTTCAAATGGGTAGACTGAAATCTGGTACAGAACCTGGAGATTATTGGCAAGTAGATTTTTCAGAGCTGCCTAGACAAAATGGGTACCGGTACATCCTGGTAGGGGTTGATACTTTTACAGGATGGCCAGAAGCCCTTCCCTGTCGCACCACAGAAGCAAAAAGAGGTTGTGAAGTGGTTATTACAAGAAATAATTCCGAGATTTGGAGTTCCTATTGGAATTTCCTCTGACAGAGGTCCACACTTTGTGGCTGAAGTAGTCCAAAGTGTTAGCAAAGTATTGGGTATTAATTGGGATTTGCATGCGTCTTGGAGACCACAATCTAGTGGGAAAGTGGAAAGGATGAATCAAACTTTGAAACGACAAATAAGTAAAATTTGTCAAGAAACCAGTCTAAAGTGGCCTCAGGCACTTCCATTGGCATTATTATGAATCAGGGTACAGCCAAAGAGTGGAACCTCAGTCAGTCCTTATGAATTATCATATGGAAAACCATATGAGTCTCCAGAACCAAATCCAAATATACATGTAAAAGGATAACAGAATGTGTATAACTATTTGCTTTCTCTAGGGAAAACTTTGGCTGCAATTCGGAGTGCAGTAATTTGGAATAGACCCTTATCCCTGGAGAATCTAGTGCATGATTTCCAACCGGGAGACTATGTCTATGTGAAGATGTGGACCTCCGAACCTTTACAGGAATGTTGGAGAGGACCTTTCCAGATACTGTTAACCACTTTTACAGCTATCAAGATTGCAGAATCAGATGCTTGGATACATTATACTCGGGTGAAGAAAGCACCTACTCCGTGGAAGATTGTTAACCGTGACCCAGAGACTTTAAAACTGACTCTGAAACACGTCTAATTTCTCATATCAGGTTTTGATTGTTTTTCGGATTTTATTTTGTTTGGTAGTGCTGGTAGGATCATGGACTGACTTGGTGGATAGGAACAAAAGACAACTAGAAACAGAACAAGTGATTGACATTCCCAAACAAATGGCTGAGGAAAATCTGATGTTGGGATTGATTAAAGGATTTGCCAATTTGCAAAATGTTACGCAGATTACTGCTTGTTTACCAATACTGAGGGCAGTAGGTGAATCTGTTCCATGGGGAATTTTAACTATGAATCTGACCAAATTAGAATATGAAAATGGGACAATGACTTGCAAACAGGAACCTAGGGAAACTTGGGAATTACAAAAGGTTAAAGTTGGAGAAGAATCACCAGTATATTCAACTGTTTGGGAATGTAAAGGACGATTTGTAGCAAAACCGGGATTATATGGAGGTTTAGGAAACAAGGGATGGTGTTATTCCCCTAAGATGGCTACAACAAACACCAGTGTATGGATAACTGAGACAAAATGTGAAAAAAATAATCAAACTCTACAGGAAAAGGAAGTAGTTTGGGATTCAGTTTGGTCTATGACCATATTTTCCCAATTTCGGTACATGGCAAGAACTCCTTGGCGTTTTACCTGGGATGGAAAAGTTTTTGCAGTGTTACCCTGGATCAATGATAAAACAACTTCATTGAGAGAGAAGGAAAATAAAATAGTGCCATGGTGGAAATGTGAAAAAGTGTACGATTGCAGCAATGCAGACTTAATAATTCAAAAAATTCCTCCTTTGGCCGCTGCTTTAAAATATGGTTGTTTTTGTCGAGATCTTAAAAATACTCTCAGTTTAACTAGTGCCTTTACACCCAGAAGAGGAACTCTGTTTAGTTGCAGAAAATCTGCTATTCAAAGTCCAGGACATCTAATTTGGGCATTAAGTGATGGAACCTGGACAACTCATTTACCATTAGATGGTAAGGTGAAACTTTAGGCATGCCAACATTGTGTCCAATTTGGAAAAAAATCACCATTTAAAGGACCCTTGGAAAGTTTAAAATTAAAATGAACCAGGAGGTCTGAGACAGATGATGATACTTGGAATGAACCCTCAACAGGAGTAAAAACTGGCTGGGCACTTGAATCATTTTGAATCCTATAGCGTCATGTAGAAATAGAGAATGGCTTTATCAGTTAAAAGGTCAGGTAGAAAAGTTAGCAAATGTCACCAAGAAAGGGTTTAAGGAATTGAATATACAGTTACAGGCAGCTTCCAAGATGACTTTACAAAATAGAATGGCATTAGATATGCTCCTACTTAAAGAACATGGGGTATGTGGATATCTCAAGGATAGACTGGACCACTGATGCATTCACATTCCAAATGTCATTCAAGATGTGGAACTGTTGCGACGGAGGGAAGACACAGTCACTCAATATGAGTGATCAGCAGACTTTGTTTATTGTCCCTTACAGTCACCTTTTATGCCTTGTCATAATTAACTCATACATATTACAAAAGTTAAGCTCATTATTGCTTAGTTGCCTAAATACCAAGTCCGCCCCTAGTTTCTCTTCTGTAGTTATCTGTTCCCACCTGCAACATTCTTTTCCCACCGAAATTTTCCTGTTATTGTGTAACAAGGACAGCCAAAGACAGTGTATTTTGCTTTACTTCAGATAAGCTGAGAGCGATGTGCATTTTTGTCCAGCCAGCTGGACTATGTCTATGTGACCCTTTTCAGCTAGCCAGTTATCCACAATTCCCCCGTTTTTATTTTGGGCGACATAGGCTTGGTTGACCATTTTCAATAACGGCGTTTTAACACAGGAAAATACACAGCCAACTTATAAAATCTCAGTTCAGAAGTATAATTCCAGAAATACTTGAAAAATAAAGTTAGCTTGAAGCTTTAATTTAGATGCTCTTTCTGTTCCAGTGATATAAAAAGTTTAAAAACTTCAAAGGTAATTTTAAAGTTCTGAACATGGACTAATGCAAGCTCAAAACCCAAAAAGAAACCAATCTGATGTTTGACTAGGAATATTTGCAAATATTTTAGTGGAAAATCCCTGACCATTAACAATTTTCTGTCCAAATAACAACTGCCCTTATGCAACCAACCAGTCCATACATTTTCTGAAGAATACCTCATTGATATCAAAGAATTAACAAAGGGAAAAAATTAGTTCTGAGCTATATACATTCATAAGTGGATTTTTCAATAGTTACATACAGATTTACACACTAAGCCATAATGGCTTGTAGGTGATACACACAAGAAGAGTACGTTGCTTATCTGTCTGAATGTATATGCTAAATTTGACAACTATGCCACAAGCCAAGCCTACATGGGTGCTGTATGTTATGCACGTTCCTTAACAAACAGAAGTATAATAGACAAATTCCCAAGATCTAGTCCCCAACCTAATTATATTATTTTGTAGCCAATTAAGGAAAATAACAAAAATGTGCATATCTACATGTGCACGCACCTTTTAGTTCAGAACCAATCTGTGATAAAAGGCCTTAGCCTTATGGCATCATCGAATCTTAACGAGTACAGTAATTAAAAATGCAGTCTTACTGTAAGTGCGATTTATGCTGACATTCCCTCAAATGCTACACGTGAGTATTTCTCACTCAACTGCCTCAAGTTAAAATAGTAGTATTTGTTAATATGTATTAAAAAATCATTAATTCTCTACAATAGCAGTTGACTTCCATAACACTATGTAAGCAAAAGAGGCTTAAGATGGGTTTTCTGAATACTAACAATTTATTTTAGACTGTCTAAACTCAGGTCTTGAAAGATTTCACTCTGCCAGACGTAGAAACACTGTTGCACTCCAGTTGTGATATCCCTTTTCCCAAGTTGTCACATGCACATCTCGCTCAAGCAACATTATTGTCAAAGTTTCTCTCTGCTACATAAAAGCATATTGCACTTGTAGATATAAAAGACAGCACCCTTACTTAGATTATTACCTTACTACCTCATAACTCTTAGTATCTCTGGTTTCATCACTTCAAAAATTCACCAGAAGCAGATAAAACCACAGCATCAGACTAAACTACACCTTAACTGCTGATTCAAATAAAGGCATTCTCTTCAGATATGCCTAATGCTTACAAATAATTTTGGCTGGTTTTGATCAAAAACCTATTATTACAATAATGATCAAAAATAATAATCCCGTTTGCAAAATGCCTTTAAGCCAGCCTCCTAGTCCCAACCAATTTCCACATCCAGAATACAGCATAAATCCAGAATACAGAATAAATTATCTCCATCAAGGCAAAAAGGCTTCTTTTTAAACACAGAGATGTTTGCTAGTTCAAAGCAGAAACCCATTTCTTCTAGGTGACATCTGAAGCACTTTGTTTGTTTGTTTTGGTGAGTTTGTAATCAAGTCCGTATTTTTCCTTGAGAAGCTTAAGCTGTTCCTCTTGTTTCAGGAGTGTTTCCAACTCTGAGTTGTCGAATAGGTCCGTATTTCCCAAAAATATCATACATTTCCTCCGCTGTGGTTTTATACGGCAGGTTCCGAATATAAAGGATCCGATTGATCTCTGGGGGCAGCCGGATGTTAGCTCGCTTGGCCGCTTCCATCGCCATGGCGCCGATCGGAGCGGGAGGGTGCCGCCTTGGAGAGAAACCGCGGCCGGGAAGGGGCCTGCCGGGCTGCGCGCCGCCGCTCGCCGCTGCCGCGGGGGTCCCGGATGCTATCCCATACGCTAATAACCCGAGTAATTCCTTTTTACAATCTATGTCCTGAACGCTCCGCTTTTCTAAAAAGCATATGAGCGAATCATACGTCGCTTGTCTCCCCATACCTTCATCAGCGCTGTTGCAGCCTTTGCGAGACTTCGGTGACGCGTGGCCGGCGGGACCCTCTGTAGGTGCTCCCGGGCTCGGGGACTGTGCCCTTCCGCCTCCTGTGCTGCTTTCAGGACCGGTACCCGAATCTCCGTCGAACCGTGGCTCGCAGGTTCAGCCCTCTCTAGGGTCCCTGTTCGGGGCGCCATTTGTCGCGACGGAGGGAAGACACAGTCACTCAATATGAGTGATCAGCAGACTTCGTTTATTGTCTCTTACAGTCACCTTTTATGCCTTGTTATAATTAGCTCATACATATTACAAAAGTTAAGCTCATTATTGGTTAGTTGCCTAAATGCCAAGCCCGCCCCTAGTTTCTCTTCTGTAGTTATCTGTTCCCACCTGCAACATTCTTTTCCCACCGAAATCTTCCTGTTATTGTGTAACAAGGACAGCCAAAGACTGTATTTTGCTTTACTTCAGATAAGCTGAGAGCGATGTGCATTTTTGTCTAGCCAGCTGGACTATGTCTATGTGACCCTTTTCAGCTAGCCAGTTATCCACATGGAACATGATCTGGACCTATTAGGTAAAATTGAAAAAGATACAGAATCAATTTGAGAAGATATGTCAGAAGACTGGCTGGGGAAAATTTTTAGCAAACTGGGATGGAATGTGAGCTCTTGGATACAATCCATAATCAAAACTTTGTTTCTGTTACTAATTGTCTTTCTGATGATCATGCTAGTATATGCTTGTTTGAAGAAACAGTTTACCAATAGAATTGCAGTCAATTGTATGATCATGAGAGAAGTACCAACTATTCCACCAAGACATAGTCCACCACCAAAAGATGCTGAAACAAATGTTATGTAAATAATGTGAAAGTATTGAAATAATAATTTTCAACACTTTCAAAGGGGGGAAATGTTACAGATTTGCTAATAAGTTAGAATTAGTTGACTTTATTTGATTTTATAAAATCATTTTTAATAGAAATATAGAGGGATAAGAAATATATTTTAATGAATCTTATAGTTGCACAGTAAAAGCTGCTATGAAATCCTTTGTACTGTCCTGTACCAAGGTCAGAAGAATGAGTTAGAATCGTTGTTTAAAACTCAGGTAACGGATTTGGGGTTTTACAGATTTCTTTGTATTTGACTAGTCTTCTGTATGTAGAAAGTGTATTGAAATGTCAGAATATGAGATTAATGGGAACTGTGAAGAGTCGACTGGAACAGCTTGTAGTTACCTGCCAAGAAACCGTGAACTTTAGTAAAAGGTAATTCCAGCAGGGGGAGATCGCGACAACCACCTACCCAAATTGTACCCCAGACCCATTTCTAGACTTTTCCAACCTTTACTGCGCAGAATCGGATATGGGAGGAGGGTATGTTAATGATTTTTGGGAAATATTATGATTATGCATGAATATTTAATGAATATATATGAATAAGTTCTGTATATGGTGTATGATTCTGAAGCTTGGTGTTCGTTGATCGTGAGGAGACTCACTCACGCACCCGGCCGTCAATAAAGAAGTGTCTGCTTATCTGCATCACATTGGTGTCGATAAGTTCTTCATTCCGAGATTTCGGTAACATCAGGCAGGACATGGGTTGTTCCTCCAAAGGTTCTCAATTACTCCTGCAGCTTCCAATTTCTTTCTCAGCTTCTTACTACAGGCACCACCTCCGAGGATCTTCTCTACCCCACCATAATTTAAGACCCTCCTTGCTGGCCTCTAGCCACTACAGCTGTTGATCCTGTTGCTTATGAGACACTGTTTCGCTAGGCCACAGTGGGCACTGCCACATTTCTCCTTGTTTCTTTTTAGCATATGTTTCTTGGCAGCACAAGGAGCCTGTTTCTGGCCCTACCTCCACCCTCCCTCACCCTGCTCAGTAGATATGCCAGGCTGCTAATGCTAATTGAGCTCCAGCAAACTGCCAGCTGCTATATCCCCCACTCTCTCACAGAACATGCTTCACTTCTCTCACAAGTAACCCCCCTTTCCATTTATTTAGAATTAACTATTTTAGCAATAGAAAAAAAAATAATCCTGCTCTAAGCCCTGAGAAACTTATTAATTTATATTACAAGTTGCTAACTTGTTTGACTCCAAGCATTTTGGGTTTGTTATGCTCTGAGCCCAGCCTGAAGCCGAAACTCAAACACCATAGATACAACCTTTCACTCAGGCATAGGCTTTAAATGAATGGCGAAGAACAAGTTCTGTGCATTTTTGTCCTTCAGGAAAGATTTTTCCTGCACCAAGGTAAACCAGATACTCTGCATTCAGCTCAAATCTCCTCCATCTGTCCACCCTGACCTTGCGAGAGGGGGGTTTCCCTGCCAAATGCTTTGCAGGCAGCAAAGCAGATTCCTGGTGTCAGATGAAGGACATCAAACCCAAGACCTAGGGCAGTGGCCCCGGAACATTTGTGGCTTAAGGAGCCAAAAGTTTTGCCAAGTCCTCTTGTATCTCTGTATGTATTGGGTCTGGCTGGGATGGAGTTAATTCTCCCCATAGCAGCCCTCACAGTACTGTGTTTGCATTGGTAGCTAGAAAGGTGGCGATAACACACCAGTGCTTTGGCTACTGCTGAGCATCGCTCCCACAGTATCAAGACTGTCTCTCCAAACTTCCCCCCATGTCACCAGTAGGCTGGGGGTGGGCAAGATCTTGGGAGGGGACTTAGCCAGGACAGCTGACCCAAAGTGACCAAAGGTATATTCCATACCATATAATGTCTGCTCAGATATAAAAAGCTAAGAAAAAGGAGGAGGAAAGGGGGGCATTCATTATTTATGACGTTTGTATTCTGGAGCAGCCACTACACGTACTGAAGCCCTGCTCTTCCTGGGAAGTGGCTGGTCATCACCTGCTGATGGGAAGTAGAGAATACCATTTTTTGGTTTCCTTCATTTCCACACATGGTGGGCACCTGGCATGCAGCCAGGTCAACCCACCACACTGTCCCCTCAGTATTAGCCTGAGCATGAAACCATTTCTGACACTTCCACCAGCTGGACCAGCCCCAAAACAGGGTCCCTCTTGGATTCATAGAATCATCTAGGTTGGAAAACACCTTTAAGATCAAGTCCAGCTGTTAACCTAGCACTGCCAAGTCCATCACTAAACCATGTCCCTAAGTGCCACATCTATATGTTTTTTGAACACTTCTAGGGACGGTGATTACACCACCTCCCTGGGAAGCCTGTTCCAATGCTTGACCACCCTTTTGGTGAAATAAATTTGCCTAATATCCAATCTAAATCCCCCCTGGTGTAACTTGAGGCTGTTTCCTCGTGTTCTATTGCTTATTACATGGGAAAAGAGACTGACAACTACCCTTCAGGTAGTTGTAGAGAACAATAAGGTTTTCCCTCAGCCTCCTTTTCTCCTGAATAAACAACCCCAGTTCCCTCAGCCACTCCTCAGAAGTCTTGTTCTCTAGACCCTTCACCACTTTCGTTGCCCTTCTCTGGACATGCTCCAGCACCTATGTCTTTCTTGTAGTGTGGGGCCGAAACTTCAACACAGTATTTGAGGTGCAGCCTCATGAGTGCTGAGTACAGGGAGGTGATCACTTCTTTAGTCCTGCTGGTCAAACTATTTCTCATACAAGCCAGGATGCTATTTGCCTTCTTGGGCACCTGGGCACATTGCTGGCTCACATTTAGCTGGCTGTCAACCAACAGCAACAGGTCATTTTTCCACCAGGCAGCTTTCCAGCCACTGTTCCCCAAGCCTGTAGCATTGCATGGGGTTGTTGTGACCCAAGTGCAGGACCCGGTACTTGCCGTCGTTGAACCTCATACCATTACCCTTGGCCTATCAGTCCAGCCCGTCCAGATCCCTCTACAGAGCCTTCCTACCCTCAAGCAGATCAACACTCCCCCAACGTGATGTCATCTGCAAACTTACTGAGGGTGCACTCAATCCCCTGGTCCAAATCATTGATAAAGATATTAAACAGGACTGGGGTCTTCCCTCTCCTTCATGTCTCAGCCAAGTATTTCTCCATGGTACAGCAGCCTCCAATCTTGCCTGCTTTTCCCAACCCCAGGTCTTGCCACCATCTCGCTTGATAGCAACCATCTTCTGCCAAAACAGTGTTTTATCACCTAGAAAATTCTCACATTTCCCACAAGCCTATATGCACCTTCTTGAGCTTGCCAGCAATCCCCTTTACCAGCTTTCCCTGCTTCCTCTTTGACCTCCCCCTTGATCCCCTTCATTTCACATTTATTTCTTCCACCTCTCCAAGGAGGATGACCATGTATTTTTGCCCCTCCCCCCCCCCAATCTCAGACAGCAATGCGCTCCCAGCTCTGCAGACTGGGGCACCTAGCACTCAGGTGCCCTAAGGTTTCAGGTCGCTGGATGCAGCTCTCTGTCCACAGCTTTGCATGCAGTCCTGTGATAGCCATCACCTTCTATGAGGCAGCCAGCTGCATTTAGAACTGGGGCACAGATGCCATACAGTAGCTTTTGATCTGCTGCTGCTTAAACGTGAGATCTGATGCTAAGGCAAGAATGTGGATTTGTATATACATGCATATATAAAAAAATATTTGTATGCTCTACAAACACAAAAAGCTTCTGGGTTCATCTAGTCCTGTGCCCTGGTACTCATTTGATGCAAGCTCACAACCCAGTTAGCACTTACTCACTAGGACATTCTCAAACTTTTTTAAATGTTGGTGTTTCTTGCTGCAACATTACAGACAGCTGCCTAGACCTTTCTACACATGGATGGGACTATCAAAATATTTTCTGGAAGGGACAGACCAAAATCTTTCTTGGTAGTAACATTATCTCCTTTTTTTGGATCACCTCTCCTAGAAATGTTCCTTCACATCCTGTTTTCTTTTGTGACTACAGCTGTGATTTGGATTAAAGCTATTGCAGTTTCTCCCTTGTCAGTATATTTCTAAATCACAGGAGTGTATCTTTCTTAGTGAAAGTTTTTGAACAAGTTCCCTAGTCATTATCCTGGTATCTGTATAGCTAAAGGCACAGGAAATCTTCCAGTGCTAGAAGCAATGCATTTGCATGCACAGTTACAGAGTTGTGCATGCAAACAAGGTGACTACCAGTCTAAATAATACCTGTCTGCACTAACACTTATGGTACAAGTATAACTAGACTTGCACATGTTTGGCAGTGTTAACAGCTTCCCCATGTTTACCCAGGTGTGGGAGAGACACTTCTCTTGACAATACTAGTCAAAAGAAACAGAAACCAGTAGAAATGCAAAGCCTGCTTGGTATGTTGGCATGAATTTGGCTGCTGTTAGGAGAAATGCCAGCACTTTAAGGGTTAAAGCTCTTTCTTTTAATTCTAAAAGCAGTTTCTCAACTCAAATCCATGGCAGACTAAAAATATGTTGCTGATTAGGTAAGTGTCATGGTTTAACCTTAGCTGGTAATTAAGTACCATGCAGCCACTTGCTCACTGCCCCCTCACCCAGAGGGGTAAGGAGGAGAATCGGAAAGGAATGTAAAACTCAAGGTTTGAGATAAAAACAATTTAATAATTGAAATAGAATAAAAATGAAAGAACAATAATAACAATTATGACAATAACAGTTATAATGAAAAGGAGGGAGGGGGGGAAGAATAAAATTCAGAGGGAAAGGAAGAAACATGATACACAATGCAACTGCTCACCACCTGCCAACCGATGCCCAGTCCCTGAGCAATGATCTGTCTGCCCCGGCCAACCCCCCAGGTATATATACCAAGCATGACATCCCATGGTATGGAATACTTCTTTGGGTAGTTTGGGTCAGCTGGCCTGGCTGTGTCCCCTCCCAATTTCCTGTGCCCCTCCAGCCTTCTTGCTGGCAGGGCCTGAGAAACTGAAAAGTCCTTGGCTTAGTGTAAACATCACCCAGCAACAACTAAAAACATCAGCGTGTTATCAACATTGTTCTCACATCAGAGACAAAACACAGCACCTACTGGCTCTTAAGAAGATAATTAACTCCATCCCAGCTGAAACCAGGACAGTAAGCAAATGTATAACTCTTCCTCCCACAAGTGTCACTGGCAGAACACTTCCAGTGAAGCACTGAAGTTCATTACCCATTATTCACAAGAAGAAAATTACATATTTATTGCCTTGCAACTCAAATAAAAGTTGCCCAAAGCCTTGCACAGATGGACTGTATCTATGGTAACACCCAACCTTGTCAAAATAAGGTTACTAGATGCACTCGGGCCTGGTCAGACCCTGTGTTCTATGCACAGCGCTGGTATAGAGTCTCTTCCTGCAGCTTTGAGCACCTGCCCCTGTAGCCTCTCCTATCTGACTCCCTGGCTGTACTCTCTGGTCAGCCTAAAACTGTGGGACCAGGACCGTGACCTACCCCAGCTGCAGATGAAGGTTGACTGGTGCAAGGGGGTTTCTGACCTGAGCAGCCATTGCTGTGCTGCCAAGACAGGTAGAAGACAGCCTGGGGACAGGTTATCAAGTGTCCTTTCTTCCCCCACCTCCTCAGAAAGCTGGAGTCATATGTACAAAAAGAGTTGCACCACTGACTTCAAGGGATACAAGATCTGTTCCACTGAACAGCATCTGATTCTGCAAGTACTATTGCTGGTTTTACTGGGGCTGTTTATGTAAAAACTATAACTGAACCTTGAAAAATGTATTTCTAGTGAATATTTGAGCACATTTGTGGAAATTAAAGTTAAATTTAACTTCCCCAATATATAATTATAGGAAATGTTAATATGAGGACAAGGTTCTTCCACTGCAGAAGAGAAGCTACTGACAGAAGTGCCAACCTGAACCTGGGATAGCGACTATTTCTAAATAAAACTGTCGAGAATGAATTATAGGCCAAGAATTAGTCACAAAGCATTAATTCAGGAGTAATTTAAGATAATAAATGTGATAGAAAACTGTGTAATCTACTCTGGGTCAATGTCCTCATAGAAATATATAACACCTTTCAGTAATTACAAAGTTGTTACTGAATTCAGCTAGCAATTGCATAGTACTAACTCTGTTGGTGCTCTTAAAACTTTCTGATAAACTCAAGTCCACCCAAACTATTCTAAATTGCAGGTACCCCAGGCACAGAAATAACATTAGAGCCCCATTGACAAGCACATTAGATTGTTAAGACAAAATTTAGCTTTCAGTATATCTTGTTTGTTGCAAATCCTGGCAATTCCTCCCTTAAATGAACTAGGAAAGAAACTTTCAAGCCTATTCTGCTCTAATATACATGGTAACTGTTGCTATAATTACATCTTTGGAATAAGGCCCCAAAGGACTGCTGTCTGAGGACAAAGGAAATTCCATAGGGCTACTGCTTCTCCTGGGAGTGAGCACTCCTTGCTCCATGCTGCCCCAGCCTTTATCTACTTTCACAAAATTACCATCTCCCACTGGCTCACTGTTCATCAAGGAGAAAACCAAAAGCCTTGACTGTTGCACCTCGCTACAGCAGGCATCACAGTGTCAAGAATAACTACAAAGGCAGAAAGCCTGCTTTTACAGAGTCCCTTTAGCAGGAGTAGAGCACAAGTTTGCTGTTTATAAAGAAAAAAGCTAAACTGAGAGCCCAGCTCCTCCCAAATGTCCCGTGCCCTCTCACCAGGATTACTGGGCAATGGCAGTAAAGAAGGGTCTATGTCCATTGGAGACAAGTCGTGCACTCTGGTTAAACTGCAACAGCTTTGGAAAATACCTCTTTTCCAAACCAGGGTGAGCTCAATTTCATACAATCATAGAATCATTTAGGTTGGAAAAGACCCTTAAGATCACTGAGTCCAACCGCTAACCTAGCACTGCCAAGTCCACCACTAAACCATATCCCTAACTGCCACCTCTGCACGTCTTTTAAATACTCCAGGGATGGTGACTCAACCACTTCTCTAGACAGCCTGTTCCAAGGCTTTGCAACCCTTTCAGTGAAGAATTTTTTCCTAATATCCAATCTAAACCTCCCCGGCACAACTTGAGGCTGTTTCTTATCATCCTACCTCTTGTTACATCAGAAAAGAGACCAACACCCAGCTCGCTACAACCTCCTATCAAGAAGTTGTAGAGAGCAATAAGGTCGACCCTGATATTCCTTTTCTCCAGACTAAACAACCCCAGTTCCCTCAGCCACTCCTCATCAGACTTGTGCTCTAGACCCTTCACCAGCTTCGTTGCCCTTCTCTGGATATGCTCCAGCACCTCAATATCTGTCTTGTAGTGTGGGGCCCAAACTTCAACACAGTATTTGAGGTGCAGCCTCACCAGTGCCAAGTACAGGGGGACGATTGCTTCCCTAGTCCTGCTGGCCACACTATTTCTCATACAAGCCAGGATGCTATTGGTTTTCTTGGCAACCTAGGCAGACTGCTGGCTCACATTCATCTGGCTGTCAACCAACAGCAACAGGTCATTTTTCTCCCAGGCAGCTTTCCAGCCACTCTTCTCCAAGCCTGTAGCATTGTATGGAGTTGTTGTGACCTGTGGCATACAAGGCATGGACTTTGCAAGGATGGTGAAGCAAAGACCTTTATTGTTAGTTAGTTACAGCTTTTATAAGTAAATACTCTGTATATGTGCTGCCAAAAGTTTTGTTATTGGTCAAACTCTACTGTCCACATGCCCAGCTGCTGTTCACTATAGGCTACTCTCTGCTGTTCATGCTGTTTCCTTATCTTCTAGAGGTGAGATCACATTCCTCCTTTGTTTCTGTCTCACCCGGGTTTCTTCTCATACTCCCTCAAAGTTATTTACCTCTTTGCTGCAGGATTACAGCTGCACATAGTCAAAGCAAGGCCACAGCTGCACATTATCAATGTCAACCAACCCACTACTTCTGTTCCCTACAGTGACTCAAGTGCAGGACCCAGTACTTGCCCTTGTTGAACCTCATACCATTACCCTTGGCCTATCAATCCAGCCTGTCCAGATCCCTCTGCAGAGCCTTCCTACCCTCAAGGAGATCAACACCCCCCCAACGTGGTGTTAACTGCAAACTTACTGAGGGTGCACTCAATCCCCTTGTCCAAATCATTGATAAAGATATTAAACAGAACTGGCCCCAATACTGAGCCCTGGGGAACACCACTTGTGACCAGTTGCCAGCTGGATATAACTGCATTCACCACCACTCTTTGAGTTCAGCCATCCAGCCAGGTTTTTTGCCCAGCAAAGAGTGTGCCTGTCCAAGCCATGAGTAGCTAGTTTTTCCAGGAGAATGCTGTGGGAGATGGTGTCAAAGGCTTTAGTAAGGTCCAGGTAGACAACATCCACAGTCTTTCCGTCATCAGAGGGTCACCTTGTCATCAAAGGAGACATCTATCTGGACTTGTGCAAAGCATTTGACACTGTCTCCCATGACATCCTTGTCTCTAAACTGGAGAGACATGGATTTGATGGATGGACGACTCAGTGGATAAGGAATTGGCTGGATGTTCACACTCAAAGAGTTGTGGTCAATGGCTCAATGTCCAAGTGGAGACCAGTGATGAGGGGCATTCCTCTGTACTGGGACTGGTGCTGTTCAATATCCTTGTTGGCAACATGGACACTGGGATTGAGTCCACCCTCAGCAAGTTTGCAAATGGCACCAAGTTGTGTGGTGTGATCAACATGCTGGACGGGAGGGATGCCATCCAGAGGGACCTTGACAGGCTTGAGACATGGGCCCGTGTGAATCTCATGAAGTTCAACAAGGGCAAGTGTAAGCTCCTGCATATGGGTTGGGGCAATCCCAAGCACAAATACAGGCTAGGCAGAGAGTGGATTTAGAATAGCCCTAAGGAGAAAGACTTGGGGGTGTTGGTGGATGAGAAGCTCCACATGTGTTGGCAATGTGCACTTGCAGCCCAGAAAGTCAACTACATCCTGGGCTGCATCAAAAGAAGCGTGGACAGCAGGTCGAGGGAGGGGATTCTCCCCCTCTGCTCTGGTGAGACCCTACCTGGAGTAGTGTGTTCAGCTCTGGGGCCCTGTGGTGGTTCAACCCTGGCCAGCAACCAAGCACCATGCAGCCACTTGATCACTCCCCCTCGCCCAGGGGGATGGGGAGGAGAATCAGAAAGGAATGTAAAACTCTAGGGTTGATATAAGAACAATTTAATAGCTAAAGCAAAAGCCATGCATGCAAGCAAAGCAAAGCAAGGAATTAATTCACTACTTCCCATGGGCAGGCAGCTGTTCGGCCATCTTCAAGAAAGCAGGGCTCCATCACGCATAATGGTTACTTGGGAAAACAAACGCCATAATGCCATATGTCCCCCCCTTCCTTCTTCTTCCCCCAGTTTATGTAATCAGCATTACATCCCATGATATAGAATACCTCTTTGACTAGTTTGGGTCACCTGTCCTGGCTGTCCCCCCTCCCAATTTCCTGTGCCTCTCCATCCCTCTAGCTGACAGGGCCCGAGAAACTGAAAAGTCCTTGATTTAGTATAAACATCACCTAGCAACAACTAAAAACATCAGTGTGCTATCAACATTGTTCTCACACCAAATCCAAAACAGCACTGTACTAGCTACTAAGAAGAAAACTAACTCTATCCCAGCTGAAACCAGGACAGGCCCCCAACATAAGAAGGACATGGATCTGTTGAAGCAGGTCCAGAGGAGGGCCACGAAGATGATCAGAGGGATGGAATATATCTCCTATGAAGACAGGCTGAGAGAGTTGGGGTTGTCCAGCGTGGAGAAGAGAAGGCTCTGGGGAGAACTAGGAGCCTCCCAGTACCTAAAAAGGGCCAACAAGAAAGCTGGAGAGGGACATTTTACAAGGGTATGTAGTGATAGGACAAGGGAGAATGGTTTTAAACTGAAAGAGGGTAGATTTAGATTATATATTAGGAAGAAATTCTTTACTGTGAGGGTGGTGAGACTGGAACAGGTTGCACAGGGAAACTGTGGATACCCCATCCCTGGAAGTGTTCAAGGTCAGGTTGGATGGGGTTTTGAGTAACCTTTCTAGTGGGAGGTGTCCTTGCCCATGGCGGGGGTGTTTGAACTAGATGATCTTTAAGGTTCCTTCCAATCCAAACCGTTCTATGATTCAATGTTTCCATGACTGCAACTATATCATAGTTTTCCAGCTGAACAATGGCTTTCAGCTCATCCTTTTTGTTGCCTGTGCTGCACACTGGTGTAGATTAACTTTAGTTGGGCTGTTGAACTCACCACTTTTTTTGGGGTGTATTGGGTCTGGCTGAGCCTAACAGAAGCCCACATACTGCTGTGCTTGTATTGGTAGCTAGAAAGGTGGTGATAACACACCAGTGCTTTGGCTACTGCTGAGCATTGCTCCCACAGTATCAAGACTGTCTCTCCAAACTTCCCCCCACGTCACCAGTAGGCTGGGGGTGGGCAAGATCTTGGGAGGGGACTTAGCCAGGACAGCTGACCCAAAGTGACCAAAGGTATATTCCATACCATATAATGTCTGCTCAGATATAAAAAGCTAAGAAAAAGGAGGAGGAAAGGGGGGCATTCATTATTTATGACATTTGTCTTCTGGAGCAGCCACTACACGTACTGAAGCCCTGCTTCCTGGGAAGTGGCTGGTCATCACCTGCTGATGGAAAGTAGAGAATAACATCTTTTGTTTCCCTTCACTTCTGTGCGTGTGACCTTTTACTATTGTTTTCATTAAACTCCCTTTATCTTGACCCACAAGGATTTTTTTCATCTTATTCTCCCCCACATACACACAATTTTCTGCTGAGGAGGAAAGTGATATAGTGACTTGGTGGGCACCTGGCATCCAGCCAAGGTCAACCCACCACAGGGTGAGAAGCCCTAATTCCTATGTGACTGTTCTCAGGTGCTTCTGTGGTTTCTAAGACATCAATAACCCTTGTGTCTTTGCTGCCACATGGATCTCCATCCTTTACCTCCACTGGTACTGACGTACAGAATTAAACTCTATAACTCAAAAGTTATAAAGTAGGTATGTTTATTGCGCTCAGATGCACAGGGGATCGCTCCTCCACAAGCGTGCATGCCCAAAGTGATGAACCATCTCACATTTATACAATAAAACAAATGAATATTCAATTAACGCCTATACATATTCGTTACCTAAACCCACTTACTCTGGCTTCGTATGTTAATTAGCTTATCAGTCCTGTGCCTGGAATGTGGTGGTCTTGCAGGTTTGTAGGTGATTCATGTTCTTGTGACAATCCGATCTTCTTCAGCAAGGAGACTTAGCACTCCCTCCCTCTAGATAGCATTGGAATATCTTTCATCCTTTTCTCATCCTTTTTTAAAATAGCCCCTTTGTTAGGGGAAGAAGGGCAGGCGTCTCCTCAAAACTGTAGTCGTCTCCTCAAGGCTGTGTGCCTATGTGACCATACACCGCACCCATGACTAGTCACCATACCCGCATTCCTTGAGCGGACACATACAATCACAATCGATGTCCATTGTCCCTATTTCACACTATTTCTCCATATCAATCCCCCCTTTTCTATCAAACTAAGTAAATTCTTTTACTTAAGCAGTCTTCCCGAATGATATAAAGCATCATACATAAGTGTTACCCTTTTAAACATTCTCCAAACCCACAAATATAACATAATGGTTAGTATTAAGGAAATTCCTATACTGATCAATAAGATCACAATGGGGTGTACCATAGCGTTAAGAATTCCTGTTGCAGAAGGTGACCAGCCAAAGAGAGTATCCCACCAATTATGGTTTCCATCAGGAAATCATTTACATATTCATTACAATTCCGGGAATTCATTTATATATTTTGCTCCTGCGCAATGTCTTTGAGGAGTGGTCGTCTGGGGGTCTTCAGGATGAAGATCAGGAGTCTTCCTCCAGTGAACCTTTTTTACTTTTTTGTTTCTGCGCAGACTCTGTTCCTCGATAGACTAATGAGCATGATTCAAATTCCTTGTTTAGGTAGCATTATATACACAACAGAAACTTAGGACCAGATGGCCCTTATAAAGACAACGAATCCAAGGACCTTGTGTCTAGTACATCCGTGGTGCTGACACTTAAGGGTCTTGGTGTATTCATCATGTTGACAATAAGCGTCCTTGAACACCTCCCAACTTTGGATAATTATATATAAGCACATCATTTTCTAAAAAAGTAGTGTACCATTCATCACTCATGGTACGTAGCTCATTATTCAATCCCCCCTGTTCTAAAAACTATCATTATGCTCTCTGATCATTCTTCGACAGCACCAAACAGAACACTGAAGTAATAAGGAGTATGTAATTGCCAATCTATGCCCAATACTGTACTCACTTGTTGTACTATTTTGGCACAAAAGTGTGAGTCTCTATTGGAAGAGATTGTTGCTGGAACCCCAAAGCAGGGGATAATCTCATTTAACAATCCCTTTGTTACCTCTCTTGCTTTATTTGTTCTACAAGGAAAGGTTTTTGGCCAACCTGAAAACATATCAGACATAACTAATAAATATTGGTACCCCCCTTTTCTTGGGAGTTTGGAAAATCAGCTTGCCACTGTTGTCCTGGATAATTTCATCCACTAAAGTTCCCTAGTTTTATTTTATTTGCTGTATTGGGATTATTGCGTAAACACATTTCACATTGCTGAGTCACCCGTTTTATTACAGTAGACAAGTTTCCCCCTATCAATTTCTGATTTAGACTTTTATATAAAGTATCAGCTCCCCAATGCTTCTTATTAAATATAGGGCTGTGGTCCATATTAAATTGGATGGTACCATAATACGACCATCCCTTAAATAAGTCCACTTATTTATTTTTATTTTATCATTCATGTCCTGAATTACCTTTAAGTTTTCTTTAGAATAGTTTGGCTCCTGATCTGTACTTACAGTTTGGACTTTATCGTCTGGTATTAAGGATAATTCCTCTTTTCCTACCTCCTCTGTTACTCGTCTGGCCTCATGGTTGGCCAGGCGGTTTCCAATTTCCAAATCAGTGCCCCAGTGTGTCATCTTATGTTCTTCCTTCCTGGATGACCCTCTTATAACAGAGGGGGCCATTCCTCACACCAAGGTCTGGCATGGCATATGTTCCCACCGCTCAACGCCTACTGGGTTGCAGCCAACAGCGGAGCTCAAGATTCTTCTTGGTGGCAAACACAGAGGCCAACACAGTCTTGCCCTTGACTATGGTAGGAGGCACCTGACCAACCTTATTCCTTGTACTTCGTTGTCAATGCAGAGTTTCATCTGCACATCCCATAACAAGTCACTGTCATGGCAAAACACACAGATTTACATGAGTAGATCTACTACAGAGTGTATTTTATTTCACTTTTTCTGCCAATATCCCCCACAGCCTTGCTGACCAAGGGATATTGTTTTTATCTGAACTGAGCAAGCCTCCCCCTTATCATTTTACTGTAACAGGTAAAGCATTTTTCACCTTTCCTGGAATTTATTTTCAGATACACCTGGTTAAAAATTTCTTTTACTTCAGGGAGGTCCTCTTTTCCTCTTTTCTGTTGAATTAATGATAAGCTCAATATTTCAATTACTTGATCATTTTTAACTTTTAGTTTCATTTCTCCTTCTTTAAACGTCTAGATGTTCTAATAAATCTCATCCCAACAAAGATTTTGGTGAATTTGGCCTTCTTATTTGTTTTCTTAGTTTGTACTTTAAAGGTTTCAGGATGTTTTCCTGGTGGCCAGCAGCTCCCACAACTGTAACAATTTTTTTTATTTTATTTTATTTTTTTTTTACTGAAGTTTAACAAATAAGTTGGTTTTGTATTCACTAAAATTCCACCTCATACCCATTCCCTGCCCTAAAGGGGCCTTTACCGGTCCTGTTGCACTGCAAATGCTGCAGCAATTGGGGTGACATTGTCAAGTCCTTCTGCTCAATTGTCAGCAACAGCAACCCCCTCCTCCTCACCAGCAGAAGGGTTCGGGGCAGGAGATGCTCTTCCTGCTCTGCAGGTTACACAAGCCTGCCTCTGCAACAGCACTTCTGTTTTAACTCCTTCTTACCCTGAATGCAAATCTGCTACTTGTTGCTTTAATTCTGTGTTCTTACATATCATGCCTTTGCAGGCAAACAGAAAACCTCCTGCCATGCATCCCAGCACGATTCAGTCGCACCTTCGAGGGGTTACGGGGGTTTGTACAGACTCACTCCAATACTTCAACACTTTCACAAGGTCTCTGATTCTCCACACACACACACACCCGCCTCAGGTTTTACATACATCAGTACAAGTTTTTATATCTTTAACATGTTTCATTCTGGTTGCTCCACAGAAGGAACCGGAACCTGAGCTTTTAAACACAAAAATTTCAACAGGAACATCTTTCTAGTTTAGGTCTTAGTTTTTTTTCCTATCCTTTTCTAGAGCCATAATCAAAGATCAGGTGATGTTAATCCCTCACTCTTTCTAGTGCTAGTACCATAGGATCCCAAGGAGGTACTAATCCACAGTCCTTTTGCCACTCAGGTTTGTCCTGGAGGACGAAGAACATGTCTGCATATGATACTTTGTCCAATTTTCCTTCTCTTCTCAGAAACAACATTAATTGCAGGAGAGTGTTATAATCTAACGTTCCTCCCTCCTGAGGCCATTTCGCATCACTCTCCAATTTATACAAAGGCCGCCACTGATTACAATATTTATCCAATTTCCTTCTATTTTCCGTACCACCCTGTCCTACGATATCCCTCCAATGTTTTAATATACAACCCAAGGGCGATTTTTCACAGGGCTTACTCCTTCCATTTCCTATTTCGCAATTTGAATTACTTTGGTTTTATCCAGCTGCCTTAGCCACCTGATATGGAGAAATAGTGTGAAATGGGGACAATGGACATCGACTGTGATTGTATATGTCCGCTCAAGGAATGCGGGTATGGTGACTAGTCATGGGTGCGGTGTCTGGTCACATAGGCACACAGCCTTGAGGAGACGACTACAGTTTTGAGGAGACACCTGCCCTTCTTCCCCTAACAAAGGGGCTATTTTAAAAAAGGATGAGAAAAGGATGAAAGATATTCCAATGCTATCTAGAGGGAGGGAGTGCTAAGTCTCCTTGCTGAAGAAGATCGGATTGTCACAAGAACATGAATCACCTACAAACCTGCAAGACCACCACATTCCAGGCACAGGACTGATAAGCTAATTAACATACGAAGCCAGAGTAAGTGGGTTTAGGTAACGAATATGTATAGGCGTTAATTGAATATTCATTTGTTTTATTGTATAAATGTGAGATGGTTCATCACTTTGGGCATGCACGCTTGTGGAGGAGCGATCCCCTGTGCATCTGCGCGCAATAAACATACCTACTTAAACATACCTACTTTATAACTTTCGAGTTATAGAGTCTAATTCCGTACGTCAGAGAGAGGATAGGGAAACCTTTGTATCATGTGTCCTGTCTGCCTGTTGGGCCTGTCTTCAGGGAAGGTAGAGTGCAATTCCAGTATCTCTCTTGTACTCCCTGATACTCCTCAGCCTAGTCACCTCCTCCTGAAGCTCTGTCACTAAGCAGAGGAATTGCTCTACCTGGGTGTGCTTTCCACAGGTGTGCTCACTACTGCTGTCTGGTACTGGCATATGAGCAGAGCAAAGCCTGCAGCCTGGCACCTGGGTAGCAGCATGTTCCCACTGGACCTATGTCTGGGCAGCTGAATCAGTCCCGGTGGGTGCAGAGTTAGAGTGGACATAGCCTGCAGGAGGGGGCCTGTAAATCAGAACCATAAGTAACAATCAGTTAGCTGAATGTGCCCGAGCTTGTAGACCACAAAGGAGGACAAGGAATGTGAAGAGATAACAATCAATCGGATGAGTCATGCCGAGAAAAGATAAGGGAATGAGGAACAGATGGCGCCAAGGAGAAGTAACACCTTGCTGTTAATTGATGACTGTAAAAACTTACTTAAAGTTGTGAGAAACTATGGACTAGGGTATTGTTTATTAAGATTTATGTTAAGCCCAATGTAAAGGTCAGACAGTGTGAGAAACTATGGACTAGGGTATTGTTTATAAAGATTTATGTTAGGCCCAATGTAAAGGTCAGACAGCAAAAGATATAAACAGCCACAAGATACCGCTTGTGCAAGATAAGATAACCACCAGATGTCCAGGAACCTACAGAAACAGGACAAACTACCCCATATAAGGACATATGAGTGAGGGGTCAACTATGGGACAAAGGAGGAAGACTTCTTACTTCGGCCTCAACGACCACCAGAAGGCAGAAAACGACCCCCTAACAACAACTGAAGCATGCGCAGAGTACCTCCACTACCTCATGAACACGGGAGTAAAGATGTATAAAAAGGGACTGTTTGAACTGCTCAGGACGGCAGTTGGTAGAGCGCAGACTCCCCTGTCGTCCAGCGCTGTTTTTGCTCATATTCTACTTGCTATAATTAATAAAATTTTAATTGGATTATGATCCGTTGTGGTCTCAATTTATAACAAAGTGTCCTTTGTTTGTAGTTAACCAGTCAGGGATTGCCTAGTATGTAATGCTTAGCTTAAAGAAACAATCTGTTTAAAGCGCGCAGCTTCTGAAAACATATATAAACTCGTGATTGCGTACAATAAATCGACATTTTGCTTGCATCAAGCTACGTCCCGTCTCTTCATTCGCCGCAATAGCCTTCTGCTGGGTGGAAATCATTGCTCCTAGATCGAGGCGGCAGAGCTACAGCACCCTAGCTGCCACGCCACGCCATGGTCGCTAACGCTCCCCAGCGGCTTCTTTCATACATGGGGGGTCTTGGCCGCCGTTGCTCCTGGCCCCGCCTAGGTTTCGTCAGCCGCTGTGGCGCGAGCTACGGGCTCCGGACGGCTCTCGGCTCCCCCTGAGTTTTCCCCGGTTTGTGAACCTTCCCCTTTCCTCCCCCTCCCCCCCGTGCACCGCGCTAGAGCACTCTGCTGCCGATCCAGTCGGCACCGGAACTGCCCGCCTCGGCGATCTAGCTTTATTGGGTATCATTTCTGATACAGCTCCTTGAACGTGTACTTACTGAAAATGAGGTGTTTTCTCATGCTGCTGAGGGATACAGAAATGAGAACAAAAGGAAGCCACGGTTACAGGCTGCCCAGAGAGGTTGTGGAGTTGCCTTCTCTAGAGACATTCAAAACCCACACAGAGCCGATTCCGTGCAACTTGCTCTAGGTGAACCTGCTTTAGCAGGGGGTTGGGCTAGGTGATCTCCAGAGGTCCCTTCCAACCCTAACCATTCTGTGATCATGGTAATGTTTTACACCACAAGAGATAAAAGTAATCTTCAGCATTTATTTTTAAGTTTCTAAATAAAGATTGGTTCTTATCTAGCATTTAAATAGTCGTTGATCTTTTGAGGAAAAAGCCCATATTCAGGGCTTCAGAGGGGACCTTATCGATCTCTACAACTACTTGAAAGGAGGGTAGGTCTCTTCTCCCAGATAACTAGCAACAGGACAAGAGGAAACAGCCTCAAGTTACACCAGGGGAGGTTTAGACTGAATATTAGGAAAAATTTCTTCACTGAAAGGGTGGTGAAGCATTGGAACAGGCTGCCCAGGGAGGTGGTGGAATCACCATCCCTGGAGGTGTTTAAAAAACATGTAGATGCAGTGTTTAGTGACATGGTTTAGTAAAGGACTTGGCAGTCCTGGGTTAACAGTTGGACTCAATGATCTCAAAGGTCTTTTCCAACCTAAATATTTCTATGATTGTATGATATTCAGGTAATCATCACTGAAGGAAAGGGAAAACTTACAAATATGTACATAGGCAAAGACAAAAAATGTCAACACCACTTTTGTATTTTATTGTGGAACTGAGTTTGTTTCCTTTACATCAAATATCCTCAATGGAAGAGGGGACATTGCACACAAATATCATAAAAGCACTACATATTACTTTCACTGGAAACTAGTTTTCTATATTAGATATGACTGGATAGAAGTGATGCAGGATTATAAGACATAATACCATACACAGCTGCAGACTGACACAAACACCATTCAGAACAAGAGAGAGGAGGTGTGTGAGATGCTTCTCAGCCAGCAACAAGACTATTTCTTTCCATAGTTTGGAAGATGATGGCTGCATGCAAATGCATGAAAGCATATTTCAGATTTCCTCTTTTACAGTTGTGATCACAGCCCAGTCTTGAAGAGGTAGCTCTGCCATCTGGAGCTCCTAGCTAGTCTAGTGCAGAGAAGCTTCTTTTTTTTTTTATTTCAATATTTTTATGGCATTGTTTTATTTAGTTACTTATTTTTTTTAGATTTTTTGTAAAGTCACAACAAATACTTTTTTTATTTTAAATAGCAAACATTTTTAAGCCAAGTGAATAATATAATTGCATTCTAAGAAATTCTTACCCCTAGTTGCTTTTAGTGTTTTGTTCAATTAAGTGAAAAGATGAAAGCTTACAGTTTCTTACAAGTGTAAACATTATACTTTTTCTCTTGCTAATAAATCCAGACCAACAAAATTACTATTTCCCCTCAAAACATCATTACTGAGCAAGTAACCTCTTGCAACAGATGAACAAAAAGAAGCATATGACAGAAATGTCCTAAATGCACAGTAAGTGCTCTTTGGAGCTGACTTGCTTGTGGTGGGAGGGATTGAAAATTCAATTAATAAATTCATTAAATCTTAGTAAATGAGTACCAGAACTCTCATAAAATTCATATGAACCCATTCATATACACAGTTAGCTCCACTCACCACATTATGTAAGATAATAAAAAAATCAAAAGTGGATTCTATGAAAGATGGGGTGAAAAGTAGAGGTCAATGAAGTCAGGCCCACCACAGGGCATTGAAAAGACATGCAAGAGAGGCCCTGTCCAAGTTCAGGAGTGGGGTGTGATCTCTAAAGTTAATTCTTCATTGAATTTTATGAAGCAATATAGTAATAGCATAAAGATCATGACTGGGGATGCTGTTATGGGTAATACCATCATTTGAGTGTCCTGTTGAATCTTTATAAATAATCAATAACAAACCATGCTCCTAGAAATCTATGCTGATCAACAGCACTCATCGTTAATGTATGCGGTATGTTTTGATGACTGTTACTAAGCTAATTGTGTAGTATTAAGATTAGTATAGTTAGATTAGTTCCACAGGCAAGAAAGACATTAAGGGCATGAGGAGCTAATGGAGGAGTTCATGCTTTGTTACACACAGGCATGATTACCATTGAAAAGGGAATGGATAGAACAGGCTTTACAATACCTCAGGATAGCCAGACTGGGTTTTTAATATTCTTGTAGCAGCAAAAAATGAATGAACATTTTAAGATTGGCTGTAACTGCCTAATTATTATTATTTTTAAAGTAAAACAAATACTTGAGCTGTCACAAATTTACTTGGGGAGATTTAACGTTTAATTCTGATCTCATTTACAGTAGGACCAAATGACTGTAACTTCCCTGACTGTAGTGAAATTGCTCCTGATTCACAAAAGTGGCATAAGTGACATTAGTCTCAAGACCACTGCCATACTTAGATTTTCTACCAAAGCAGAGGTACAAACCATTTCAGATATCGTCAGAAAATCTGTTCCCACCCACTCAAAAAGTATGAAGACTGACCTATAAGTAGACAGTTGTAGAAATAGTACAACTGTTCTGCAAAATATTTTGCCTATAACTTTGAAGATTATGTATTACAAAAGCAATTTTAAGTGCATGATTATGAGCCCAGCAAACACGCTTGTTTTCACAATACATTTCCATCTGCCTTTTCTGCCATAGTCATTCTAAGTTATTCTTAACGACTTAAAAAGGTATAGCATAAACATAAATAAAACAGCATTGCTAGACATACCTAAAAAAAGAAGACATTAAAAATAAATACCCCCCCCACACAATTGACAAACAGTAATTCACAGCATTAAATAGGCCACAGGAGCCCACATTTAAAGGGCCCTAAAGCAGCATAACCACCCCCCCCATAAAAATTAGGAGTGTAAACATATATCTATTACACAAAAATATCCTAACAATGTAAAATTGAAATAAATTATAAGTAAAGAAAATAAAATGAGGTCATAGTTCACTATATTGTGAAACCTAATACTGGCCATAATGGTGAATCAAACAGACCAGCACATATCTTCATTTTGGAGGCCTTTACACCTTATTTAAATTCAGATTTGCAAACCTTCTATAATGTAACAAGATTTTTTTATTGGGATAAAAGTTCTGAGACTAAAAAATCCAAACTGTCTTAAATAATGGAACTGTTCTACATGCTGTTCTGCTGCAAGCAATCTAGAGAAGGAAGGGGGAAAGGAAAGGAAAGGAAAGGAAAGGAAAGGAAAGGAAAGGAAAGGAAAGGAAAGGAAAGGAAAGGAAAGGAAAGGAAAGGAAAGGAAAGGAAAGGAAAGGAAAGGAAAGGAAAGGAAAGGAAAGGAAGGCAAGGATAAAGGAAAGGAACTTATTTTAGCTTATTGCTTATTCTATCTTTTTTTTCAAGTTCTTGTGAGGATTGAGAATGTAGGCTACACCCTTGTAAATATTAGGCAATCAAAATTTCAAATCCCATTTTCTGTCATCATCAATAGGTTAATTTTACCATCAGGGTGGCCCTCCCCCACCCCCAAAAAGGTATTGGCAGTTGAGTATTTTTAATAAATCTTAAGTCAATATCCATTCTCACTGGAACCTTAAACAACCTTATTAATCTTACAAAATTACTAAAAATATTGCCTTCACCTTTCTTTGCATTTTCCTGTAAAAGAAAACTTGTTAAAAATCTATTAAAAGTTTATACAGCACTAAAATAATTAAAAAGTTCCTGTACATTTTTTCCCATATTTACTCTTAAATTAAACAAATAAGGTAAGACAAAGGAAGGTTGAATACTGTACAGACCTTTTTCATCATCCTGAATGTTTCACTAAGTTTTGTAACTCTGATACTGGACACCACTTCAATCTTGCTTCCACAGTACAAAAGAAGCTTTCCAAAAAATGATCTTGCCTTGTTGATCTGTCCTGGTGCATCAATGAATTGTTCACGGAACTAAGATATGTAATTCATAGCACCAAGGTGTTTGACCAGTCAGATAAGCTTCTAGTACCACACATGCACACTCACACTTCTTTACTGGTGTAACTATGGTCCTGCACAGATGTTTTATAAATTTTCTGTCTCAACATTAAAAAATAAGTGCATCGATTTTCTTTGTACATTCAAGTCACTTTCTAAGGCAAATTGTCTACTGTATGTACTCCCAACTGCTTTGGTATTTTGCTTCAATTAATTGACAGTGGACATGGGTGTTTAAGCATGTGGACTGGTCAGTTCTGACTGGAGTGAGTGGATTTTTAATGGGAGCATGCCTTATACCAACAATTCTGCATGATGAAAGAAAGGTTTTAGAATTCTGAATGGGTTTCAGACCATGTGCATATTTGGCCTACAATTGTTATGGTATGTCAGTATGCGGAGTTCAAATGAAAGTGGAAATCTGCTAATGAGTGTTTAGGTTGTACATCCCTTCCTAGCCACATTCTACTGCTTATTTTCTAGCTAACTTAATTCTGTAAAGTAAGGACCTCCTTTATGATAGCTTAGATGATTGATACAAATTTAGAAACCTTTTCATGTGAGTGCATAAACAAATTGCAGTAAGCAATACAGCTATTTATTGCCATGAGACTATTGGAGATCTAACTATTTATTACTTTCTCCTCCTATCCCCCTCTCTCTTTCTCTCTCTGTGTTTCTTTAGAGGGCAAATGCCTCTACCTGGCAGAAGTCAGTTGGGGTTGCTAGTACATGGTTTCCAAATGTTCATCGGAGATGAAACTGGATCTGTATTTTCGCAGTAATTTGAAACCTACTATGGGAACACTTATTTCCTTTAGCAATCAGAAAAGACTGAAAAATATTAGACTTGCATCACCATGATACAGTATAGCATTTTGCAGGTATACAGTTCAGCAGTTGAACTAGATGGGTTGAATTTTTAGAAAAGGTGTTTTAAAACTGAAGAATTTCTGGAAACAAAGGTTAAATCTTGTGGTGCATGGTCTTGTTCTTACAGTTCAATCTTGCATGCGGGAAAAGATTCATCTTGCATAACAACAGTGCTGCTGCTTGCTAAAACCATGATGTTGAGGTCCTGCTGTTTCTCATGGGTCTCTTGGTACCATTCCCTCATCACTTCTGAGTCATGGGTTGGGATTAAGGTCACCTGCAACACAAAATAGGAGAACTCCTGAGGTACGGACAACAGAAAAAAATTATAAGAAAAATGTCTTTGTAAGAGGTCTTGGCCAACAAGTATGACTCCCTTTTAGAAAGAATGGATCTTCATGCAATAAATACTTAAATAAATGGATGGATAAAAGGAAATAAATAAACATGTTGATAAGATAAAATAACTGTAATCAAAAAGACCGTTTATGAAAATAAAACCTTGGTTCTTTAAGATGCTGAGATGTAATTTTCCTGAGAAGTAGCAGTCTATAGTTTACACCGATAGCTCTTCAGATTATGGCCAAATATTTTGTTTACTTATTTATCATGTTGGAAAGGCACATGAAGTTTACAAGTGTATGTGATTACCATATAAACCATGAAACATTTACTTTTCTTTCCTACTTACAAACTGCAAGGTTTCCAAACATGGATCATATATGGTATAGCAACAAGATGAAATAGACAAATGGCCCTGTAAACCAGTTCCCAACTGGTTTATTCTCCAGAGACAGATCATAAGGGCCAGAAATGGGGGAGCAGATGAGTATGGTGCAGCTCTGTGCTTCCCTTGGGTGTCCTCTCACATCACAATGTGCCCAGGTTGGGAACTCCTGTCCCCAGCAGCCACTGTCCACTCCAGAGGCGTTCTGGCTTCCTGTAGTTGCTTCCCAGAGAAGATTAAATTTCCAGGTAGAAATACTAGTGAAGAGTTTACCTGCATGTTACTCTCCCACTGGGCCTTGCCCTCCAGTAGGGAGTCCAGAACAGCCCTGCTTGGCTCCTCGGCTGCAGAATCATTCCCGCTCACCACATAGTAGGATGACCGCACTCTCTTGAAAAACTCAACATCAACATTCTTGCTATTGCTGTGGTTGGGAATGTATACCAGATCCAAATACACTGGAGGTCCTGGAGGCACCGCTATAGATTTTGCTGACTTATTATTTCCAGGTCCTTTGGAAATCAAACATCAAAAGAATGTATCACAGGCTGTTTTAAAACATGCATTTATTAATTACCATTATAACTGCTGAGATTATATTCTTAAAATTGCTCGTGTTGGTTAAGCATTACATAGCTACAGTTGTAGTACTATGTCCCCTGAAACACTTATGGCATTACCCTCCTACATCTAATGACACATTCCAGCTTTGTTGTATGCCAGTTATGATTGTACTGGGAGGAAAATAATGGAATAAAGGTAACTATGTATATAATACAATAAAAACTCACTACCACATAATCAACATTTGACTGAACTTTTCCCAGTAATATACTACTATTATCCAACAATTACTACACAGGGCTGTGATTACTGAATTACCATTCAATAAATGGCAGTATTATTTACTAAGTTAAGAAGTATAGCTTTTTGAAAGTGTCAGGTATACATGATTATAAAAGCTAGGGTCACACAGGAAGCCATGCAGAAGTGGTCCTGAGATTTGAGGTATCAGCACATACCAAGACATAGTAGCTGTTGATATGCTCAGACTGTTTTACAGGTGCATCAGGAAGCTACTACATGTGAGCAGAAAGAGGGGCAAAGAGGAACTTAGGAAAACCTAAAATTCCTAAAGCAATTACTTCAGGAAACTGAGAACAAGTGTTTGTTTACCTGCTGGATCCTTATTTGCATACACAAACTAGCCACTTATCACAAAAAGTAAAGGGAAGCATGTTTTTGCTGTGATACATAGTGTAGTATCTGTTCTATGAAGAGGTTCAGCCAAAAGGAAGTTCAAAGTTTAAACACATTAAAAATACTACCAAAAAAAGCTTATTTTGCTACACACTGGATCATGGTCTGAACTGACCTGACAAGGACTCAACCAGTAATTGTATCCAGATGATCACCATTTATGTTTTATTTGCCTTCTCATGATGAAAGAGGATGAAGTTTGGTAAACTAAATTATCTGAGCAATACACTTTATTTAGGATCAGATAATGTAAAGCCAGGAAAGTCCATAAAGTTATCTAGTGTGACTTGCTGTTCATCATAGGGCAATATGTCAAATAAACATCATAATATGATAAGATTTCCTGAATTAGAGTGTTTTTAACTATTGGGTATGTTACAAAATCTTTTATCATCTTTCATCATAAAAAATCTGTGATATATCTTTCTGAGTTGTGGATACCAACATTGGATAAAATATTAGACATTACATTTTACACTTAAATGTCGTTATCAAATAGAGCCTTGTCTTCAGCTCTAGCATATACCTGAAAAGTATGCTTCAAGGAAGAAGTCGTCAATATAAAGCTAAAGTGCTGGAGAAATTTACAGCATGAGGAACTGTACTGCTTTGAAAAGCATCTACTAACAGAGACATGCTAATGGTGGTGTAAGAAAGGAACAGTGGACTGCTTAAAATGGGGAAGCTACAGATAGTTGAATGCTGGTTTGCTTGTACTGAATCCTAGACTTGCTCCTTGTAAAAAGCTTTCACTAGAACATCAATCCTGAAAACAGCAAAATCAAAGTAGCCTCAAAATACTCTCTAACAAGATCTGCCAGAAACAACATATTAGCACAATACCTCCTTCAGTAATCTAATTCATATTTTATTATTACTTAGAATGCACAAGAGTAATTCAAAATGACATTAATTTTCTGTATGTTTAGTCATCACTGATGGCATATGACTTTAACTGGATTATGTGCTATACATGCTCAGCTCACTGAAAGTGCTCTTACTTTAAAAGTATTTATTACTTTTAAATATTTTTTAAAACACTCTTTTTAAAATTAATCCAGCAAAGTAATAAAAGCACTGAATGTCTGATAGTACCTTTGCCTCTTACAATATTAAATTGCATTATTTTATGTTAAGAGCATTGTGCCTACATGATTCTTACAGTGAATAAAGTGATTCATTTTACTACTGATTTCATTTCACCTACAAAAGTGGTACTTTTAATTCTACTGGTTAACAGTACAGACAGCTAGTATTAAGTTCTTTATATTGGACATACTCTCTAATTCTTTACATCTTAGCAAACTGACACATCAAGTTTCTCAGATTCATTCATTTAAATGTGGCCCCAACACACTAGATTTATATTTAAAACATGGACTTTCTTTGGGGGTTTGCTACAAACTACATTCTCAGATGATATAAAGACAACCTAACTTCACTTCAACAATTAAGAAAATCTTATAATTAGGGAACTCCTATCTGTCTTTACCTGTGGTTGCAGTCTTTGCTGACTTGAACGTTGTATTTGCTGTATTCTTGGTGTCCTTATCTTTCTCTTCGACTTGAGACTTTACTTCTGGATAAGAGATATTTTTGGTTGCCTTCTCCACAGACTCCTTCTTTTTTGGAGAAGCTGTTTTGGAAATTTTGTCTAAAGATTCTTTTACAGCTGGCTTTGGTGAAGCCACTTGTTTTGATTTACCATCACTTCTTTTAACAGGAGAAGATGACTTGGTTTTAATACCCTGTTTTTTTGTCTTTGTCTTTTCTTTAAGGTCCTTCTTCAAAGATTTACCCAAATTCTGATCGGTAGGCAAAGTCTCTGGATCAACCATAGAGACATCAGGGTGCCTAGGGGAAGGGCTGTGATCCTGCATTGGGACAGGTGGCGGGTCAATTTGTTTGTACGCAATTGTCTTGTCTGTCGGAATGGTTTCTGACTCATCTTCTGAGTCAATGTTAGCATCTGCAGTGATGGAAGGGCATTCCTCAGTCTCAGGAGGAACATCTGAATCAGTCTGAGATGGGGCAGACTCACTCATGGATGTGGGAGGGGTTTCGTCACACTGCCGCCCTTGCTGCTTTCCCCCAGAAGGTGGCTGGGCTCCTCCGGATTGAGTTAATGGCTTCTCTTGATCTTGAAACTGTTCTTCACTTGCAAACCACTCAAGGGGATTTGGGTTGATAAATGAGGGTGAAAGTTCAGTTTTAGGATGTTTATATTCACAGGAGGACACAAAGCATAAGTCAACATCTTGACAGTATTCTGCTAACGATTTTCCTGGAGTAAAATGTGCACTTTCTTCATAGGGATAGCTAGTAGCTTCAGATGACCTGGTAGTTTTCCCAGTTGTCTCAAATGAGTAATCTGTGGCTTCAGGTGAGCTGGTGGCTTTCCCTGTTGTCTCATAGGAGTGATCCATAGCATTGGGTGATCTGGTAGCTTTCCTAATTCTCTCATAGGAATAATCTGTGACCTCAAGTGATTTGGTGGTTTTTCCAGTTATCTCATAGGAATAATCTGTGACTCCTGGTGACCTCATGGTTTTCCTGGTCATCTCATAAGAATAATCTGTGGCCTCAGGTGATCTAGATTTTGCAACTGCCTTATAGGAGTAGCTAATCACCTCTGGTGACCTAGTAGTTTTCCCTGTGGCCTTGTAAGAATAACTAAGTTCTTCTGGTGATCTGCTGATTTTCTCTGAATATTCTTTTTCCGGGCTGATTAAAGGTTCTGGACTGTGCTTTGTTAGGGACTCTTGGTAACCAAATGCTTTGACAGAGGACACTTGCAGTGACAACAGAGATTTGTGACTAGCTGATAGTGCTTCTGTGATTCCGGGAGGTGAATCTGGAAAACTAGGAGAGTACAGAGAAGATTCCCTTGGAGTTAATGGAGATAGGTCAGACTTTGGTGACATCTTTTGTCCTAGGCTCTGCACCTTTTCTGAGGTAAAAGAAGAATGTAGTGACATATCTCTGGGTTGAACAGCACCTGAAAAAGTTTCTTCTGGCAGTGGTGAAGTTAACTGGGAAGGTGTATGAGCTGATGAAGTTGAGGATGAAGCTTCGGTTTGAGAAACTGAAATAATTTCAGAAATATCCTTCTCCTGAGAGTAAGATGACTGTTCCACAGGGGAAATCTGTGCAAAAATAGGCTGATGTATTTCTGAAGGGCTATAATCTACTTCTGTTGGTCCATTTACAGATATGTGGTGCATACTAGTGCCTATGGTAGGATATTCTGGAGATTGCCTGCTAAAGTCCATTGCTAAAGACTGCTTGAGGGACTCCTCACCAAATTCTACCGACATAATTGACTGCTCAGGAGATCTGTGATTGTGCACCGGGGTTCTTGATTTTGCGGTTTTAGGTGAGAAATCTGGTGGAGAAATTGACATAGGCCTTGGGCACTCTTCCTTAGATGGAGACATGTCTGTTTCCTGAAATGTTGTTGGTGTTTGTACAACTGACACTGAAAGGGAATCATCAACTTCAGTAGAGTGGGGAGATCCAACCTCAGCATGCAAAGAAGGAGAAACATCATCAGTAGTTGGTTCTGGAAATGAACTAGTAGCAACAGATGCTGTAGAGACAGAAACTACTCCTTCTATATGGGAATAGGTGTCTTCTGCTACAACCTCATCAACTGGAGTTGCAGACTTGTCAGAAACAGTACCTTCAGAAATTGACATTTTGGTGTCGTCTTTTAAGGAACCAAACAGACCAATATCTATTTGATTAGGTGAGAGTTCTGCTATTTTTCGCTCATCCATGACCAGTGAAGACTGGGAGCTGCTGGGTTCTTTATCCTCTGTTTTCCTTTCTAGGCTGAAGCCTTCCTTAATTACCATAAACTCCATGTTTTTTTCATCTTGTTTTTCATGGAAAAGGCCCACAGAGCTGGCTTCAGAAGCTGGGCTCATCTGAACAGGTGATTTTTCTTTTTCAGGTTTTCCCCCAGAAGGACTTCCATAATCTTTGGTGGGAGACTTTATATCAGCACTCAAAAATGTATCATAAGTTGTCTCTGGACCTATCAGTGGTGAGCTCCGTAGAGGTGAGAGAACCTTTTCAATAGGAGATTCTGAATCTGGCACAGGCTCATCCATAGGGCTTATTCTGGGTTTTGCAGACTCATCTTTGACTTCACTGAGTTCAAAGCTAAAAGGAGTTTCTGTTGACTTTTCACTGGTTTCAGAGGGAAGCTGACTGGATTTTTCATCAGTGGGAGACTGATAATAAGGTGTGTGGCCAGCACTACCAGCAGCAGACTGAGAGGGAGATGCTACTTCTAACATTTTATCTTCAGGGCTTGCACAGTGCTCTTCAGAAACTTCTTGTTGTACATCAGGCAATGTAGCAATGGGGACAGGCTCAGCCGAGACCTTAATCTCATTGGGAGTGAGCAAAAAATTCACACTACGTTCACTCAGTGGTGTTCTGGCAATGGGTGATGGAGGGGACAAACTCTCAGCTGGACTCTTGACTGGGCTACATTCTCCACCATCTTCTGGATAGGGTTCTTCAATTTCTAATTTGGCAGTGCCTTGGATTTCACTTCCCTTTTGCCAATATGCATCTTGGAATGCAGATTTGCAGAATTTGTCTTCCTCTAATGAAGAAGGTGGTGAGATGGTAGAAGCTGAGGCATTATAGTCTTTACCTTCTGTGGCCTCTGTTTTGGATCCTTCTGATAATCCATTAAAAGCATCTGGAAGTGGAGAAATTTTAGGTCTAGCAAATTCTTGAGAGTACAGTGATGTCTCATACTTGGTAATGTTCATATACTCTTGAGAAGGTGACTCACTTTCCCCATTGTTAGTTTCATCACTCATGACATCTCGGGGCGTAGACATTTCATCCATTGGAGTTGGTTCACTGGATATTTCAATGGTAGAATGTGTATAACCTGAAGTAACAGTGAATTCCTCAGGTTGATCTTCTGTATCTTCATCAGAAACAGTGGCTTCACTTTCTGAACCACCAGGTAATGTTTCCTTATGGATAGAAGAGGCCAGTTCAACTGCTGGACACTGAGGCTCTGAGTTTTTTGTTGGTGTAATTATGAGTAGGCCATATTTATCTTCAACTTTACCAGCTTCTGCAGCTTTGTCTACCACAGCCATCACATAATCTTCTTCAGCTTCTAATTTTTCAGTCTCCTCTTCATCTCTGTCTTCTGTTTTGTCTTCCTCCTCTTCAGTCTCTTCAGTTTTTACCTTTTCTACTGCTTCTTCCCTGTCTTCCTTAGCCTGTTCATCTGATGCCACATCATCTGCCTTTTCAATATATTTTTCAGCTTTAATGTTAGCATCTACTTCAGCCATTATTTCTTCTGAACTCTCTTCCATTTTTCTTGCTTCCTCCATATATGGTTTTGTGGTGTCTAGTGGTGTCTTTACTTCCTCATCTTCACCTGGTTCTTCAGCTTCTTCTGTTTCTGCCTTTTCCTCATAATCTCCTGCTTCATATGATTCTTCCAAGCCAGTTCCCTCATCTTCAAACTTTTCGTTGTCATCAACCCTGTGCTTTTCCACAGGTTCCAATTCTTCTGGTGTTTGTTCACACTCTCCCTCAGCCTCTGTGGTAGTTATACCTTCATCAGAGGACTCAGCAGGTCCTTCATTATCTAATTTTTCTTTTTGGACTTCAAAGGCCTCTTTTTGTTCTGTGCCAGTGAGTTTCAGTTCATCCTCTATAAGTGCAGCTTGAGGTTTTGTTTCTTTTATTGTTTCTACTTCTTCAGCTTTTAATTCCTCAAAATCCTTTGTTAAATCCTCTGGTGAAGACATAAGGGATCGCTCCGCTTCAAGTTCTTTTCCACTAGCTGTAATTTCTGCAGCTGCTAGAGTTGTGGCAGTGGCTCCAACTGCTGCAAGGGCAGCTTGCACTCCACTAACTTTGATCTCCTTCTTCACAGTCTTAACTTTTCCTTTTTCCTTTGGTTTTCCAGCAGGTACTGCTTCTTTTTTAACAGGTTCCTCCTTCTTTTGTGATTTGGGCTTTGCTGCTGGCTTTTTTACTTCAGTTGAAGGAGCAGCTGTCTTCTTTGTTTCTTTAGGAACCTTTCTGATGTCCTTTTTGGCTCCTTTTTCTTCCTTCTTAATTTCCTTCTTCTCTTCTTTTTTACCTTCTTTCTTTACTTCCTTTGGTGGAGAGTCTTTCTTTACTTCCTTCTTAGTTTCCTTCTTCTCTTCCTTTTTCACCTCTTTTTTAACTTCTTGCTTGATCTCTTCTTTTTTGGGTTTCTCCTCTTTTTTGATGGGTGTTTTCTCCTCTTTTTTAAAAACCTCTTTCTTTTCTTCAGGTTTTGTTTTGACTTCCTTTTTCACTGGCTTCTCCTTTGCCACTTTTGGTTTTACATCTGTAGATTGTTTTTCAGGAGTTTCAGATTTTACTAATTGTTCTTCTTTATTTGTTACATCTTTTTCTGCCACTATAGGTTTGGTCTCCACTTTTGCTGTTTTCTCTTTTTTAACTGGAACTTTTTCTTTGCTTTCCAATTTATGAAGCTTTTCTGGTCCTGGACTAGGCTTTGCCGGCTCTGGTGTTTCTTCTTTAGGTTCTGTTCTAACAGGCTTGCTTGATGTCTTTGCAGCAGGCTTCAGACTCTCCTTGCTGTCTGTTCGTTGTTTCAACTTTGTTTGTTTCACAGCTGGACTAGCAGTGTTGCCAGTTAGATCTTTTTGTGTAACCATTGGTTGTTTAAGGAAGTCTAAGTGTTTGAGTTTTTCTAGTCCTTCTAGAATGTTATATTGGGTGCTGTTTCCAGGAAACAGAACTCGTATTATTTTTTCTGCGGGATTCGCTGGATGCCACACAATCAGGGATGAGACAGAGGTGAAATAGGATAATGGAATGTCTAGTTCTTGGCCATTGGGTAGCAGGAATTCAGCTTTATCTTTGTTAGTACCACTCCACTGTTGCATAAAATATTGCATCTCTTTGCTATTTTTGACAGGATTAAGCACATACATCTCAAGTTTGCCAACTCCCATTTTCTGAAATAAAATGATGGGGTCAATGGTATTTCCTACATTTCTGAAAAGAGGTTCTGGTTTCATAGACAATTTATTTAAATATTGGAGAGTAAAACAAGCTTCTTCTATGCTCCTTTTAACTCTAAAGTTAGGATCCATGTTCTTCAGGTTCTCAGGTACATTAAGGAATACAACTCCTAAATCGGGTGAGATCAGATTTTTCATCCAGTCACTGTTGGTAGTAGATCCTTGGGACTGTTCCTCTTCTAATTCAGCTATCTTTCGCTGAAGCATGCTATTTATTCCTGGCAGGTTATCATCTCCGATGTGAGTGAGTAGAATGGAATCTACCCTGTCCAAGTGCCGGATAAGTTTCCAAAAGCAAGAATTTCTTTCAGATCCTCCATTGATAAGCATGTTGAATCCATTCACTGCAAACAACGCAGAGTCTCCTCTTCCACCTGGGAAAATATAACAGCAGGGTTTGGAGAGTTTCAGGAAGCCGCTTGAAGTTGGAGGTTCCAAAATGTCAAAGGGTGATGGCACTTCTACTGATTCTGACAGATACTCTGTGAATTCAGAGAGTCCTTCCATTTCAGGCAGCATGGAAGCTGAGTTGAGTTTAATGTTAATAAATTCTTGAAGGTTGTGTCTGTCAAGATTGGAATTTTTCCAATCTCCTTCCTCAGGGCAGAAAAGAGTTAAGCTGGCTTTGTTGGCAGGGTGTGTGGTGCTCAATAATTCACCAATCTAGGGTTGCAAAACAAAAACACAAGAAGATGCATGTAAATTATTTTTTTTAATGGCAATTAATGTCAGAACATAATATTTTCTGATCAGATAGATAAAACCTTTTTCATTTGCTTCTGCACTATTGAGTACCCATCCTAGAAGCTAAAGGAACGTGTTAGCACAATTATTTTACTACTGTATTTTTTTTTTTTTAATACAAAGGGGCAGCTTATGAGGAAAGGTCCCTTCCACATTGCCCAAAGGAGGAAAGTACCTCAAGTTTCTCCCTTCCCTCCTCCACCCTTTATAGGAGGACAGTACAAGCTTTTATAGAGGGGATGAGGACTACAAGGCTAATGCTGACAGAGCTGCAACTATGTCTGCCATTGACTCATGAGTCTCCCTGCTGCCCCTGCCCATCCAGAAGAGCCAGCCAAATATATAAGGGAAACAGCACATCTGTTTAGCAGGCAGAGAATAACTGCAGCCCAGAGGTAGTCAGCATCCTCCTGGGGCAGCTGTATTCCTGACCCTTTCCTCACACAGGATGTATTCCATAACACCAGTATTACTACAGCTCTTTTTGCAGGCTGGCTCCTGACTCCCAGACTGCAGGATAGTTTTCCAGAATACAAAGAAATGATTTATTGCATCAAAAATCCAAACAGTTTCAAGTTTTGTATTTGTGAGATTGAGATATATATTTATCTATGTTCTATTGTGCTGGTTTTGGCTGGGATAGAGTTAAATTTCTTCACAGTAGCTAGTATGGGACTATGTTTTGGATTTGTGCTGGAAAGTGTTGATAACACAGGGATGTTTTAGTTACTGCTCAGCTGTGCTTACACAGTGTCAAGGCCTTTTCTGCTTCACACCCCACCCCACCAGTGAGTAGACTGGGGATGCACAAGAAGTTAGGAGGGGACACAGTTGGGACAGCTGACCCCAACTGACCAAAGGGCTATTCCAGACCATATGACATCAGGCTCAGCAATAAAAGCTGGGGGAAGAAGGAAGGAAGGAAGGGGGGGATGACATTCAGAGTAATGGCATTTGTCTTCCCAAGTCACGATTACTCATGATGGAGCCCTGCTTTCCTGGCGATGGCTGAACACCTGCCTGATGATGGGCAGTAGTGAATGAATTTCTTGATTTGCTTTGCTTGGGTGCATGGCTTTTGCTTTCCCTATTAAACTGTCTTTTATCTCAAGCCACGAGTTTTCTTGCTTTTACCCTTCCAATTCTCTCCCTCATCCCACTGGAAGGGGAAGTGAGCAAGTGTCTGTGTAGGGCTTAGTTGATGGCTGGGGTTAAACCACAACAAATAAATATATAAATATATATTATAACATATTATGCAATATATGATATATTTATAAAGTTTTTGATATACATATATATAAAAATCAAAATATAAACTCAGAGCTAAAGAAAGAGCCAGAAAAAAGTGTTAAGGTTAACAATGGTCATGTCCTTATTTTGATTTTAAACTCATGGACTACAAAAGTGAAAATCTAGAATAACTCCATTAATTTTGACAGTTTGTGATAATATGCTAGTACCAAAAACAGCTACTGAAATATAGGCACAGAAAACAAATGTACTATGCCATAGTAAAAGAGCTGTTGTTCTCTTCCAGTCTGAAGTAAAAACCAATATTTTGTGGTCCCAAACATGAAAAAGTATGATATAGTTTATACCTTCTCCTAGTTCCACGGATACTTTCATTTGACTTTTTTTTTTTAACAGGAATTTAGGTTAAATGTAGCCCATTTCTCTTCTATTTGCTCTTAACAAAGAGACCACCAAATTATGTGAACTTTAAAGAAATAATTCAGACATAAAATGTCAGTGCAAAATATGCCCACAAAGGATCATGCAAAATACCACAACTTCTTTGCAGAGACTCAATTGTTAGTTCAAGCTATAGGAACAGTTTTTATAAAGATGATATAAATTAGGCTACAGCTGATTAATTTGAAAGCCTTGGACCACAAGCAGAGTCAGAAGAAGAAATTGATATATAAAAAATTAATGATGTTTGATTGCAGTAGATCTCTGTGGGCTTCTGTGTGTGTATGTGTCGCCTCCTTTCTTTGTATTACATAATTTATTTTCAGCATTTACCAAAAATAAAATGTAACAAAGATACAGTGGCTGTTATCTAAACAAAAATAATCCAGCCAATACCTAAATAAAGCAGAAAATATATATTTTCTATCTTTCTTTCAGTATTTGGCATATGGAATTGTTAAATTTCATGCCATTGATGATTGCCTAATTCTCCAATCTATTTAGATATCTCTGCAAGGATTCTTGTCCCTCAACAGAGTCAACAGCACCTCCCAGTTTGGTATTGTCAGCAAATTTACTAACGGTGCATTCCATTCCTGCATCCAGATCATTAATAAATACATTGAACAGAAATGGTACTAGAATTGAATGCTGAGGAACACCACTGGTGACCTGTCACCAGCCAGGTGTAGCCTCATTCACTACAACCCTTTGAGCCCTGCTGTTTGGCCAGTTCTCCACCCAGTGCAGTGTGTACCTGCTCATCCCACAGTTGGACAACTTGTCCAAAAGTATGCTGTGAGGGACAGTATGAAAAGCCTTACTAAAATCCAGAAAAACTCCATTCACTACTCTTCCCTTCATCCACTAGGCAGGTGACTTTGAAGGATATAAATTTTTCCAGGTACGGCGGTTAGACTAACAGGTCTGTAGTTTCCTCGGTCTTCCCTCACACCCTTCTTGTAAACTGGAATAACACTGGCTAGCATTCAGTCAGCAGGGACCTCCCCAGACTCCCAAGACCTTTGGTAAAGGATCAAGATGGATCCTGCTATAACATCCAGAAGCTCCAGTACGCTGGGATGAATCCCATCCGGCCCCATGGACTTATGAACATTCAACTGATACAGTCAATCCTTTACAATTTCAGTGTCCACAAATGGGAAGTCATTGTTCCCACACTCATGGTTTTCCAATACAGAGGACTGGGCAGCCCAAGGTCTATCAGTATTATTAAAGACTGAATTTTTTTCTAATCCTTTTTCCAATTTGTAGGCCACCTAAAAATTTCCCATTAATGGGACCCTTTAAAAAATGTTACATACACAGACTGCATTATGGCAAATATGGTCTTTCTTTGCTTTTGTGAAATATTTTAGAAGCACTGGGAGCCCAAGATTTCAGAGACAATAAGCTGGAAGCCAGCACTTTAAAACAGCAATACTGGCTGGCTCGTGAGCATGCTGCCAGAGCAGAGAGAAGTCAAGTGAGCTTTACTCAAAGAGCATGGGAGTACACCCTGCACGCCCACCACTGTGGCAATCCCTCAGCAGCTGTAACTCATAGCCAACCACCACTGCTCTGCTTTCTAGCCATGGTTTGGCTTCCTAACTGTAACAGTAGGATTTGGCCCTAGTTTTGCATGTAGTCATAAAGTAATTGTGTCACTAATTAGCCAGTGATGCAAGGAGATCAGGTTTGTAATTTCACAGAAAAGTAACTGCGAACTCACAGTAACTTGTGGTGAATGATTTCATGGACCCCAATCTGTGCTCAATCAGAATCATTTTATTGCTCAAGTGAACACCTTATACACTAACGCAATGGTTACTAGAGCCAATCAGCTTTGGATTTGTGGCTTTACGGATGCCAGTAATACTGCTTGCCAAGCACATTCATGGTTTCTGTTTTTCAGGTTCTTTTGCAGCTGCATGCATGATAAAAAGCTCATAATTCTGAGTTCATGCACAAAACCACAGCCCTCGGCTGGCCCCATGCCATGTCCAACTAATCTGTAGTTTAAGTTTCCCATGTGAACAGCAAAGGGAGGAACAGGATGAAGCGTGGTTCTGTCTCGAGCTGTACCATCTCCCAAAGTAATTTTTAGGCATCACATGTGTTTCAGAGAGCAGGAATCCAGTTCTTTCCCCAACCCAATATGTTGAACAAAGAAGCTTTGAGAAAAGGTTCATAGAATCAGAATGGTTTGGGATGGAAGGGACCTTTAAAGGTCATCTAGTCCAACCTTCCTGCAATGAGCATTTCCAACTAGATCAGGTTGCTCAGAGCCCCATCCAACCCGATCTTGAATGTTTCCAGGGATGGGGCATCTACCACCTCTCTGGGTAACTTGTTCCAGTGTTTCACCACCCTCATTGTAAAAAATGTCTTCCCTATATCTAGTCTGAATCTACCCTCCTTTAGTTTGAAAACCATTACTGCTTGTACTACCACTACAGGCCCTGCTAAAAATTTTGTCCCCAAATGGATACTGGAGCTCATGCAAACTTCACTTTTTCAGTGCTGAACTTTCAAATCTTACTCCCCTGAAATGCTCCTAATTAATTTTGGAAACTAAATGTCTAGGGGTGCAGCCACATGATTTATTTAAATATATATTTTAAAAAGTTGCCAAATTAACAGCTTATTTACAATGGGTCCTGGCCCTATGGGAGTTTTCAGACACAGTACATTAAGCTAGACATAAAAATAACAAGTCATGAAAGAAACAACATTAAATATTGGTATACTTCATTCTTATATTTTTGGTATGTAAAAATCACAAACTTTACAGATTTCGCTAGCAAAATTTTAAACACTAAAGTAAAGTAGCCAAGCAGGTAGATGCAAAAAACTACAGCCATTCCAACAGATAGCCTCTGTCTTATTTAATGTCACCTATTAGCTGCCACCAGGCAAGAACCTGATTTCAAAGTCAATTTGACTGCTTTGTATGTGCACCTTCAATAAACAAGCTATATATTTTAAACACAACAGTATCTCCTTCCATTGTCAAAGTGTTCCTTGGTTTTCTATTTCTTGAAGTTACAATTCAATTCTCCAAATAAAAATGTAATTTTTTTGTTAAGCAATTTACATCAAATGTAAATTAAATAAATGTCTTGAAAGAAAGTCTATAATGAAGAGTAAAGAGCATCAGAATTAGTTGTTGGCTAACTCTAACAACACAGAGGACCATTTTTAGTTTTCTAAAAACCTGTGCCATCACATGACAATGTATGGAAGACACATTTCTGAACACACCTCTTGATCCGTGAAGATCTCAATGAAGTTCTGGAATGAAAAGGTTCCTGACTGAAGAATGAGTTCTCCTGTGTTTTCAAAGCACTGTCCAGTTAGTATAAGGAGCTTGTGTCTTGCGGCATCTGTTATCATTAAGCGCACCTAGAGTGAAAGAGAGAAACACATCAATAATGCGAGTTACCACATGTTTGCACATTCCTCTGAGAACATACAGTTTACTTTGTCTAATTTAAAACATATTTTACACCAGAGTCTCCCAGAACTGTCAAAACATTTTCAAGTTATAGTGCTGTTTACAAAAGAGAACAAGAAAGGAGCAAAAGGGAAAAAAGGAGGCACAAGAAGCAATTAAAAAGAAAGTCTGATGAATAAACCTAACTAATGATATGGGGGAAAAAAGAGCAAGGAGTAGAAGAGAAAAAAATTTGAATGAAAAAATAATATTTTCAATGAACAAATACATTCCTTGTATAATTCTTGTTGAATTTTAATAGCACTGTATCAGTACAGCCTTGGCCAACTGTGTCTCACATGCTAATGAGGGACAACTACATGAGTCAGACTTTTTAGACGGATGATCTTCTTTTCCCAGTGTACAGCATTACTTGCCATTCAGTTGCAAAAATGTCACTAAAAGGTAACAGCCACAAATCAAATGTAAAAATGGCAGACTGTCATTCTGTTGAATCATCTACAAAGTTAAAGGATGTTTCTGTTTCACCATAATCATAATCAAGCACTCAGATACAGGCATGTGCACCATTTACATCTCATGATGTCACTATGGACACAATAACATTTTTAAGCATGCCAGCCCAAGACCTTTTTCAATACACAGTAATAAATTATGTAGATATCTGATGGCTCAAAGGAGCTTGTTACTGAGAAATAAACTTCTGCATTTTGAAATAACTGTTACCTATTTTAAACTAGATCCACATTACTTTACTTGACCCTTACTACAGCTAGTAATAATTCCTGTTTCCTCTTCAGGGGAGACATGCTAAGAAAAATCCATATATTCAGTATACTCCTGTTGGTTGAATTCAACTTAAACTGAAGAAAAAAAACTAAACAAAATATTTTTAAGATTCTGTACTGTTCAGTAAACTTTTTGCAAATGTGGTGGGTTGACCTTGGCTGGCCGCCAGGTGCTCACCAAGGCACTCTATCACTCCCCTCCTCAGCAGGACAGGGGGAAGAAAATAAGATTAAAAAACTCATGGGTTGAGATAAAGGCAGTTTAATAAAGCAAAAGCAAAGGCCATGTGTAGAAGCAAAGGAAAACAAAAAAAGATTAATTCTCTACTTCCCATCAGCAGGTGATGTCCAGCCACTTCTTGGGAAGCAGGGTCTCAGTACGCATAGCAGTTGCTCCAGAAGATAAACACTGTAATAACAAATGCCCTCCCTCCTTCTCCTTTATCTTAGCTTTTATTGTTGAGCATGATATCATATGGTATGGAATACCCCTTTGGTCACTTTGGGTCCTGGCTATGTCCCCTCCTAACCTCTTGTCCACTCCCAGCCTATTGGTGAGGTGGAGGGAAGGTTGGAGAGACAGCCTTGATGCTGTGCAAGCGCTGCTCAGCAGTAGCCAAAACACTGGTGTGTTATCACCACTTTTCTAGCTACAAAAAGAAAGCACAGCACTATGAGGGCTGCTATGGGGAAAGTTAATCAACCCAGCCAGATTCAATACAAAAATATTTCAAAAATCTTGTCCAACACTGAAAAATCAATTCAAATTAAGGTTAAGAATGAATTTCAAGTGCACTAATTCCTCTGTTCAGGGGAATTAAGTTAAACCAGAATAGTGATCCCAGAATAAGGCTATCCATGTATTAAACTAAATGAGCAGACTCCATATGGAACTACTCCACATGTAGATATTTCATCCAAACTCCATCTCCATGGAAATGACATAATCACCTCAGCTGTCCTAGCAAGCCATTCTTTCAAATTTTTATATTAATTGTTAAGCAATCAGTTGTTCTAAACAATTCCCGCTCATGCCAGGGAGGTTGAGCCAGGAAGACTTGACCTAAATCTCTGCTGAACAACTCATGTTTTCAGTACGATTAGAAAAGAACCACTGAAGAGTATTTATCTGAAAGAAGATCCCAACTCTACCACATCTTCATTGTTATTTTATTAAATAAGTGGCCTTGACTTTGAGCAGCAGAAAGTTCCTTTCAGTAAATGCAGGACTAATGCTGGTCTGTCACTAATTGCACTAAATGATAAATTCAGCAATATTCAGCTGGATCAAGTGTATTCATTTTTATTTCAGACAAAAATATAGAAACGTGAAACTGGCTGTATGATGTTTGGATGAAATCTTATCTGGTTTAGTTGTATTAAAATCATAAAAGAACTAGCTTACTCTTCTATGTTTTCTCTCATTGTTGGCAGCAGTTCTGGGCAGTCTGTCAACTTATGTATAAACTCACCAAGTTTTCTAACAATAAAATTTCCTGACTTGTGAATCACTGATATGAAACTGTCACATAATTCCCCTTCAATCTGTTTTATTAATTGATGGTGAAATAGGTTCTGCAGAGCTAGAAAACTATGACAGGAAAAAAAGTAAATAAATGCTTGCAGATTACAGAGCATAATGCATGATACACATGAAAACTTCAAGGAACACATAAATTCTGTGTCTGAGTATAATCAAGGCTTTCTGAGTGGCTGCCAAAATTTTGTCTGCTGATTTCAAGACCACTACAGAAATATTGCAAGGTGATGATTCTGTTCAGTTTTACCCTTGGCTGAAGTCCCAAATTGTTTGAAGAAAGTGAACAGCAAGACAGCCTCAGTCAAAATGGAGTTAAAGACAGAGTGTGAACTAAGACAGGAGTGTAAGCAGCTCAGCAGTTCCAAAGATTTAAGGTACAGATGCAGGAGTGTTCAAGCAATGTAGTGGGACCTTCTTAAGAAGGAAGTAACTGCTCATGGGGTTTTCAGAAACTTGTTTTCTTTGGGCAAGTCCAGTCCCTCTCCCTTTGGGCTTCTCTCTTTTGGGAGGTATTTGGGATCTGACAGAACACGATAGGAGTTTTGAGCAGAACTATGCTCAGACTACCACCAGTATGGCTGTTACCAGCCAGATTAGCAAGAATTTGTTTTAATATCTTTTGCCGTTGTTCTTCCTGAACTGATAGATGAAATTTCCTCTTTTAGTGAAAGTCAGAGCTCCATGGTGTATCACTGTCTCCCCAGATGCAACCTGGAAATCTCTTGATATGTAGAACTAAGTTTTCTATTTGCCATAATGGACAAAGCATGTCTATTCCAACCTCTGATTTAATTCTTCTGCCTCTTTCTTATAATCTTGTTCTGGTTTCTGTCCAGTGAGAGTCTTGCTTAGCCAGCCAAGGTAAATCTCAGTTTGTAACTTTTGGTTGTGACCAGCCTGGCAAGATGAAAGTGAAAAAAAGATTGCCTCTCACAGTCTAGTGAGAGGAAATTGACAGAAGCAGCATTTCCCTACTTTTGGCAGTTCCTTCAGATCTTCCCCTCCCCCATTCTTTATAGCTTTTTACTCTGAAAGCTTGAGTGTAAAGACAACCCTAAGAGTTGCTACCCAGCTGACACCCTTGCTCCTCCTTACCAAGTACCTCTAACACAATGTAAGAGCTTTTCACACATTTTTTTAGTGCATGAGCTGCCATTAACTAAGGTTACTTACTTTTAAAAACTTTTTAAACCTCAGAAATTTCATTTGTTTTGGTGTTTCCTCCTGTTTGTGTTTAATATCACTTAAGGTTGGTAACAAAATAGATTTTCCACAAAGTACTGCAAGCAGAGCCACTTAATTTACTAAAAGAACTTGTACTACGTGAGTGCTTCCCAGCACTGGCTAGCAATGTAATTATCCCTATTTTTTACAACCTTCAGTCTCACTAGCTAAATCTGTCAATTTTGTCTTTGAACTACATGCTCAGTTCTTTACTCTAGGGAGTTCATGAGGAATTGGCAGTGCTCTTCTGGGACACTCTCCAGAGTCCATTGATCACGTCACGTGCTTTTTGAAGGACAGATCACATAGATCAACCTAGAGTCACCACCACGTTGATGGTAATTCTTCTTGAAGACCTAAATTTATCTCAGGGCACCTCATTTCTTTTCAGGCACTTTTAAATATGTAAAATAGGCATCGAGAGCTACCAAACAATGGAAGAGCAGAAGAAAAGCAGATGCAGTTTCACCACAGCTGCCTTCATTTCATTAAGAAGGGAATTTGGTGTGTTATGAGGGAATGAATGCTGGGATAAGTGGTGTGATTCCATCCTATGCCTTTGATGCTTTATCAGGAGTCTGGGAAACCAGGAAGAAAATCAAGGGATGGCTAATGTTTTTGATGATATTTGCTCCTAACATGTCCTTTTGTCCACTATTAGGAGCTGCTCTCAACCTGTCCACTTAATGGAGCTTTTATGACCTATCCAGTGAAGTATTCCCGACTGACATACCTCAGTACTAACTGCTTCATCTGAGGGATTGATTAGGACTACAGTTTCTAAGACATCACTTCTGTGGTGAAGAATCTTCTGACCTGCAAGCACAGAGAGAAAAAAAAAAAGACATTAAATTCAACCAGCATGGTTTAAAACAGTGCTTTCCCTAAACGAGTTATATGTTCCACTGTATGACAGCCCTTTGGTTACACAGGACAGCACACACCAGCCACAGCAACTACTGTGCTGGCTCATGTCTTCAGAAATACCCATGCCATGTGGTCCTATGGGCCAGAAACACCACTCCAGAATGTTCAAGGTAATAAAAACAAACTAGCAACAGAACTGGGACCTGTCCCTTCCACCTGGCAGGAGGAGTCCCTGTTACTCACCTTGGTCTTTCTGAGCTGGTGTGGATCAAGGACTGGAGTAACTGTCACCAGCTGAGCATCTGGCCCTGGATTTTCATGGACATATCTACACCACAGATATAGCTGATGTTACACAGTCCTTTAACATGCCTAGGTGGTTTTAAATGAGTTTTTCCAGGAGCTATTGGTAGCTTAGCCACAGCAGGAGGAAAGTCAGCATGAGCTGCAAATTTCCCCTGCAAGCAGCAAAGTGAATATTTGGGCCATATGCCAGCACTGCCCATCATGGCTAACAAGTACAATCTGTGAGACAAGCAAAGGAGCCCAAGGATGTCCCTGCTCCCCACCACCAGCAGCACCATCCTGCACAGCACACACATGCTCCCTGTCACACACTGTGGGAGCGCTCTCAAGCAAGGCAGCACCCCACACAGACCACAGGTCCACAGCTGCACCAAATGGACCAGGTAAAAGCTGGGACCTGCCCTGCCAAAACTCTCCATTCAGCTTTCTGCTAATATTGATTAACACTGTGACTGTGAGAAATTCCCTATTGGGATGGTTGAACACTTGCCATGCTGCCCTGGTTCATCTTTTTCCTGCTTACAAAAACTATAGCAATCAATGTTTGGCAACAGGAGTGAACAGATGTACAAAATACAGCTAGTTCCTGAATGAATAATGTCTGGGCAATTTTGGAGCAGCCTCACAGTCCACTGGCTTTCATATTTAGTAGTTAGTCTGTTCTCTGTATTTAATAGTGATCTGACTGGGAGTGGTTACCAGAAAAACACAACAGGACTCCAGGTTATTTCCTATGGCAATTAGCAAGTTCTTATCAGCATCTCTTTCTGTAAGAACTACAGTGAGATTAATTAGCAGCTGTATTGTCATTCAGAAATCCTGACTGGTAATTAGTCCAAAAAACAGAACTGTCCCTTCTGAGAAAACTGTAACATTAACCAATTAAAATAATTCATTAAGCTTAAAAGGAAGTATGAACAACACAGAACAAGTCACCTATTTGCCAACTTAGAAAAATTCCCCTGTAAAGAGACAAGGACGAGAACTGCAATGGTGAAAAGAGCTCTGCATTCCTGAAAACACGAGTGGCATGGAGGCAGTCTGGGAGGGTGGGTAGCCAGCCTTTCCCACACTGTCCTGGCCTCAGGCCAGGCTCACTGCTGCCCCAAGCCCTTTCTCCAGCAGGCTGTCCCTCAGGCAGTGGGCCCCAGGAAGTATAAGAGGTTTTAATCAAATGATAGAAAATGAAGGAGAAGGAAAAAAAAAATGTTCTCAGGCAAAATGAGAAATGGAGTTGTAGTTTACTCTGCTGTACATGAAAATGTCTAGAGAGTTGTGGATAATAATCTAATTCATTTGAAGAAACCTAGTTTTCTTAACACATATTCTTTTTGCTGTACTTACTTGAAAGGAGACAGACTATATCAGGGGTCCTCAAACTTTTTAAACAAGGGGCCGGCACGCGGATGAAGTGGCAGGCAGTCATCTGCGGCTGCTTGGTTTTCCCCCCCTCCAACCTCCGGCAGGGGGTGGGTGGGGGGGTGGTGTTCTGTAAATACCGGGGGCCGGATTGAGGACCCTGGGGGGCCGTATCCGGCCCGTGGGCCGTAGTTTGAGGACCCCTGGACTATATTATGAAAGGAGAGGAGGGCAAGTCTCCTTCTGCAGCATTTAGTTCTGGCATTACCCTTTGTAATTCAATTTAATAGCTCTGCTTCCTTGCCTAACAGGAATGCATATATAAGACTATATTCAATAAAACATCCAGATGGCTCTGTTTCCTTTCAGAAGATGCCCTGTGATCTGATATTTCAGTTATTCTTCAGGTTTACCTCAGATGAAGACATTAGGCAGAGTTTATTGAATCTAGTCTTTAGCATTGAGAAGGAAACAAAAGAAATTATTGCCCTTCAGCTGCCACAAATTTCTCACTTAATAGTTGGTGACAAAGAACACACACTTTGCTTAAGGCCAGACGAAGCCTCCTATATGATTAGATATTAACAGTTATTAGATATTAACGAACCAAGTCTTCCCAGGAGACAAAATCAGTGATGGGCCTTACTTTTGTGACTCATTTCTATTCTGTAACCCTGTGCTCTCCACTACATGGGATCAAGCTGCCGCTTCAGCATTTTTTTGTGCCTGTAGGGAGCTGGGTTTTCTGACTTGTTTCCTCCCTGATCTCACCCTGCACAGCACAGTGCTCTGTCATCTACTGGTGCTCAGGCAAGTAGTAGACTGGACTAATTTTTCTCTTGCTATTTGATCCTGGCTATGATAATGACATCTACACATTTCTAATGTTTAGAGGAGGAGCACTGGTGACTAAACCCTCACATTTCCCTAGGTCTAGGGTCTGCTTCTTTCCATACCAGATAATGCCTCACCCACTGTGTTTTCACATCTTTCATGCTTTATTTTGCAAGTACAAGTGCTTGTTTCCAATGAGATCTCACTTGTTTCCATGCTGCCCCATCCCTGGAAACATTCAAGGTCAGGTTGGATGGGGCTCTGAGCAACCTGATCTAGTTGAAAATGTCCCTGCCCAAGGCAGAGGGCTTGGACTAGATGACCTTTGAAGGTCCCTTCCAACCCAAACCATTTTATGATTCTATGATTCTATGAAATATAGAACCAAATGTTGTGGCTGGCCCATCAATGGGAGTGTAGGAAGTGGCATATAGGACCAGCCTGCAGGTACAGGTACCCAAAGATATGTCCCAAAGCTCTTTTTCCTGAGTATTATAAGAAACTCTGATACATCCAGTATTAAAGAAGTACCCATTATTATAAGAAACTACTTCCAATGCATTTGCATCATGCAGGTTGTTATCATACTCAGTCCACAAGAATAGTTAATTTTTGGCATTGGAAAATTGTCTTCTCTCACAGAAGAAAGCAGAAGTATTTCTCTTGGATTAGATGGAAAGATGCAGTAGCTGGAAATATCCTGGTATCAAATGAGGGAGTTCCCAAATTTTTAATGAGACATTTGTCTCAGCCTATAATGCTTTAAAAAATTGTTTACACACTGAATTAGCAAGGAAGTAGTATAACTCTGGCTATCTTTATTAATAATGAAACAATATTGTTCTCTGTTGTTAGACATATTCAAAAACCAGCTGGACATGCTCTAGGGCAACCTTCTGTACCTGACCCTGCTTGAGCAGGGGGGTGGGACTAGAGGATGTCCAGAGGTGCCAGCCAGCCTCCATGATTTTGTGATTCTTTTTTTCCTAGTGCTAAAGCTGCTACTGATTCCCCCCCCCCGAAATGAATAGATTTGAAAGGTGCATCTGTCATGTTTTTAATGAGCAATTCTCAATTTAATAGAAAACTTAAAAACAGACAAATAGTATTTTAAACTTAACATAGGGACTAGAAAGAAAACTGAGGCTTAAAATAGCAGGTTAAAGCAAAAAGACCTGAAATAAGCTTATTCATTCCTTAAAAAAACCCATCAGAATATTCTAACTGTAAGTCAAAGGAAACAGTAGAGTTCAGACACCTGAATCAGTGATTTCACCCTGTCCAATCTCTCTGTAAGGCCATCAATTTCTTTATCATTTTCCAGTTATCCAGGATACTTTGGCTACAATGACCACGTAAGAAACATCTTTATGTGAATCCTCTGTATGGTGAAAAGCAGAACTGTAGTAGCTGTAGTAACTGTAGTGAAACTTCATCTCCACTTGTTGCAAATAGATCCAAGCCCTGGAATAAATGCTGCATGGGATGAAATTTCTATGACGAGCTGTCTTGAAACAAGATTTTGTTGTGACCAGATGTCCACGGTAGTGATTTTTATAATGACAAATACGCAGGAAGAGGACAAAAATCGAAATTGCACTCTGTTGTTCTTGATGTCTGAAGGATATTTGCAAGGAAAAAAAAATCTTTTTGTGGGAATTAAATTAGAAAACACTGGCATGCATCATTAAATTTTAACACTCGACCCTAATAAAAAGGAAAATGCTAAAGGTAATCCAACAAATGATTGATGTAGGCCTGGTACACCTCAGTACTAATAAGGCAGCAAGATGACTGGTAAGCCTGAAATGCTCTCACAGTGCTACTTGAATTAACTTGCCAAGCCTAGTTGCTCTTGCAACTATGCCGAGTCTAGTAGCCGGAGTGTGGATGCTGCTGCCATGGGAAGAAGCAACACTGGCAGGTGCTCTGAGGACTTGTTTTGTGACCATTCCTCCTGTGCGGTGAGATGTCCTGTTTTCCTCTGAAGAGGGAGGTGGAAAGGGGGTAGCAGTGACAACCCTCTTCAGTTCAGAAAGCAAGATTTATTCATTCTTGACAATATTGCATTTTAGAGTAATCTACCTTTTCTGGTTACTGCAACTTGAATCTGAACCTGGAAAATTCATGATAGCTTTTTAGATCAATACAAACATGTCGTTTATGTAGTGACCAAAAAAGGGAGAGAGGACAAAATTAGGCATTTGAGCTGCAGAGCGAGGAACAATAAATATACTTTGGAGATGAAGCCTAATTTCACTACAAAATGATCCAACTGTTTGAGACTCCAACAAGAGATCACAAAATATGCCACAGCCTGCAATTATTCTTGTTTAAAAGCAAACAAAAATAGTTGGTGACAAAGAACACACATTTTGCTTCAGGCCAGACTAAGCCTCCTATATGATTAGATATTAACAGATAAAACATAGAAAAGAAATGCAATTACTCGCATGCAAAATTAGACAAAGATACATAGTGTCCACCTGACTCAAAGCATCGACTTTGGACTTTACTGAAGCTGCTCCAAGTCGTGTATCTCTGTAGCTGGGAGGAATTTGACCTGTGGAGTTGCAATCCTTGCTGACCAGCACTGATGGTGGTTTCTTACATCCTATGCTCCTGTGGGCCAGACACCCAGCTTCAGTGGTTGCATGGTTCAATGCAACTTGAGATTGATTTCCAGAGGAAAGTGTAGCGGTCTGCACCACATACATGTGCCTGTTTAGAGCTGCTTGTATGACTGCCTCCCTCTTTGACTCCTTGGCATCAACAAGTGTTACTGCTTATTTTACAGGGTGGGGACCCAGCACTGGTAGGGTGTGAGTCACAACGAGTACTCCCATCCCTTGTAAAACTTCAGAAAGGTCTCTACTTGCTGGCATCAGTAACATGGTCCTATGTCAACTGCTTGAAACGAAAACCACCAACCCTCATTTATTAAAACTGTTGACAATTTTGTAAGAGCAACACAGACTTACTGCTCAGGTTGATACTCAGATCTCAGCTGGAATGAAGGAAAGTCTTCCACAGGAAGATTTTTATCAAACAGCAATGAAGTATCACAGTGTGGGGGCAGAAAGCAGCAACAGCATTTCACAAACTGGTGAGAGACTGCGACTTAATAAACTACAGATGAAGTGGGAGAATCTGAGACTTGCATAGAAGATCTGGGGTTGCTTTAAATTAACTCTACCAGTTTTTTACAGCATATCTCTACACATTGGACAGATTTTTTTTTGTGACATGTCAGAGGAAGAAAGGAATAAATTTCCAGGTTGCACAGAAGTGGTTGGGTAGCTAGATTTTTACCCCCTTCTAGTTTCTGGAAAGTAGGTCAAAATCCTATCTAAAGACTTCTGGAAATAAATGTTTATCCTGTTTGGAAGGAATCTAAGTATCTGCTCATCCTCGATTTTATTAAGTAAAGCTTCAAATTAAAAACAGATTTAATTAAGGAGGCTTGGCAGCTGCTTAATTCAGAATCAGTCCAATAGAGAGAAGTAAACACCACGTGACAGCTTAAAGGGTGATTTCCATGTGCATCATCCTAGTTCCCACGACTATAGAATCCCATTGCTCACTTACTCAATTAAATATTGATGACATTTAATGGTAGAATTATTGAGATCAGGATGGTGTCAGTAACATTTTCTAGAGAATTGACTGAACAAGTTTCTAACTTACTGTAAGAGTTGGTCTAAAGAGAACAATATTGTCTCAACATTGCCAACAGAGACCTGGAGATGGAATGTGGTCCTCGTGGACACCAAGACCCTGGGAAAGAGAACTGCACGGTACGACGAGTACTATGCCGTTCCCTGCCACCTGGGATTGAATAAGGCCGCATAACAGCTGTCCAGAAGATGGATCACAACCGTGGTCATAACAACGAACCAGAAAACAATACAAAAACACACCTCCTGGTCTGAAGCTACCCGCCTCTGGGGCAAGATAACCTGGCTCGAGAGGGCGGAGACTGGCGGCAGTCCATGGACCAGAGGAGGAGCAAGGTGTGTTGCTTGGCATAAAAAGATGCCTTCTTAGCAACTGAACTTTGGAGATCTTCCCCACCAAGGATCACGACGATCAGAAGGACCGGCGGGACGCTGCCTGGACCTGGGACCATAGGGATGCCTTGGACCCGTGGTGGTAGCTATAATCCTCTTTCCTTTTCTTTTTACTTTACCTTTTATTCACTTTCTGTCTTTCTACCTATTGCACGCCGCTTTACGGGCAAACAATAAAATTGTGCTGTTTAATTGAAGCATAACCCCTTGGCGTGGTTGCCTTGATTTTTGCGCTTCGAGATCATAGTTAACGAACCATCACAAGTCCACAAAATATAAATGAATAGCAAAGGAAAGAAAGCAAGCCCTGCTTTATGTATTGTTTAACCAAGGATCACTACTGATACCCATCTCCTTACTAGGTATGCTTGTGCAACACCAGCCCATGGAGGTGTATGCTGTAGGCAACAAGCTACCCAACAGCAGGGTTCCCATCAGCCGTTCCCGCCACCCTGGATGGACACAAGCACTCACTCCCTCCCCATCAATGCCATTCCCACACAAATTAAATTCAGAATAACCTATCTGCAGAGGAAGTAGATGGTGTGGTGTGATGTGATGATTCTGGCAGAAAGGGTGAAGGGACAATACCTCCTTTCTGAAGACTGAAGGGGAAATTCAAACAACCTGTGTGGTTTTCTAATGGAAGACTAGCATTGGCCCTAAATAGCACAGGTGAGCTCTGAGGATGAATTTTCCACATAAACATGCAGTTTACACATTTTAGAAATCCTGTCGACTTCTGAGATCTCAGTCCTCTGCCAATAGGCCAATCTAGGTGACTTGTCTCGGTCTCCACCAGACTGCCTTTCTTCCTTGTGGCTGCATCTCAGGTTCTGAGAGGTAAGAATACATGACCCTTTAAGGCAGATTAGATCATAATAGTCTATTATGGGGCTTTACTGGGGCCTTTTTTTTGGTGGTGTTTGTTTTAGATCAGACATTGTCGGAGATAACCTGGTGAGGCAAATGAGAACTCACATAAACAGCTAGGAGAGTCCTGAGTGCTCTGTACATTTTTGAGTTCAATTATTTTGTTTCAACATCATACCATATTGAAGCCATAAAAATAAATGCACTACAATGAGGGAATACTCCAGTATAGGAGTCGTGATTATGTATGGTAGCCCTCTCCATGGTATCTCATACCAGATATAGTTGCTTGCACAATGGTGTGTGATCAACAAATGGTTGAGCAGTGGTTTAATTTTCAATTTTTTCCTCTTCCTTTCATAGCCCTAATGATGGGCATCCAAATTCTGTATATCTCTTATCAAGGGCGTGGAATAAAGTGACATGCCCCTACCCCAGCTTAATCTTGATGAAATGGTGTTGCTCTGAGCCTCCAATAAACTCTGGTAAGCATGAATTGCAGGTTTTACTGGGATGTAACCTTAACTCTCAGTTGTATGGACCACACATAAACGCCACCGTCAATTTCTTCACTGTGGTTGTTGATTACTTTTTTATAATTATTTTTTATGTTTTCAGAAACATGTTCCAGACACATCTGAATCTCAAAGCCCTCCAACTCCAAGCCTTCAGGTTCAGTAAAGATGCTATTGTTTTTCTGACTGGTGCCAAGGCCATTAGAACTTGTATGAGTTGTCAATAGCTAGCAGGAGAACATAAGCACCAGCTCAGTAGCCAGGTAAATAAGCAAAGGCCTGCTCTGCTGATCTCATTGCTCTTTTTTCATGTTTCAGCCCTTTGCCACTCTGAAGTCTGTGCCCATTTAGGGGAAGCTGCCATGGGGTTTCCTTTCTGCTGCACCCAGAGGAGTGAAGATATCCAGCAGTGGCCTCCAATGCAAGCAACTGCACACTGGCCTTGCCACTGCACACAGAAGAGCATTACCAGTGGGGTGGAGGACAGCAGGCAGAAGATTGGTTTTACCTGTGGTCGCCCTCCACAAATTACTTAATACAGTGTCAGTTTCCACCTAAAACCCTGGGAAACTGCACAGTCTCCTAAAAGGCACTCTCAGGTAGGGCTTGCTTAGCTCCAAGTCTGGGTGTGAAGAGATTTTTGTTAGGGGCATACCTGCAGCAACAGCATACATACACAAGCAGTCTCATACCTATCCCATCCTCCTGCCCTTGTCAGGGGCACTGGTGCAGAGCTCACCCTGCTCTACTGTGAACATAAAGATGCATGCTGAATATGCATTTCTTAAACTGAGAGCATCCTTTAAGCTGCTGGGAAACAATGCAGATGTTGTAAGAACATGAGTGGTTAGGTTTTAGTGAATTGTTGAAATAAAGGCAAAATGGCTTTTTTCCTCTGTTTTGTAACATGTGATGTCCCGGCACTGCTGTCAGGTCCCCACTGCCAAACACTGCTGAGTTCTGGAATTCACCCAGTCCCCTTTTGGCTTCTGAAATGCTTTGTGCAAGCACCTAGGCTCCACTAAGGAGGACTGCGAGTTGCATGAGCAGTAAAGGTATGAAGAAAAGGACAGCAATGCTTTGAAAAGACTGAAAAGTCAATAATGAAATCCATTAGGGGAGCATCAAAATGTCTGTTTCCAATAGGCCTTTGTTTTTATTTTGGTGAGGGTTTGAAGTGTGCTTGGACTTCCAAAGGAAAGTTGGGATCCTCCAGAATAAACTTCTAAGCTCAGGCAGTTTATGGTTTTCCATCACTGCTTTCCTGATACAGCTGCAGTGGATTGCAAAGCATTTCACAGATGCCAAGCCCCTGTGATTCAACCCTTTTGCCTGACAGTACACAGACAAATACATTCATTTTCAATAAAGGTCATAAGTTAAAGGGAAGCAGGAGAGCTATAAAATGAAAATGTACACTATCTGAAACACTGTGGTAGAAACAATGTAGAGCAGATACTGATAATGCAATGTAAACGTTGAATGCAAGCCCACGAACAAAGCTGGAAAAGCAGCATTTCAGTTAGCACAACTGTCCTGGTTTCAGTGATGAATGAATTCCTTGCTTTGCTTTGCTTTGCTTGCTTTTGCTTTCCCTATTAAATTGCTCTTATCTCAACCCTCGAGGTTTACATTCCTTTCCAATCCTTCTTCCCATCCCTCTGGGTGGGGGGGAGTAAGCAAGCAGCTGCCTGGTGCTTGGTTGCCGGCCGGGGTTAAACCACAACAACAACTCTGAAAGAAGAACTGGAAAAGTTTCTATGGGAAAGAGTTTTAAGCTTGTCAGCCTCTGTTTTGCCCCACTGACTTGAAATTGTAGCAGCAGGGTTTCTTGCTGAGAAAGGACATCTTTCATCTCCATGCTGCCAGGGACAGTGAAAGGCATCTGTCATGGTTGAACTCCAGCCAGCAACTAAGCCCCGTGAAGCCACTCGCTCACTCCCCCCAGGTGGGATGGGAAGAGAATCAGAAGAGTAAAATTGAGAAACCATGTGGGTTGAGATAAAGATAGTTTAATAAGGAAAGCAAAAGCTGTGCGTGCAAGCAAAGCAAAGCAAGGAATTCATTCACTGCTGCCCATCGGCAGGCAAGTGTTCAGCCGTCACCAGGAAAGCAGGGCTCCATCACATGTAACAGTGGTGTGGGAAGACCAACGCCATCACTCCAAACATCCCTCCTTCCTTCTTCTTCCCCCAGCTTTATATGCTGAGCGTGATGCCATATGGTGTGGAATAGCCCTTTGGTCAGTCGGGGTCAGCTGTTCCAGCTGTGTCCCCTCCTGACTTCTTGTGCACCCCCAGCCTACTTGCTGGTGGGGCGACGTGAGGAGCAGAGAAGGCCTTGACACTGTGTAAGCACAGCTGAGCAGTAACTAAAACATCCCTGTGTTATCAACACTGTTTCCAGTACAAATCCAAAACGTAGCCCTATACCAGCTACTGTGAAGAAATTTAGCTCTACCCCAGTCAAAGCCAGTCCAGCATCACACGTATTTTTTTCCATGGATGTTTTGAGCAGTGAGGCAAATCAGAAGAGAAGGTGTAGCAAGGACCTTTGTGAAAGTAAGGGTGAAATGATGCGGGATATTAGGTAGTGAGCTGGAAATGGGCTTGCAGGCCACTCTGCAGAGCCAGACCTGCTTTCACTTGTTGCTGCTTTGTACTGGAGGGGCATTTCCCTGGGGAAATGTCACATGTATGCATGTACGGCCTTGCTTTTCTTATTCGACTTTCCCAGGAGTAGCCCACAGATGACAGCTGAAAGCCCCTGGTGGAGGTCCTGGTTAACAGCCCCAATTTTGATTGGGAATGCTCACTTGTCAAGATTAGAGTTTATTTAAAGTTTGTTCTAAAAGTTCTTTGCTGCTTAAGGGTTAGGCACTATGATGTGAGTATTTGGACTCAGTTGCAAAACCTCAGTGTAGAATCTTAACTGTCCTTGGTTTGTAGAAAAATATTGGTAAATTTTTAATTTTATCTCTCCAAATGAATGGCAATTGTGTCTGCTGTGTTTCAGTTGGGATTAGTGACACTGCTTTCATCCAAAATAAAACTGAAATAGCTTCAGTCTGTGGGTGCTTAAATGATTGCCCAATTTCAGTAGTGTCACTTATTGTTCATATTTTGGATGAAAACAGCGCCTTCCCTTTGAAGAGGAAATTAAAATTCTAACTGCTCAGCAGTGGTAGTTTGTGACCAAGGAATGATCTGGCAAGGAGGGCAAGAAGGCCCACCTGCAGAAGCTGTTAAACTGGATGGAAGCAGGGATACCAGAGACAGCAGGACTCCCTGCAAAGGAGTGAAGTTTCCCTTGGTGATGAGATAAGGAAGAGCTGAAGCATTGTCTTGTAGCCATCTTGAAATGGGAGTGCTCAGGGGCCAAGCTCAGAGGCTGCCTTTGGGCAGCAGAGCTGGGTGGGGGGATGGTTCCAGTGCCAGGCTGAGGTGCCCCATGCAACTGCTCACTGGATTGGTGCTGGTGCAAAAGGATATAAGGCATCAGCTTGTGATGCATCTTTTCAGACTCCTTGTAGAACTGCTTATGGTGGTAGGATCCTGCCCAATGTAGTGTTCTTACATATATATATATATATAAGTACAAACGTATGTTTAATTCTTCTCAAAGGGTACAATAAAAATTCCCCAACACTCTCTTCTTATTTTTGCACATTTCTGCCTCTGAATTTGTGGTAAAGGTTCAAATGCCCATGAGATTCAAAGTGGTATTTGAGTTCATGTGTACATCTGCTGAACCTTCCTTTATTTCTGCTTTCAGAATTAGCATTTGTGTATGTGTGCAAAGGTCAAGTAATAAGTATCTAACAATTAATGTAAGAATTTGAATGAATGCATGCCTGCTTGCATACAAATATGTGTGCCTTGCATCAGTTTCACATACATTTTTAGAGGCAAGAGTTTAAAAACCAGTACTGGAAAGAAAACCTTTAAGTAGGCAGAAGTGGCTAGAGGCTGGAGACAACTTGATTTAATGAATATAAAGAACTACAGAACTGTCATGAAACAACATCTATGGTACCAAAGTTGACTTGCATAATGGTGAGTGATAGTAAAATTACTATGGGTGGTTCAGTAGGTAATGGATTTCAAGTTCTGAATGCTGTGTCAGTCATGGAATATATTATTACATGGTCAAAGGGGGTTGATAGGAACAGTGATTAAATCTTGGGACCCTTGAAGCAAATTCAGTATTAGAGATGCAAAGTGCCAAGTCTGTCAATGAGTGTTATGCTAATCTCTCACTGATTTTTGTGGCAGTTCCCCTTTCAGGGTCATGGCAAATGCAATCTTCACATAGGCTGGTCTTCTTGAGTTACCATATGATCAGCTTCACCTAGTACTTTCTAAAAGTAAAATTGCTGCAAGGGGTGATTTTAAGTACTCTTCAAGAGAGCAATCTGAGAAAATAAAGACATCTGTAAAGGAGAAAAAGAGTACACTGAAAACCATAGGAAATGTCTCTTTTGCCAGTCAGTATTGTCTTGTCTATAGAGGCTATCCATACTATTCTTAAATATATATGGAAATATTTTAACTAGGTTGACTTAGTGCATACCAATCAGCAGAATCATGCTGACTTACACCAGTGAGTGACCTAGCCCACAAATCACAGTTTTACTGAAGATTTGAACAGAAAGGCTACCAATCACTAATCAACCATTTTCAGCCATCAACTGAGTAATTAAAGCAAATTTCATCATACAAATTTCATCATGTCATGAAAAAAATTTAACATTGGCAACCCCTGTTTTTCTGTCTGAAACCTAGAAATTTACAAAATGTAAACTTAAGTAAGAGACTCATTCGCGCTAGGCTAAGTATTAGAATTACTTCCTCTGGCTTGCATCCAGTTGAAATGCTTTAGGGTACAACCAGGAAGAATGATGATCACCAACTTTTTAAAGAAATTTCATCTTTCTAATTACTTTTGGCAATTGACACCAATTAGCCTTCAGCAATGGATGGCCAAGATAAGATTTTAAAGCTAATTAGAGAGGAAGATGCACTTACAAATGTGTCAAATTTAAATCTAGAGATGTGCTGACAGAATATTATTAAAGGAGCTGATGTGTTGATATGGAAATAGGGAAATGAGGGCTCCAATTAAAGTGGAAACACTGAAGAAATAAATGTGTGGTATTATTATTTTGTATAATTTAAAAATGTGTTGTATCCATATTCCACTTTAGAATTTCATAATGATTCACACTGATAATTTATCTAAAGTGGTAGCTCTTGAGCAATACTGGGTAGATCTTAGAGATTTAAAGGTTGTTTAAATCAGAAGATCTAGAACAGTTTGGATTTTCAAAGAGAGCCAGCCCACATTCTCTTTTATAGAAGTGGTCCCTCCTGTATTGGGTCTGGCTGAGCCCCATAGCAGCCCTCATAGTGCTGTGCTTGTATTGGTAGCTAGAAAGGTGGTGATAACACACCAGTGCTTTGGCTACTGCTGAGCATCGTTCCCACAGTATCAAGGCTGTCTCTCCAACCTTCCCCCCACGTCACCAGTAGGCTGGGGGTGGGCAAGATCTTGGGAAGGGACATAGCCAGGACAGCTGACCCAAAGTGACCGAAGGTATATTCCATACCATATGACATCTGCTCAGATATAAAAAGCTAAGAGAAAGGAGGAGGAAGGGAGGGCATTTGTTATTTACAACTTTTGTCTTCTGGAGCAACCACTATGTGTACTGAAGCCCTGCTTCCTGGGAAGTGGCTGGTCATCACCTGCTGACGGGAAGTAGAGAATAACATCTTTGGTTTTCCTTTGCTTCCACGTGCATGACCTTTGCTATTGCTTTATTAATCTGCCTTTATCTTGACCAAAAAGTTTCTTTTCATCTTATTTTTTCCCCCTTGTTCTGCTGAGGAGGGGAGTGATAGAGTGCCCTGGTGGGCACCTGGCATCCAGGAAAGGTCAACCCACCATACCTCCATCTCTCTGGATCCTCTCCCCAGCAGTCTCCAGGCTTTGCCATTATCTCTGTGCACTGATTGCCCCTGGAAACATGCTACAGGAGTCCTCAAGTCTGGAGGCTCTTAGCTGTAGCCCCAAAAGAAGGCCCATTCCAAGATGGCTTGAAAAAAACCACTGGAAAAATCAAAAGAAAAAAAATTTTCCCAATTCAGACATGATGGTGTAATGCTGTGTGTTGTCTAAGAATGTATATCTACAAAGTAAATTAAAAAAGTCAAGTGCAAAAGTTCAGTACCATTAAAACAGTCAAGTGCTGTAGAAATTCAGACTAAATGTGCCTCTTAAACCACATCTGCCTTACTGCAAACAGCATGCATTAGGTCTGCACATGCGGCATTAGGTCTGCACATGCGGCACAAAGCAAGGCAATATCACCTTTGCACAGAGCAAGATTTCACTTTGTTCTCATAAGAAAAAAAAGCATTCTATTTTACTCGCATTTCTTAGGGTAACTTCTGAAGACATCCTTTTCAAAGAATAGCTAGTTTGCTGTTTGTTTCTGTTTGTTGGTTTTTTTTTCCAGCTCATACATAAAAATGAGACTCTTATTCAACTTGTAGCCTACACAGTGATGCAGGATGTGCTCCGTATACCACATTCCTCATTACCACGCAGTCCAATCTAGACTGATGAAAACCTCACCCAATCCTGAGAAATGTGTACCTTCCTTATTTGAAACAGAACTGGCATGACTCAACACTGAAATAGCCTTTGAGACTGTTTTATAAGCACCTGGAAAAAATAAATACCCAGTGATTATAAAAAGAGCTATTGGTTACCGACACAAGCCTAATAGTGCAGGCTATCCCATATGTTGCTACTCAATTTTTAATAGGTCATTGGACAACAATTCATTCATTTTTTATGAATGCTTAAGAAAGAACTGGATATGACTTCTGGTAGGCATGGGGTATGCAATTGTATCTTTACATACAGAGGTTATTTATTCTTTTCATATAGCTAAGAAACATAAAAAGAAAAACATATATGTTTGTAGTTATCCCTACTGACTGAGGAGTATATATCCTGAAGTTGCTCGTATCTATCCAGTTAAAGGAGAGAACCAGAAGATGCATTTACTGATCTGCTAGGCTTGAGGGTTTTAGAAACAAACCAAGGTCACCCTCGAGGACAACAGATATCACCCAGACATGAGAGGGCCTTGTCACAACCTCTGCATAGTTCATCAGAAATCCACAGGGAGATTAGATCCCAGTTTTAGGACTCATCCTCTCAGGGCTGCAATGATGGGCACCGGGCTTAGCTGTGTGTAAGCATCGGAGATTTGCTGAGGTCAGTAAACATGCTTCCCCATCACTTTCAGGAAAATCCTGGTGAGTCAAAGCCATGCATTCCAGTGCTTTAAGTAATGACCAACAGCATAGGAATAAATCAGATTTAGATTTCAAAACAATGTCTCTGGCCCCCTCCCTAGCATCCCAACTTGAAGGCCTCAGCAAGACACCAGGGTTTCCAACAGGTCGCCCTTTCCGTTTTCCTCAAATATTGTGAGACAGTACATATGCTTTTCTTTTAATTTAGAAGACAACGAAACATGGGGTATAGTCCAATCAAATTCTAGGCACAGATATTGTCTGGTATTAATATTAGACCCTGACAATAATATTTCATATGTTCAACAGTAAAACCCTCATGATAGTTACAATTGAGGGAAATATTTTCTCTTTCATATACCAAAGAATAGAAAAATAATCAAAGAATCCCAAGAAAATTGGAAAATTTATTTACAAACTGTCCTTGGCTCAGTTGCTATAAAATTAAAAACACAAGTTCTTTGGCACAGTTCTCACTGTACAGAGATTTAATCTATTTGCTGTTAGTGAATATTAAATCTTGATATGCAACTGTAAACACATCTCTGCTGTTCCCTCATGTCAAAGCATGTGGACTTATATTTCATAGATGTATCGTCAGACCACAGCATATTTGCTGTTATTTTAACATATTTATAAAATGTCCCCTGCTACTCTCCCTTGAATGCTATAAATCACTTTTATTATCTGCTATGGGATACTGAGAATTCAGTTGGCATTGTGACATTTCATTTAATGTATGAAACTCTCAGAAACATTTTATAACATTCAATTATGTCATACCAGACAGTCCTCTAAAAATATTAAGGGCTAATTTATATCTTCAGAGTATGGGTCATTTTTCAAGCCACATGAGCTGTGTATGCAAACTATGTTTGGAGAAGGATGTATTCATGAGCATAAAATCAGTTATGCTCCATTATGGATTGAGAGCAGCCCTGAAGAAAAGGATTTGGGGGTACTGGTGGATGAAAAGTTGGACATGACCCAGCAACGTGCACTTGTAGCCCAGAAGACCACCTTCAGTACTGTGTCCAGCTCTGAAGGCCTCAGCACAGGAAAGACATGGACCTGTTGGAGTGGGTCCAGAGGAGGGCCAGAACAATGATCAGAGGGCTGGAGCACCTCCCCTATGAAGAAAGGCTGAGAGAGTTGGGGTTCTTCAACCTGGAGAAGAGAAGGCCCCAAGGAGACCTTACTGTGGCCTTTCAATACTTAAAGGGGCTTATAAGAAAGATGGAGAAAGACCTTTTTTGTAGGGCCTGTAGTGATAGGACAAGGGCTAATGGTTTAACACTAAGAGGCTAGATTTAGACTAGATATAAGGAAGAAATTTTTTATGATGAGGGTGGTGAAACACTGGAACAGGTTGCCCAGAGAGGTGGTAGATGCCCCATCTCTGGAAACATTCAAGGTCAGGTTGGATGGGGCTCTGAGCAACCTGATCTAGTCGAAGATGTCACTGCTCATTGCAGGCAGGTTGAACTAGATGACCTTTAAAGGTCCCTCCCAACCCAAACTGTTCTATGATTCTATGAATTAGTAGGTCTGAATTGAAGTTTTAATTACACTGATACAGTTCTATGCATCTTACATCAGAATTTCTTTTCTCCCACTTGATGACTTCTATATATTAACAATCTTATATATTAACATACCTATGAGATGGTACTTCATTCTCATTTCTGAAAATTGATCTATGCCAACATTAATATGCTCACATCTTCCATATCCACTGCAAATATCTGAGCACTTATCACCCCACAATTGTCAGACTTGATATACATGCTATTCTATATCCATGTACATAATCACAGTCCCTATAGTGCCTTCCTTTATGTCATTTTAATCTCCAAGAAAAATATTAATTGCCCATCTTAGCATCAGATAATATATTAGCTAATATGTCCATTTCAATTTTGAACTGCAGTACATCTACAAAGGTTTTATGGCAATAAATTCTAGAGAAAGGTCTTAATTCTGGTTCTGAAGAATGTATTCCAGTGTTTGCCTCTTTCTGTTTGTAAACTGAATCCCCAAGGTCTGAACACCCACCAGAGGAATCGCCAGTCAGGCAGAGTCTGGTGGCTTGTAAGGATCTGTCTTCACTGGCCAAATCCATGGCAGTGCTGGCTACCTGCAGCTCCTGGTGACTTGGAAGGAAATAGGAAAGTGGTAAGAAACCAGATTCCCTGGGAAGGTTTGTCACGCTCACCTTACTACGAGGCTGTAGTGGGTCCCTCACTTGACACCATGGAATTTTATTTCCTTTGCACCACCAGCATCACAAAATGTTGAAAACTTTAGTGCTAATCAGTTATCAAAACTTTCATCTTTCTCCACTCATCCCTTGTCTCCTTTCTGTCTTCTGAGAAGTATGTGAACCAACACAGATGTGCAATATAAATAAGAAACACAAGGGCAGCACATGCTGCCCATGAACCCAGCGTGTATTAGGTGAGTCAAGGCAATGTAGACATCCAGGACATCCACTGATTGCAGGTTCCCTAGGGGAGTGGACATGAGCAGTATCAGCACATCAGGTCCTAGCTCTCACTATTGCTTATGACCTAAGTGCGTGCCCATACCTCAGCTGTGCAGACCTGAGTCCTCCTTCACCTCCCTCCCTGAACAGAGTGGGGGAAAGAATGACTTTGTACAAATATGTCCCTAATAATGTCAATCTTACACTGACTGGAAAGCAATGCTTTTCTGGTAATATTTTTTACATGGAATGGAAATTTTATACCATGGTCAATTTGGAAATTGTGGGGGCAGCAAAAGGAAGATAAGATTTGACACATTTTGCTTATATATTGTCCTGGTTTTGGCTGGGAGTTAATTTTCTTCCCAGTAGCTGGTATAGTGCTGTGTTTTGGATTTAGGATGAGAATAATGTTGATAACACACTGATGCTTTAGTTGTTGCTAGGCAGTGTTTACACTAAGTTAAGGACTTTTCAGCTTTTCACCCCACCCCACCCGAGAGTAGGCTGGGATGCACAGGAAGCTAGAAGATAAAGCCAGGGCAGCTGACCCAAACTGGCCAAAAGGATATTCCAGACCATATGATGTCATGCTCAGTAAACTAAGAGGAAAGCTGGCCAGGGGCTACTGCTTGGGAACTGACTGAGCATCAGTTGGCAGGTGGTGAGCAATTGCATTGTGCATCACTTGTTTTGTATATTCTGATTCTTTTATTATTATTGTTGTTGTTATTATTATTATTTTCCCTTCCTTTTCTGTCCTATTAAAGTGTCTTTATCTCAACCCATGAATTTTACTTCCCCCCCCCATTCTCTCCCCTATCCCACTTGGTGGGGGGGAGGGGAGTGAGCGAGCAGCTGTGTGTTTTTTAGCTGCCTACTGGGTTAAACCAAGACATGAAAAAGACTTTATCTAAGGAAAAATAAAAAAGACACTTTAGCAGAACGTGAATTTTGATGAAAGTGTATTTTCCATTAAAATATGCTTAGCTAAAATCTTTGACCAACTTTGTAATCTTTATTTTTAGTTATAGAGCTCAAAATTATCATTTTGGTTTCCTTTTAGTGCTCCTTCCAGCTCACTCTCCTAGCTCTTGGAAGCACTTGCTTGCTTTATACCTGAGAAATTTGGAGTGAGTATCATATTTCACAGCTGCATCTGTTGACCTACTGTTTCTGCCATTATTTGCATTCCAAACAGAATGAATGGAAATTAACTACAAAATAAATTGAAGTTCTGCATAGAAAACAAATGCCTTTTATTAATCCGACTCAGCTGCTGAAGTACTGAAACATGGAAAACTTGATAAGATTGCACAGTCCCTAATGTTGAATACCTTTTCAGGTGAGATCAAGAGTATTTATATGTCAAAAACTAATTTTAAAAGGAAATTTTTCTATAACTGATGGTAACCTAGTTTTCAATAGGTAATCACCTCTGTTGCCCAGCTTAAACACATTAAGATATGATTCCAAAACCAGTGTAATAGAAAAGAAATTGAGGCTTCATAACTCTTCCTCTTCTTTTCTTCCCCCAAGTGTCTTCTGCTGCTCTACCAAATGTTTCACATGCTGTAAAACTCTGCATTTGCTAGCTGGAAGTTTGTTTTGAAATTCACAGATCACTACCTGTCTCAGCCCTAGTCTCATGTCCTTTAGGTAATTTCTCACTCACACTGATCCAGAATTTGGAAACTTATTTTGGAGGATAGTGTGAGATATAAGAAGTAACTGCAGGTGGTGTTGTAAATCAAGATTCTAAGGGGAAATAAAAAAGGGAGCAAAGTCAGAAGCTGCAACATACTTATGAAAACTCTGTGGATGTTTTCTATAACAATGGTTGAACACAACCCCAGTTTAAATGCTTCATTGTGACATGGTACCACAACTGCAAGGTTTTCCTACTGTGCTAGCACATCCACAAGTGGGCAGATCTTTTGCAGGGAGCGGAATGAAGGAGCACTCTCCCATCTTTACCACAACTAACCACTCCAGCCACTCCAACTGCAAAGACAGCATTCAGTCATGATTCTCATAACAGCCTTGAATGTCATTTAATCCAGTTTGTTCTCCCCACTGTCATCCATGCTGCGCTGTACCTCCAAAGGATATACATCATTGCCTCTGAGTACTAAAGAACATTTCTGGTAAAAAAACTATTCCCTGGGGAGCAGGGCACTGGGGGAGCACTGGGATTTGAAATAGCCATACTGAGTCTGTGGCTATGACATCAGACCTCTTAAGCTGATGGCTGGGACACTAATAACAAGAGTACTTTGTTTCTTAATGGACCTCTGGTTTCCTCAGTGTACCCTCAGCGTGAATATTTAGGCACTAGTACTCCTCCAACTCGTCTTCTTCCTTCCCGCCCCCCCCCCCCCCCCCCCCCCCCCCCGAGTTCTGGTAGACCCAAACAAATCATCTTTGCAAAGCAGTGACAGAATCAGGGTTACTATTCTGCCTTCCAGCCTGGGATGAGGAATGTTCAAAGGATAGCTAGATCCTAGATCCTGCAGGGACATATCTCATCTTTTTGTAGATATCAGGATGCACTTGCAGCTGTGGTGACTCAGCTAGACACAAAGCATCCCTTGGCATCTTGCAGAATAGTTTGTGTGTCACAACCAAATACCTACCTAGAAGTAGTTTGTATTCCATGTACTAGTATCTCCCTGGCTAATTGTCATTTTTTTGTGATGAATTCCTGGGTGCTGTTAATAAAGTTGTCACACATTTTGTTCCACAGATGCACTTCAAATAAAGCAACATCTATTTGAACAAGCCAAGTGACCTCAGCCGCTCCTCATAAGTCTTGTTCTTAAGACCTTTCACCATCTTGGTCACCTTCCTCTGGATACACCCTAACAGTTTGATGTCCTTCTTATATTGAGGTGCCCAAGGCTGCACTCAGTATTTGAGGTGGGACTGCACCAGAGCAGTGCAGAGTAGGACAATCGCCTCCCTCACCTGCCTAGCTATGCTGTGCTTGATGCACTGCAGGACATGGCTGGCCCTTTTGGCTGCCTGGGGACACTGCTGACTCATATTCAACTTGCCATCTTCCCAAACCCCCAGAGCTCTTTCCACGGGGCTGCTCTCCAGCCTCTTGTCCCCCAATTTGTACATATACCCAGGATTACACCATCCCAGATGCAGAATCCAGCGCTTGCTCTTGTCTAGTCTAGTCTATCCAGATCTATCTGTAAGGCCTCTCTACCCTCAAGGGACTCCACAGCTCCTCCTAGTTTAGTATCATTGGCAAACTTCCTTAATGTACATTTGATTCCTGCATCCAGATAATTTATAAAAACATTGAAGAGAACTGGCCATAAAACTGAGCCCTGTGGAACCCCACTGGTGGCTGGCTGCCAGACTGATGTAATCCCATTTACTACAACTCTCTGAGTTCAACCCATCAGCCAATTCCTCACCCAATGTATTATAGACTTATCTAGTTGTGTGCTGGACATCTTGTCCAGAAGGATACTGTGAGAGACAGTATTAAAAGCTTTGCTAAAATCCAAAAAACCCACATCTACTGGCTTCCCTTGGTCAACTAGATGGGTGACCTTGTCACAAAAGGAAATTAAGTTGGTTAAGCAGGACTTTCCCCTCGTGAACCCATGCCGGCTATGACCAATGACTGCACTGTCTCTTGAGTGTTTTTTAATAACTCTCAGAATAACCTTTTCCATAATTTTATCAGGCACTGAAGTAAGACTGACAGGCCTGTAATTACCAGGATCTTCCTTTCTTACCCTTCTTGAAAATTGGGACAGCATGTGCCAGCTTTCAGTCAACTGGGAGCTCTCCAGACTCCCAGGACTGTTGAAAAATAATGGAGAGAGGTCCTGTGATGACATTAGCCAGCTCTTTTAGTACCCTGGGATGAATCCTATCAGGCCCCATAGACTTACATGCATCCAGCTGGAGCAGCAAGTCTTGAACAAGTTCAGTTGGCTGGGAGTTCATCATCTCCTCAGTCACAGTCTTCCAACACAGGGCTCCAGGGGTCCCAGGGCTCATAATTGGTGTTAAAGACAGGCGAAGAAGGCATTAAATGTCTCCGCTTTATCTATGCCCCTATTTGTGAGGTGACCAACCTCATAATGCAATAGACCAATGTTATCTCTGATCCTCATTTTGTTGTTAGCATATTTTAAAAAGCCCTTTTTGTTACCCTTCACAGTGCTGGCCAGCTTGAACTCTAAGCTTTGATCACAATAATTTTCTCCCTACAGTGGCAAACAGCATCTCTATAGTCCTCCTGTGTTGCCTGTCCTTGCTTCAAATGTCCATACACTTTCCTTTTCTGACTAAATTCTAGAAGATCCCTGCTCAGCCAAGCTGACTGTCTTCCTCGCTTGCTTGACTACTGACATTTTGGAATTGACTGTTCCTGCACTCTGAAGAGATGGTTCTTAAAAAGTGACCGGCATTCAGGGACCCCAATACCTTCAAAAGCAGATTCCCAGGGGATCTTGCTAATAGCTCCTTTGGCTGCCCAAAGTCGGTTCTTCCCATATCCAGGGACAAAGTTTTGCTGGCAGTTTTTCTCCTATTGCCAACGATATGAAACAACTACTTTGTGGTAACTGTGACCAAGACAGCCACCAATCACCACTTCACCCATGAGTCCCTCTCTGTTTACAGATAGATAAGAAATCCAGGAGGGCATATTTTCTAGTTGGCTTCATTAGTACCTGCACCAAGAATCATAGAATGGTTTGGGTTGGAAGGGACCTTTAAAATCATCTAGTTCCAACCCTCCTGGCTATGGGCAGGGACACTTCCCACTAGACCAGGTTGCTCAAAGCCCTGTCCAACCTGGCCTTGAACGCTTCCAGGGATGGGGCATCCACACCTATGGGCAACCTGTGCTGGTGTCTCACCACCCTCACAGTAAAGAATTTCTTCCTAATATCTAATCTAAAGCTACCCTCTTTTAGTTTAAAGCCGTTCCCTCTTGTCCTATCGCTACATGCCCTTGTAAAAAGTCCCTCTCCAGCTTTCCTGTAGGCATCCTTTAGATAGAGGAAGCCTCTGCTTCACAGGCTGAACAAAGATGTTGAACAGCGCCGTTCCCATTACTGACCCCTGAGGAACACCACTCATCATTGATCTTCACTTGGACATTGAGCCATGGACTGCAACTCTTGGAGTGTGACCATCCAGCCAATTTCTTATCCACCAAGTGGTCCACCTGTCAAATCCATGTCTCTCCAGTTTAGAGACAAGGATGTTGTGCAGGACAGTGTAAATGCTTTGTACAAGTCCAGGTAGATGACATCAGTTGCTCTTCCCTCATCTGTCAGCGCTGTAACCCCATTGTAGAAGGCTACCAGATTTGTCAAGCACAACTTGCCCTTAGCGAAGCCATGTTGGCTGTCACCAATCACCTCCTTATTTTCCATGTGCCTTAGCATAGTTTCCAGGAGGATCTGCTCCATGATCTTGCTGGGCACAGAGGTGAGACTGTCTGGCCTGTAGTTCCTTGGGTCTTCCTTATTTCCATTTTTAAAAATGGACGCTATGTTTCCCCTTTCCCAGTCAGTGGGAACTTAACTGGACTGTCATGACTTCTCAAATGTGATGGATAGTGGCTTAGCCACGTCATCTGCCAGTTCCCTCAGGACCCATGGATGCATCTCATCAGGTCCCATGGACTTGTGATGCTTCAGATTCCTTAGATGGTCTTGAACCTGATTTCCTATGGTGGGCAGTTCTTTGTTCTCCCAGTCCCTGCCTTTGCTGCCTTCCCTTCTGGAGAGGGGCCACATTTCCTTTGCCTTCCTTCTAACACTGACATATCTACAGAAGATTTTCTTGTTACCCTGACATCCCTGCCAGATTTAATTCTGTCAGGGCTTTAGCTTTTCTAACCCAGTCCCTGGATGCTCGGACAGTTTCTTTGTATTCCTCCAAGACTACCTGTCCATGCTTCCACCCTCTATAGGCTTCCTTTCTGTGTTTGAATTTGTCCAGGAGCTCCTTGTTAGTCCATGCGGGCCTCCTGGCATTTTTGCCTGACACATCACTCCTGAGCTTGGAGGAGGTGATCCTTGAATATCAACCGGCTTTCTTTGGTCTGTTGGAAGCACCATAGAGCAAGTCCTGACCCTATTGCTAGGAATACTGAATGTGGTTTTCACCTCCTGGACATGGTGGAGCTTAAAGCGACTAATTGTAACTACTCTAACCTCCGTGGTGGAAACAAAAGCTGCTCCAGCCCCCATGGCAGGCACTGAAGCTATTCCAACCCCTGTGGTGGGCACTGCAGCTACCTTGGCCCCAAAAATGAGTGATGCAGAAGACCAGCCTGTGTCAGTGTCAGTAGCCCCTGTAGATAAGTAGAGATGAAAATGGAAAGTAACTCATTTGGTAAAGGAGGATGAAGGCCCATCACAGGATCAGGATGAAGAAGGCTGACGCAGAAGGCTCAGACACAACTTACACAACCAGTGTGATCAAGTTAGTGCCACTTTATTAATGGATGCACAGAAATTTATACTCTAGCACAAAGCACACGCACTACTTCTTATTTGCTAATAGGCTAAAGTTGCTTGTCTATTCACTCTCCTGCACTCTTATGATTGGTCACGGCATGGTATCCATGCTCCTCACCTACGTTCTGTTTTGACATTCTATTTTCTTATTTTTCAGTCCAACTCCTTTATCTCTTTCCCACGTACACACTTCCTTAATAGTCCAATGTAGAGGGATTTTTAAAGGACCGAGGACATATGTTACCATTATCCAGGTTGGAACACCCAGGCCTGTTAGTTGAAGCTGCAGAGCAACTTTAAATTGTCCTGGGAACAAGCAGGGTGAGAAAGAAAACAAGCTATGCCCAAACAAGAAGCCAGGTGCACAGCAAGTCCTGGGAACCGCGAAATCAACACACTCTCATCGGCACACTCTGATCAGGCGCCTGCAGCATGCTCACCAATCAGCGACACAGACGCCCGCGTGACCAGAAACATTTATCCAATCACCTGTGTGTAAAGTTGTGTGAGCGGTTGGTTTAAGTTATAAATATGACCTATTTGTTTAATAAAGTGAGCACGGCATGTAGCCATATTGGTGTGATTGTCATGACTTGGCTGACTCTCCACGGGGGACCCTCTTCATCTGGTGCCTGAACACGGACCCATTTAGTCGCTTAAATGCGGTTTAGCTTAAATGCTGTTCGCTTAAATGCAGAAGTCTCTGTGCATCGGACCCGAAGGGAAGTTGTCCGATTAAAGAGCTGGAGGTCGGAGGTGGGCAGAACCTGGAAGGCAAAAATCGGAGTCCAGAGTTCGGTATAGAGCTGCAGATAACACCCCCGCCGGAAATAAGACCACAACGAATAAATTGCGGCAGGGCTCTCCACTGATATCCTCTCTGAGAGAGGGGAGGGCACTAACGAAGACTGCGACAAATAAAACGCAGCAGGGCTCTCTGCCAATACCCTCTCTGTGATAGGGGAGAGCACTCAGGAAGACCACGATGGAATTAGACACGGCAATTAAGCTCTTAACTAGTACCCTCTTTAAGAGAGGTGAGAGCACTAAAGAAACAGAAGTGGAGGCTTTAGTTCGCTGGGCTCGAAAAAAGAATAAGATCCTCGAGCCCGCGTTATTGTTTAGTATTACGGAATGGAGAGAAGTGGGAAATTGCCTCTGGGGTACTACGATCGAGGAAGGCAAAGAAGGAAAAGAAGCTAAAGTGTTAGGAGCTACATGGCGGTCTATAATTAACACTCTGGAAACTATGAAGGCGGAAAAAAAAGTAGCGGCAGCAGCTATAGAATCGTTGGGAGGAGATGTGGTAGAAAAGCCAATAGAGCAGAAGGGTGATTCACCTAAGCCTTCTTTCTTGGCTACATTTTTCGGAGTTGGGCATACTCGTCCTATGAAGGGTATGTCAGCCTCTGCGTGCTCAACAGTACAGGAGTTTTTAGATAAGACAGCAGACAAACCGGAAATTACTCCTCAGGGGTCTGTTGTAACTGAACCGAAACCGGAAGAGGCTGTTGAGCCTCCCCAGGAAGGAGGAGCAGCGAGTCATGCTACACCAATCGAAGCTGTGGGTGGAGCAAGACCAAAAAGGAGGGTGGCTACAGCTCGTAAATCAAATCAGGGGGGGCAAAAGCGCCATCCGATGTCCTGTTCTCCTCTTCCTGAAACATCATTGGACGGATTTGAGGAGGAAGGCGGGGAGAAGCTTTGTGATAACAATACAGAGAAATCCTTACAGGAGGTAATAGGTAAATTAAGAAAACTGGAAAAGTGAGTTGAAATGAACCTGCCTACTACTTCAAAACCTGCAGTTCCTCCTGTTAGCCCAACTACCCCTCCGATGCTGAACTCGAGAAAAGATCCAGTTCTAAAGCGTTGGTCCGGTGTTGTTCGCGATGCTATTTTGGAAGGTGACTGGCAGGTGACCAGCTTGTTAGCCTGTCCAGTAGTGGTTAATAATCTTGATGCAGATAACTGGGACATGATTTATGGAAGGTTAATGATCAGATTTTAGCGATGGGAGCATTGCAACCTGGTCTTCCAACTCCTAAGATGATCCCTCAGAACTGGCAAATTGTTGTGATAGACTTGAAAGACTGTTTCTTTTAAATCCAACCCCAGAAGGTAACTCTTAATACACAAATAACTAATCTGCATGATGCTCAAAGGCTTTTAGGAGACCTGCAGTGGGTTTGTAATATAGTTGGCCGCACTAACGATGATTTGCAACCATTCCAATCCTGGTTGCATGGCACTGAAGCCAACAGTCCTCGAACTTGTTCACCAGAACAGCGGGCTGCCCTAGAAGTTGTGTCCCGCAGGATTCAGACTAGCTGGTGTGGTCACCAAATGGCGAACCATCCGTTATCTTTTTTGGTTTGTAATGTTGCCACTTCACCTTTTGCCCTTATTTTGCAATGGCAAAAGAAAAAGGGGGAAAATACGGCGATCATTATAGAGTGGTTGTTTTTGCCATTGCAACCCAGACATTGTATTTTAAGTCGCCCTGAAGCAGTAGCAGCCTTGGTGAGAAAAGGAAGAGACAGGATTCTTGAAACTGATGGGATTGAACCAGCAGATATCAGTATTCCAGTCCGTGGTGATGATTATGAGTGGTTCCTGAGACATTCATCAGCCATACAGGAAGCCTTGATGGGCTATACAGGTGTTGTACACAATAACCGGCCAAAAGGACCTCTCTGGAAGATGTTAGAACATTACCAGTGGATTGCGAGACCGTTATGCTCAAAAAGACCAGCTGAAGGGCCAACGGTGTTTACAGATGCAGGACGAAAGATGAAGAAGGCTGCATGTGTTTGGCAATCCGATAATCAGTGGCAGAAACAAGTCATCACTGGTGAAGCACGGGACAACCTTCAAACCTTAGAACTGAAAGCAGTGTGTTGGGCATTGGGAAGCTGGAACAATACACCTGTAAACATAGTATCAGACTCATTGTACATAGATGGTGTAGTACAGCATATTGAAGATGCCTTGTTGAGAGAGACAAAGAACCAACATCTTGGCTAAATGTTTATACAACTGCGTAGTACTCTTCGACAGAGAAAACGTGAATTTTGTATTATGCATATTAGAAGTCATCAGTGGACCGTTGGTTTGGGCGAAGGTAATGCTAGAGCTGGTGAAGCAGTCAGCTGTCTGGCAATAACTCCTCCAACAAATAAGTTTGAAGAAGCTCGTAACAGCCATGAGACGTTTCATCAGAATGCAAAGTCTTTACATCGACAGTATCAAATAACAATAGCAGATGCAAAGGGTATTGTCCGCTCCTGTCCTCAATGTAGTCATCATGGACCTGGTTTAGGGGTGGGCACTAACCCAAAAGGTCTGAAGGCACTTCAGGTTTGGCAAATGGATGTAACACATGTACCTGACTTTGGGAAGCTTAAGTATGTGCATGTCACAATTGACACCTATTCTCATTTTATATGGGCCACTGCACAAACCGGTGAAAAGGCATTACATGTGGAGAGACACTTAATGTCTTGTTTTGCTGTCATGGGAGTACCTGTAGAAATAAAAACAGACAATGGTCCAGCGTATAGTAATCAACGAGTCGCTAGGTCTATGACAACTTGGGGAATTAAAAACGTTAAAGGGATTCCTCACTCCCCAACAGGGCAAGCAGTTGTTGAAAGGGCAAACTGTACCCTGAAGGATTATCTTCAGAGACAGAAAGTATGGCAGGACATAGATGTAACTAAAGGGTTGACTAAGGTGTTGTTTACCTTAAACTATCTTTCCCTTACGGAGGATAGAGAGGGACCACCTGTTGTTATACATCACCAAACAGCGCAAGGGAACCAAACAATTACAGTTCCTGGTTTGAATGTTCTGTATAAAAATATGGCTTCAGGTGTATGGGAAGGACCTAATCCGGTGTTCTTTATCGGTAGAGGCTATTTTTGTATCTCCACAGATAAAGGACCTATATGGGTCCCTAGCAAGTTTGTGCGACCTGTATGTCAAGATCAGAAGACGGAAGAGAAGACTCAGAGCGAGCAGACGGAATAAACTGTCTATGTTGTAAGGGATGTAAACTGTGGGTATTATGCCAATGTATGCTATGTGGGGTAAAACGGTTCTGTAAGCCAAAGCTTAAATGTAAATGGTGTAAAGAGTGTATGTGTTTGATTAGTAACTGGGCATGAAGCAAGAGAAAGCATACGACTAGTGTAATACCATGCTGATTGGAGACAGCATACATCATCAGAATCTGTGAAAGCACAGATTTGTGGGGTGGAACGTAAAAAAAAAAAAAAAAAAAAAAAAAAGAGAGAGAGAGAAAAAATTGTGGAAATTGTAAGATTAAACATGTTTGAGTGGTGGACTTGGTTTACGGTCTTGATGAATTTTTTTCCCATTGGCCAAAATATTTTTGACATCTTGCCTAGGACAAACATATGGGTGACATGGGCAAATATCACGGGAGTAACAGACTTTTGTTTAAGTCTGCAACAGGCAGACAACCCCTTTAGAACTTGTTTAATTGGTATTCCCCTGCAAGAGAATGAGAAAAATTTTGATGGTTTTTGGAATGTTAAAGCAGTGGATCTGACTTCCAATCAGAATGGTACATGTATGAGTCCAAATGGGCAATATGTTTGTCCTTCTATGCGTTATGCAGCGTGGCAGAATACGGTTATTGAGAATTTAAATCGGCCACATCATTTACCTTGGCAGGAGTTAGACCTATTGGCTAGCGTTGTACCTGTTGAATGTGTTAATGTTACTGCAACTGGTATGGCAGACTGTACCCACATGTCATCACCAGTTCAGCCTGTGAATGGCACTGGAGTAATTTGGTTTGGTGACCCATGGCAGTTATGGCTAACACGTCAAAGTGAACGGGAGTTTTATACAGGGTTTCAAAATCTAACCAGTTCACCCATTTGGGGTGAATTGAAAACCGGGGGTTTCCATATAGATGTATCAGGGGGTTATCAGTTGCCACCGGGAGTCTTTTTGATATGTGGGGACAGAGCATGGCCAGGGGTTCCTTTGTATCCTGTCGGTGGACCATGTTATTTAGGGTGTTTGACTTTGTTTGCTCCACGTATGAAAGACTTATTAAAAATGACTCAACAACCTCATAGGTCACGGAGGGCACAGCGCACCTTTGATGAAACATGTAATGACCGAGTCGATCTACATCTAGCGTCCATATTTATGCCGGGGGCAATGGCAGCATTAAATGTTAAGAATATACGAAGGTTAGCGGGCTGGGGAGAGAAACAATTTAATCTTACATCGCAGATTTTAAGTTCGTTATTGCTTGATGTAGATAGTGTTAGGCATGCTACGATACAAAATAGAGCTGCAATAGATTTTTTTGTTATTAGCACATGGACACGGTTGTGAGGATTTTGAAGGGATGTGTTGTATGAACCTTTCCGATCATTCCATATCGATGCACAAGAAGTTGTCACAACTGCAGGGAAATATGAAGCATATTCTTGCTGATGATAATCCTTTTGATGAATGGTTGAGAGGACTGGGGATAAAAGGTTGGTTAAAGACGTTATTGATGGAAGGAATACGCTTTGTTATAATTATTGTTGTAATGTTTTTAGTTTTTAGTTGTTTATTTTCTTGTTTGAAGAAAGGTTTAACATCTATTGTGAAAAAGACATGAGTTGTCCAAAATGAAAAAATGGGATATGTAGAGGGATTTTTAAAGGACCGAGGACATATGTTACCATTGTCCAGGTTGGACAACCCAGGCCTGTTAGTTAAAGCTGCAGAGCAGCTTTAAATTGTCCTGGGAACAAGCAGGATGAGAAAGAAGACAAGCTATGCCCAAACAAGAAGCCAGGTGCACAGCAAGTCCTGGGAACCGCGAAATCAGCACACTCTCATCGGCACACTCTGATCAGGTGCCTGCAGCATGCTCACCAATCAGCGACACGGATGCCCGCGTGACCAGAAACATTTATCCAATCACCTGTGTGTAAAGTCGTGTGAGCGGTTGGTTTAAGTTATAAATATGACCTATTTGTTTAATAAAGTGAGCACAGCATGTAGCCATATTGGTGTGATTGTCGTGACTTGGCTGACTCTACATGGGAGACCCTGTTTGGTCCAACTTTCTTATCTCTCTGCCAGTACACAGTTTCTTTGTCTCTTGGCCTTGCATATGTCCTTCACAACAGCTGCGGCCTGCTGTTACGAGGCCACTCGGTCTGGATTGCTCATAATATGTCCGTTCTCATCCAGCCACTCCACAAAATCCCCCTTTTTGTTTTTGAGCGATCCAGACCCCTTTTATCATTTGGTTCATAATTCTCATAAAGTAATTCCATACACAGCCCAATGTCATTAAAAATATTACAATGACAATTAATACCTTTATCCCGTGTAAAAACAAATCCTTTAACTATCCAGTAATTCCTAAACTCTGTAGCCTGTCCGTTAAACTGTTCTCAGTCTTTATGGCCTGTACCTTTTTTCTTAAGTCAGCAAGATGCTTATGAATAGAGTTTGAGTAAACAGTCAAATTCATACAACACTTTCCTTAGCGCTGTTCACTATAGGCTACTCTCTACTGTTCGTGCTGTTTCCTTATCTTCTAGAGGTGAGATCACATTCCTCCTTTGTTTCTGTCTCATCTTAGTTTCTTCTCATGCTCCCTCAAAGTTATTTAACTCTTTGCTGCAGGTTCTCAGCTGCACATTATCAAAGCAAGGCCAAAGCTGCACATTATCAATGTCAAAACAACCCACTGTCTCTGTTCCGTACAATTCTACAATTCCCTCCTTTTGTTTTTTTTTTGGGGTTTTTTGTTTATTTTTTTTTTAATGCAACCAGAGACACTTTACCGTAACAGAGAAGCCCATATTTACATCTCTGAGCCCGGACACAAACCGCAGCTGCGTGCACCACCAGGAACAGGGCAGAAATCATTCATGCAGTTACATAGCTATATATCACTACAAGCATGCAGACACCTATTTACCACTAGATAACCATGTTCATCTTTCGTACTCTCCTTCACAATACCTAGCTGTTCTCTCATCTCTTGTTAGGTTAAATATTCTCCATCTTCTTCTCCTATATCTCTCTTCAGACATTCTCTATCCTCTTTTTTGCTTGTTAATTGCGATGAGGCAAATGTTGTGTGTAGTTCAGTGACCATGACCTGTTTTATGTTACAATTAACTAAATGCTGAATAGAGGGAGAAAAAAGGCATGGGATATATAAGGCAAAAATTAATAAGGTGGTTAAAGTAAGTATAATACATCCTGTAATACTTTTGATCCACGGCACAAAGTTACCCAGCCGTGAGAAGAGACCAAAGGCAATCTGCCCCTGGTTCTGCTGCAGATCTTTGTTTAAGGCTTTTAAGATTTGTATGCTTTTGTAAATTAATTCACAGTGGTCACTCAGTTTCACATAACACATCCTATCAAAGTCTTCACACCCCTGTCCCTGTGTTAATAATAAAAATCAATAGCAACTCGGTTCTGTAGCAACATAATCAACATCTGTTAATAAGCCAGGAAAAAAAAATAGTATTTGTAGTATTACTTTGTTTAGCAAGCTAGCAGCCTAATTTACTAAGCAAGTTAAGAGCGTGTACTATTCCTACAGAAGAGATTAGAGAAGCAAAAATGTGTTATGCTGCATTCCAGAACTCAACCTGAGAGTTACAGTCTGCTGTGAGTTCTGTGTTATAACCATTTGACACATGTTGGGGTTGCGATTGTGAAAATTGCCCATTTACAATTTTCATTGGCATTATCACAGCTAGTTGTTTTAAAAGCAACCCTTGAGCTTCCTCATGCTCGACTTGTTGTTGCAAAATATTCTGAAGTTAGTATATGACTCTCTAGGACCCTGCAAGACTGTGGTGAAGGACTCACTAGAGGCTCGCTCAGACTCCGGCATCCTGACTGCCTTAATAGCCATCTCCTTCATTTGCAAATAGTTGTCCCTGGGATACCTTGCCTGAGTCACAGAATCGGCACAGTTAATTGCTCCAGCCAACTGCTCATAGTTAACAGCAATTCCCTGATTAAGGTTTTCAGTCAAGGCCACTACACGTAGCTCACAAAAGTCAGATAACCACATCATATACTGCGTCGGAATTAGTACCATACGAAGCAATGACTTCCAATCATGTGGTGTGAGTGTATAAGGCTCTGCCATCACTTCAAGAAGGGACATAGCAAAGGTACTATGAATCCTCCCTTCCTACACTGCTTTTCTTAACTCTTTAACAGCCTCGTATAGCACAGGTTGCTACTCTCGAGGTTGATTTGTCTGACAAAATACTGAACATGCCATAGTGACTCCCAAATCCCCTTGCTTAAGCGCTTCCCACTTGCATTCCTGCCACCAATCCCTCAGACCCCCTTTCATCCTCCCCGAAAATACAGTCAATGCATTGGGGGAGGCAGGAAAAAGGTCTAGCTCCTTTTCTGGATCTATAGGACCTGGATCAAAAGTTTTCTCAATGTCAGTGGAATCATTGTCTGAGCTGTCCTGTTCCTGCACTTGGTCCTGTGTTGTGAGGGTCGCTGCAATCAGTGACAGAAGCTTTGGGGGCAGAGGAGGTGTGGATGGAGTTGCCATTCTTCACAGTGTGTTGAGAAGAGTCGTGCTGTCGGTGGAATTTACAGCCTCCTCTGGTTTAGCACCGTTAGTAGAATTAGTCCACACTTGGCAAAGAGTAGTCAGAATTTGCCACCAAGGTTCTAAATGCATTCCTGACGCAGAGTTCCCCTCTACGGCAGCATCATACAATCGTCTGCTGACCACTTTCATTTCTTTCAAAGTCTCTAAAATCAACCTCCACATTGTGGAGAATTTTGCACGCTCTTTGGAGCCTAAACTAATGTCTTCCCACAGTGCTGCACTAATCTTATCCCAAGTCGTTAACTCAAAAGCCGTGCTCACTAAGGGGATCAGTCCTAGCTATCGAGCCCATGACAGCAACTTTCTCAGGCTTCCCTCATCATAAGATAACCCTCTCTTAGAGAGGATATGTTGGAGGAGCTTAACCACTGCTGCTTCTTCTTTGCTTAGCGTGGACCCCATCTCCTCCCTGACCGCTCACCTGATCAGGGCGAGATTCTGATGGTTGTGCGCGCGCATCTTCCAGGCACCGGGGCAGTGCCTGCTACGGCTGGCTTCTTCTGCCCCCTCTGAGTCATCTCTTTGCTCCAGTAAGCATTGACAAGAGGGTCCCTGTTAGGGCGCCACTTGATGCGGAAGGCTCAGACACAACTTACACGACCAATGTGATCAAGTTAGTGCCACTTTATTAAGGGATGCACAGTAATTTATACTCTAGCACAACGCACACACATTGATTCTTATTCGCTGATAGGCAAAAGCTGCTTGTCTATTCACTCTCCTGCACTCTATGATTTGCCACGGCGTGGTATCCATGCTCCTCGCCTACATTCTGTTTCGACATTCTGTTTTCTTATTTTTCAGTCCAACTCCTTTATCTCTTTCCCACGTACGCACTTCCTTAATAGTCCAACTTTCTTATCTCTCTGCCAGTACACAGTTTCTTTGTCTTTCTTGGCCTTGCATATGTCCTTCAAAACAGCTGCAGCCTGCTGTTACAATGAGGCCGCTCAGTCTGGATTGCTCACAATATGTCCATTGTCTTCCAGCCACTCCACAGAAGATGAACAAGAGGTAACCTCTCGATCCCTATCTCTGAATGAACTGCGGGATATGTGGAAAGATTATGCATGTCAATCAGGTTAAACCATGACACCATGGTACTCTACCAAGCAGATCCGTGAAGAGGCCAAAGTCTGCTCTCCTGAAGTCCAGGGTGGTGATCTTGCTACATACCATCCTCATTGTTCTAAGGATCTTGAACTCCACCATGTCATGGTCACTGCAGCCAAGGCTGCCCTTGAGTTTCACATTCCCCACCAGCCCCTCCTTGTTGGTGAGAACAAGGTTCAGCATGGCATCTCTCCTCGTTAGTTCCTCTGCCACTTGGAGAAGGAATCTATCATCAATGCATTCCAGGAACCTCCTGGATTACTTATGCCCTGCTGTGTTGTCCCTCCAACAGATATCAGGGTGGTTGAAGTCCCCCATGAGGACCAGGGCTTGTGAATGTGAGGCTGCTCCTATCTGTCTATAAAGGGCCTCATCCGCTCGGTCTTCCTGGTTAGGCAGCCTGTATCAGACCCCCACTGTAATGTCACTTGTCCCTGCACTCACTTTAATCCTGTCCCATAAGCTCTCAGTTGGCTCCTCATCCATCCCCAGATGGAGCTCCATGCACTCCATCTGGTCATTGACATAGAGGGTGACACCCCCTCCTCTTCTCCCCTGCCTGTCCTTTCTAAAGAGCTTACATCCTTCCATTCCACCACATCTCTGTGATGCCGATAAGATCATAGCCCTACAGGCATGTGCAAGTGTCTAACTCCTCATATCTATTCTCCATGCTACATGCGTTTGCATAGAGGCATTTAAGTCGGGCCCTGATGAAGCTGATTTACTGGCTGGAGTGGCTGGAATTCCTTTGTGCTGCTCTTCAGGTGCTCTCCTACTGACCCATGATCCCTGTCCAGGCTCTGGGATCTCTTGCTGGCACTGGCACCAAACTGGTAGGTGTGGAATGGATTCAGGTTCCCCTCCCCTGGCAACCTGATTTTAAAGCCCTCTTCACCAGCTTGGCAAGCCTATGACCAAAGTTGCTCTTCCCCTTCTCTGACAGATGGACCCCATCAGCCCTCAGTAGACTGGGTTTCTCAAAGCGAGTCCCATGGTATAAGTAGCCGAATCGTTGTCTGTGGTACCAGTCCTCTAACCAGTTGTTGATTCGCAGGATTTGACTGGCCCTTTCAAACCCCTTCCCTTTGATGGGGAGGACTAATGAAAAAAACACCTGCGCACCAGAGTCCCTTACTGCTGCTCCCAGGACTCTGTAATCTTTCTTGATACTCCTCAGACTACTCCTAGCTGTATCACTGGTGCCCACGTGAAACAACAGCAGCAACTAAGTCAGTGGACTGTACAAGGCTCGGTAGTCTCTCAGTAACATCCCTGATACAAGCCCCCAGTATACAGCACACCTCTCTAGAGAGCACATCAGGTTGGCAAATGGGTGCCTCCGTACCTCTCAGAAGAGAGTCGTCTACTACTATTACCTGTCACCTTTCCTTAGTTGTGCTGGTTGTTATATCGGGAGCAGATGGGGCTGCCTTCCTCAGCTCCAATGTCTCTCCTGATGTGATGGGTCGTTCCTCTTCATTCTGAAGATCAGTGAAGTGGTTCTGCAAGGGCACCTCAGGCTTCGAGGAAAGTCTCTTCCTCCTGATGGTCCTTGCTGTCACAAGCTTCCATTCTGCATTATTGGCCCCCCTCCCTTCTGTGTGTGCTGGTGGGGGAGTTTTTGGCTGGCTGGTTGTGTGCAGGAGCGGTCTGGAAACTAGGACCATGTGTGGCAATCAGTTAGCTGAGGGGAATGTGCTCGAGCTTGTCTAGACAACAATTAACATGATGAGGCATGTTTGCAGAGCACAGGGGAGTGGGAGACGGATGGCGCCAAGGATGGCGCCAAGGAAAGGCAACACCTTGCTGTTAATTGATGAAAGTGTCCTTTGTAGTTAACCACCAATCAGGGATTGCCTAGTATGTAATTCTTAGCTTAAAGAACCAATCTGTTTAAAGCACGCAGCTTCTGAAAACATATATAAACTCGTGATTGCATACAATAAATCGACATCTTGCTTGCATCAAGCTGCGTCCCGTCTCTTCATTCGCCGCAAATTGGTGACCCCGACGTGATGCGTTTAAGGATCTAACGTGAAGGGCTCTCGAATCGCCTATCTGAGCGACATGCAGCGAATCCCACAGAACTTTGAATGATCTGCTGAAAGGAAGCAGGAGCCGGCCAGAAATCCCTCCGGAGTTGAGAGGTGAGCTGTGGGAAATCCGTAATGGGGAATCAGGCTTCGTCCCCAGAAAGAGACGTATATGGACTCATGAAGGGTCTTCTAGTCAGATCAGGGAGTCCATGCCTCAATCTCCTCAAATGGTGACCCCTATGGTGGTGTTCCGAAGCCTTGGAAGAATAAGGACGGAAAAAAGACAGCTCGTGGAAGAGGACTGCGTTCCGGAGGAGACGTCTTGGCTGAACGATAGTCTTGCTGTCTGGACCAGGCGGACAACCTAAACCCCGAGGATAACACCTGTATTTATCGAGACAGGTGAGCAGCCAAGAAACTTTAGAGACTTTGAAAGAATGAAAGTGTGTACATACAGCAGCCAATTGTATGATGCTGCCGCGGAGGGGAACTCCGTGTCGGGAATGCATTTAGCATCTTGGTGGCAAATTCTGACTACTCTTTGCCAAGTGTGGACTAATTCTACTAGCGGTGCTAAACCAGAGGAAGCTGTAAATTCCACCGACAGCGCGACTCTTCTCAAGACACCGTCAGCGATGGCGATTCTGTCCACACCTCCTCTGCCCCCAAAGCTTCTGTCACTGATTGCAGCGACCCTCACAACACAGGACCAAGCACGGGAACAGGACAACTCGGACAATGATTTTATTGACACTGATAAACCTTTTGATCCAGGTCCTATAGATCTGGAAAAGGAGCTAGACCTTTCCCCCACCCCCTCGTCTCTCCTGATGCATTGATTGTATTTTTGGGGAGGGTGAAAGGGGGTCTGAGGGATTGGTGGCAGGAATGCAAGTGGGAAACACTTAAGTGATGGGTTTTGGGAGTTGCTATGGCATGTTCAGTATTTTGTCAGACAAATCAACCTGCAGAGTGGCAGCCTGTGCAATACGAGGCTGTTAAAGGGTTAAGCAAAGCAGTGCGGGAAGGGAGGATTCATAATACATTTGCTATGTCCCTTCTTGAAGTGATGGCAGAGCCTTATACACTCACACTGCGTGACTGGAAGTTATTGCTTTGTATGGTACTAACTGATACATTATATGATGTGGTTATTTGATTTTTGTGAGCTATGTGTAGTGGCCTTGACTGAAAACCTTAATCGGGGAATTGCTGTTAACTATGAGCAGTTGGCTGGAGCAATTAACTGTGCCGATTCTGTGACTCAGGCAAGGTATCCCAGGGACAACTGTTTGCAAATGAATGAGATGGCTATTAAGGCAGTCCGGATGCGGGAGTCTTGCCACAGTCTTGCAGGGTCCTAGAGAGTCACTAACTTTAATACCAACTTGATTGATTGGCTTCAGAATATTTTGCAACAAGTCGAACATCAGGAAGCTCAAGGGTTGCTTTTAAAACAACTAGCTGTGATAATGCCAATGAAAATTGTAAACGGGCAACTTTCACAATCGCAACCCCAACATGTGTCAAATGATTGTAACGCAGAACTCACAGCAGACTGTAATTCTCAGGCTGAGTTCTGGAATGCAGCATAACACATTTTTGCTTCTCTAATCTCTTCTGTAAGAATAGTACACGCTCTTAACTTGCTTAGTAAATTAGGCTGCTAGCTTGCTAAACAAAGTAATACTACAAATACTATTTTTTTTTCTGGCTTATTAACAGATGTTGATTCTGTCCATCATATGTTGCTACAGAACCGAGTTGCTATTGATTTTTATTATTAGCACAGGGACACAAGTGTGAAGACTTTGATAGGATGTGTTACGTGAATCTGAGTGACCACTGTGAATTAATTTACAATAGTATACAAAACTCAAAAGCCTTAAAACAAAGATCTGCAACAGAGCCAGGGGCAGGATGCCTTTGGTCTCTTCTTACGGCTGGGAAACTTTGGGCCATGACTCAAAAGTATTACAGGATTTATTATAATTATCTTTAACCACTTTATTGATGTTTGCCTTATGTCTCCCATGCTTTTTTTTTCCCTGTATTCAGTGTTTAGTTGATTGTAACATAAAGCAGGTCATGGTCACTGAACTACACACAACCTTTGCATTGTCGCAATTAACAAGCAAAAAAGAGGAGGATAGAGAATGTCTGAAGCGAGATATAGGAGAGGAAGCTGGAGAATATTTGACCTAACAAGAGATGAGAGAACAGCTAGGTATTGTGAAGGAGACTAGGAAAGATAAACATGGTTATCTAGTGTTTAATAGGTATCTGTATACTTGTAGTGATATATAGCTATGTAACTACATGAATGATTCCTGCCCTGAGCCTGGTGGAGCATACAGCTGCGGTTTGTGTCCGGGCTCAGAGATGTAAATATGGGCTTCTCTGTTATGGTAAAAGTGTCTCTCTTTGCATAAAAAAGAGAGGGAATGAAAGGAATGACCCCAGAGGTATGTTCAGAGAAGGCATGGGATGTTTCGAACTTTTTGACTGAACCAGTTCTTGTTTGGTGTGCCCTTCCATCTATGTATAGTGTTAATCCAAAAGAAGCTGATATTGTTTACACTTTGTCGATAATTGTCTTTCTGTAGATGCTAATGTAGTAGGAGGCTATGATGGGAACGTGTCGCAGCGGTTCTTCTCTTATCCAGAGTAACAGCAGGGAAAGCATTAAAGAGTTAAATCACCTTGTTTGTTAGGCAGTTAAGAATGTGAGTCAAAATTGCCACTGCTTTTTGTTGTTGGTTCAAGGACATGGCTGTGAGGATTTTGATGGTATGTGCTGCGTGGATTTTAGGCGCCCCATTGCAGCAACATGTTATCAAAATCTGAGAAAATGTCAGCCTTTTTGGCATCCATTCACTCAATTGGCAGTATTGTTTGTTTGCTATTACCTTGGTTGCTGTCATGTTTGCAAGGGCCCTGCAGAACATGGCAAACCTGGTATTAGCTGTTCAAAAAGCAAAAAGGGGAAATTGTAAAACTGTACGGAACAAAGACAGTGGGTTATTTTGACATTGATAATATGTCTTAGTTGCTTTTTTATTTGTTCTATTACTTATACCTTGGTTTTACTCGTTCGGTTTCAAAGGTTCTTTTCTGCAACAGGAAGGGGGAGATGCAGGAGCGGGCTGGAAACTAGGACCATGCGTGGCAATCAATTAGCTGAGGGGAATGTGCTTGAGCTTGTCTAGACAACAATTAACATGATGAGGCATGTTTGCAGAGCACAGGGGAGTGGGAGACGGATGGCGCCAAGGATGGCGCCAAGGAAAGGCAACACCTTGCTGTTAATTGCTGGTAGTTAACCACCAATCAGGGATTGCCTAGTATGCAATGCTTAGCTTCAAGAACCAATCTGTTTAAAACGCGCAGCTTCTGAAAGTGTATAAAAACTCGTGCTTCTGTACAATAAATTGACATTTGCTTGCATCAAGCTGTGTCCCGTCTCTTCATTCGCCGCAGTTGTGGGCTGTTGGGTCCACTGTAGACTGTGCTTGGAACCAGCTATCTAACTCCTTCTCAGCCTCCCTGATGCTACGCAGCCTTCTCACCACCTCCTGCAGCTCAGCCACCTGCCGTGGGAAGTCCTCCACCTAGGCAAACCTTTTGCAGTCTGGTCTGCTGCCTGTCCCTGCCCCAGGAAAAAGGTCTGGGCACTTCCTGCAGCCTGAGGTCTGCACTGCAGCCACTGCCAGGGTAGATGGTACAGACCCCCCAGTCAGAGCTGCAGCCTTGGCTCTCATACAAGTGCCTAGCATTCTGTCTTGAGGGTCAGGTAGGATGAGTGCCCTTGACCTGTGCAGATGGTCACAGAACAGTACCTGGTTGCTGGGTTATGTGGGCTTCAAGTCTCTTCACTCAGTCAGTGGAATGTCCCTCCTTCCAAGAGGCGCCTTCCCTGTGAACTGCTGCACTGTGCCACACCCTGGCTAATGCACCACACCCTGTTTGCCTATCATGGTAGCAGCACTCCCTAGGGCTGCCTATTGTAGGAGTAGGGGGTGGCTGCCATTAGTCCTGGCCCTCCCCACACCTTATCAGCCCCTCTCATGTGAGCTGCCAGCTCCTGGTGGGTCTCTGCACTCCCCTGGGTTTCCCTGGTTCAGGAAAGCCCCCTGTACTTTGTGATTCTCTGCTACAGTGAGGAATGCACCTGCACTGGAGTTGCCTTGGTGAGAAGTTATCTTCAACGTGTTTCAGGAATGTCCTGGACCTGTCTGTGTCTCCTGTGTGATACTCCCAGTTGACATATGGGAAGTTAAAATCACCCATAAGGACAAGGGCAGCTGATCTACAGATATCCCTTAATTTCTTGTAGAACAATTCATCAGTGTCATCATCCTGGCTGGGTGGTTGATAGTAGACTCCCACAACAACATCCACTTTATTTGCTTTCCCCTTCATCCTTACCCAGAGGCTCTCAACTGTGTTGTCACCAACTGCAAGCACCATACAATCCAGCCCCTCCCTTACATACAGCACCACCAAACACACACATACCCCACCTCACCTGCCTTGACTATGCCTCTTGAACACTCTATAACTGTCCATCATGACATACCAGGCACAGAACTCATCCTACCAGGTTTCACTTATGCCAATGATGTCATGGCTCTGGGACTGGGCCAAAGCTTCTAGCTCTTCTTGCTTATTTCTCATTCTGCATGTATTAGTATAAAGATATTTCACGTGTTTCTGATATGCAAGGGTTAAAAGAATAAGAGACTGGTCAACTTTGGTGAGTTGGCAGGGGTTCCCTAAACTTTATACAATGTGCTAACATATGTAGAATGTAGGGAAATAATTAGTTGCTACATATATGTGGTCTGGGAGTTTAGATTAGGGGATGTAGAACCATAAGGGTATGTCATAAATAACCTTGGACAACAGTAAATAAGCACTGCAAAGGAAGATATAGGTTTTCTGTAACTAGAGAACAGGATGGTGTGTTCCAGAACGGTAGGATAAGAAGTTTTTAAATCAGTAGAAATGAACTGCGCATGTGCAAGAGACCCCGGGTTGAAAGTTTATGCAGACAAAGACTTCGAGTCTTCATCAGAAGATCCTCTGAGGAGACCCTCAAGGTGGCAGCACGCATGCACAAGGAGGCAGAAAAATATGTAAAACATTTTGGGGAAATAGTTTGAATATGTATTAGTTTTCCAGGAAATGTTATGCATATGTATTAGATTGTAGCATAAAAATAGTGAGAACCAGAGCTTGGGTGTGCATACTAGGAGGAGCGATCCCCTATGCACCCGGCACCACAAATAAAGAATACCTGCTTAAAAACTACTGTCATTGAGTTTTATCTTGGAATCCTGGCCCAGCCACACCTAGCCTCCCGCTTCAGCAAGGAGTGCTAGAAAGCAAGGGGGCTCGGAAAGTCCGATTTTTGTACTCAGCATATCATGAAGCAGACTGAAGGACCTCGCTAGCACACTGTCCCTCAAACACTGGCATGCCACCCCCAGGCTTATCTCTAGTGGGCTGGCTTTATCTCTTTCTCCCTTCAAATGTAGTTTAAAGCTCTTTCAATGAGCCCTACTAACTCCTGCGCAAAGATCCTTTTCCCCCTTTGAGACAGGCGTACCCCATCTGTTGCCAGCAAGTCTGGTGGTGTGTAGACCGACCCATGATCAAAAAACCTCAAAATTCTGCCGGTGACACCAGGCTTGGAGCCAAGTATTGATCTGCTGGCTCTTCCTGTTTCTTCCCTCATCATTCCCTGCAACTGGAAGGACAGAGGAGAATACTACCTGTGCTCCTGATCCCTTAACCAGTTGTCCCAAGGCCCTGAAGTTTCTTTTGATCCCATCTGCAAGTTACATGGAAACTACCCCCTGGCTCAAATTCCACCTAATGTAAAATGGCATAGCAACAGTGAATTTACAGTTATTCTGTGTTTAGCATGCACTTAGCAATAGGCCTAAGAAATTCTATTCAATAACATCTTTAGTAACTGAGCAGCTCCTGTGGACATATGCGTGCGGCAGCAATCTCAGCATAAACTCTGGTTCATCTATCAGAAGACTAAGAGCTGTAGCAAACAGTACAATGAAAAAAAGAATGTTTCAGTATAATACTTAAAAGCAACCCAGGCGACCTTCTTTTTTATTTAATTAAAGCCATTTCTTGCTTTTGTTTTCCATCTGACCTTAACAAATGGAAGAGGCTCTCTTCTGTCTGGCTGTTACAAATAAGTGAAATCTGATTTATAGAAACAGGCACATTTAACATTTTGCACAGGGTTGAGAAATGAATAGAATAGAATAGAATAGAACAGAATAGAATAGAATAGAATAGAATAGAATAGAATAGAATAGAATAGAATAGAATAGAATAGAATAGAATAGAATAGAATAGAATAGAACAGAACAGAATAGAATAGAATAGAATAGAACAGAATAGAATAGAATAGTTGCAGTTGGAAGGGACCTAAAACACTCATCCAGTCCAAATTGCCTGACCACTCAGGTCTGACCAAAAGTTAAAGCTTGTTATTAAGGGCTTTGTCCAAATGCCTCTTAAACACTGACAGGCTTGAGGCATTGATCACCTCGCTAGGAAGGCTGTTCCAGTGTTTGACCAGCCTCTCAATATAGAATTTTTTCCTAATATCAAGTCTAAACCTCCCCTGACACAGCTATGAACTGTTCCCACATGCCCTGTCACTGGATCCCAGGGAGAAGAGCTCAGCACCTCCCTCTCCACTTCCCCTCCTCAGGAAGTTGCAGAGAACAATGAGGTCACTCCTCAGCCTCCTTTTCTCATAATTAGACAAACCCAGAGTCCTCAGCTGCTCCTCATAGGACATGCCTTCCAGCCCTGTCACCAGCTTTGTTGCCCTCCTCTGGACACATTCAATTGCCTTCACATCCTTAAATTGTGGGGCCCAGAACTGCACGCAGTATTCAAGGTGAGGCTGTAGCAATGCTGAATACAGCAGGATAATCCCCTCTCTTGACCAGCTGCTTATGCTGTGTTTGATGCACCCCAGAATGCATTTTGGCCTCTTGGCTGCCAGGGCACACTGCTGACTCATATTGAGCCTACTGTCAACATAACAAAAAGAGATAAGAAAAAGAGATCCAATATCCTTCTGACAGTTTAAGCTTTCCTTTCAGTTTATATACTTGCACCTTGCAACGGAGCACACTGATTCAAATCCTTGGACCGTGATATCTGTTATATTTCTAGACTGGGAACAGTCCGAAGGTAGCATTTTCCAAATAACTGTTTGAAATGGAAACATATTTTCACCCATCAGCATGTATTTAGCTTGTGAGATCAAACACTGACACAACTATTACTCCTGAAGTTAAACAAGTGAGATTTAGATTTCTCATAGAAATCATAACTTGGATTTCTTGGATTAAGAATATATTCATAAGTATTATTCTGAGGGAGAATAAAACAAGTGGGATGAAATCACTGGAAATGTTAGTAATATTTAAGGAAACAAACCTTCAGTTTTCATACTTCTATATTTGTACATTACGTATCATTGCTATTACCATTACTGTGAGAAAGTTATCTTCACTGCTGACTAGCTTTCCAAAGAAGGCACTTAGGAAAAGACCTTGGACAACATTTAAGACTGGAGATAGTTAAAAATACTTCTCACTGTTTCTGTATTTTTCATATACTTCTGGACAATGAAAATATATAATTTTGTCTCGTACTTATGGTCAGTATCTGTTCTTTTACGTACTAAAGCAGGGCTACAACGTTCAAAATACCAATACTACAAGGGACTTCAGAAATGCAAACACATTTTATCTGTAGCATAAATAAAACATAATTTACCATCAGCAACATGGGCCTGATTGTCACCATGAGTTTAGCCAGAAGAAAAGACCCTCTGGGGTATGAAATATCTCCTTGTAGAGAAGAAAGCACTGGTCAGCTATCTCTAGGATACCACATGCCACTATTTGAGGCCTAGCACAGTTCTGGATGGGTTCAGGGATGTGTGAGGACACATTGCTCCTGGTCCCAACCAAACCCCAGGGACAATCTGCAAAGGAGGCAACAGAGCCTCCAGCTGGAGTGTGCATTTTCCACATATTCAATGCCTCACATGGGCAACTGTCAGCAGAAGATCAAGAATGACCACTCATCATGCCACTGCCACTTGAGTCTGAGGAGGAGCAGAAAGGAACTTAGACTTAGTAAGACACAACAAGGCCTCCAAAGCCTTGAGCCTCTCAAAAGGGTTTTTAAGTTACAAAGGAATAACATTTTAGTACATCAGAGCAGAAGTACTTTGAAAATGAATAGAAATCTGATCTTCCATCCTGTTTGAAGACATGTAAAAACAAAACCCCCCAAAATTAGGGACTATGCATTTTTGCATTGCAAGATCTGAAATATATTGAGATGTAAGTTTCCCTTTCCATTAATAGTTTTTAATCACATATTCAAATCAGGATTCATTTAAGTGTTCTCTTGAAAAAAGGCTTGAGTTTCTTGTACTGTTATCTTGTGTTCACTGTTTATCATATTATTGCACAATTCTTCTAAAAAATCATTGCTACCTTTCATATAATGCATCAAAAAGTTTTAGTAAGACTTGCATGTAGACTTATGAGCTGCCATCTCTGCTTTCTGTGTGGAGTAGAGAATGAGTGTAAGATAATGTCTGAATCCATGGCAATATATGCAAAGTCATCTAATCTAGCAAAAGTTCACAGAACCAGATATAACCATAATGTAATTTTATGACAAAAAATTGTTTTCTTTCATTTCCTCCTGGGATCTGGGCATATTTTCGACTCAGAAGACATCTGATAGTATAAGATCCTTTGTAGTATACCTGTCACAGGAATGGCCCAGCAGTATAGATACAAAAAAGACATTTTCAGCATTCTTTTCATAAGCTGCTAGTTTTTTGAGTGGTTTATAATTTGACTATTGTAATTTGCTTTCCTTAGGAAAAAAGCATGCAAAGAAAAGTATTGTACTATTTTTAAATGAGTACTGAAAATTCACAAAAACATTGGGTTGTAGTTACATTTCTAGTGCCCAAAATGTTTTTTTTTTCTTCTACAAATAAAGAAAAAAACCCCAAACTCTCATTTAAAATTATTTCCCTCAGATTCAAAAATTTCCTGTGAATCATCTAGTTCTGGCCTTTATAATAATTTGGTGGTCTTTTCTTTTATGAAAATTATATATTTCTGATGCTGACAGGCTTAGAGTTGAACTAGATGAGAAACCCACAAAGGAAGCGGAGAAACATTAAGAAACATATGAGACAGTCTAAGGAAGTGTTGAAAAAGAACACTGCAGACTGGGGATCCTTCTCCATTGAAAAGGAACTGGGTCAGCAGCTGCCAGGAGAAGGATCCAGCAGTCTGGGAGTATCAAGGGTTTCCAAGAGGATAAGCACACACCGTGGGCCCCCAGGGCCCCAGACTCCTGCATCCAAAACAAGGGCACACCTGGATGCTCTGTGGGGGGAATCAACTCCCCTATATGCCTTCATTTCTATTAGTGTGCATTATGCTGTGGTCCACATAACTACATGGGCCATAAGACCAATGTGGCATCAGCAGTTATCTGTAGATATAATGGCTTGTAGCACCACTCATTAGTCATATTTGGTAATACATGTACTATATTGAGTTCCTCTGATATTAATGACAATTTTCTCAGTCTACTTTCTACAGAAATTCAGAATGGAAATCTGTTTAAACAAGACACAAAGGGAAGGCTTGGCTTTCCATCTTTTATGTTTCATTAAGGAGGAAGGGACTTTCAAAGCCTCTTGTGTCAACTTTAGCATTTACATAGTTTATGCAAATTATATAAACAGTTGTTTATGTAGAGTAAGCATTCCTTTGCAAGATTAGTAGCAGCATGTATGGTTTCCTGCTTGGGGACTTATTACCTATTTCTGCATTTTATTACTTTGTTAACAAATGCAGATTTCTTAATTATTAAAATGGCCATTTAAAGTTCTGAGGTATGTGACCATGTCAAGATTTCCTGAAATTTCTCCTTAATTATCAGGTTAGTACAGTAGAAGGGAACTGTTAGCAAAGGAATGAGATAACCTAAAAAACCGCAAACCAACCCAACTATAAAGAAACAAACACAATACTGATTTATCTCGATCCTCAAATATTACACTGACGACTTGTCTGTACAAGTTGTCGACTATTGAAGAGTCACCCACCTAGTAAAATTTTAAACATGTAAGCTTTATAAGAATTCTCCTTTAGTACTGATTAACCTGAAAAAGATGTTTGAAGAGTACATGTAACATGGAGTATGTAACTGCACTTTTTTTTTTTTTCATGGGAACACAAAAGCAGTTTCCAGGTTTGAATTTCTATTAAGTTTTACCTCCAGGGAAAAATCTGTATTACTTTGGAAATAGCAAGATTTCCCTTGGGCTGATATAAGTGAAATAACACACTTTTTTCAGGTCTAGATTCACGAGAATATTTTGGTTTTGTTTTTGCAAATAACAGTAATATGAAGACAATATTAGTTACATTGCAGTTTGATATAAACAACAAAACATTTTCCCTAGTAAGGAGCAAAGCCTGCTCAGTGAGTGTCTGAGTAATACTCAGGAAAAGGAAGTTACCTCTAGTCCCTCTTATCACCTGCTTCTCCTTTTCTTCTCAGTCAGCATTAGCTCAATTCTCTTCTAGGGCTGGCTACAGGGTAGATGGACATGCCAAGTCTAGTGCTTTGGGATGGTCTTGTTTTAAAAATTATCTCAAAACAAAGCTGACACAAGAATCGAATCCAAGTATTTTCTATAACATCCAGAGTGATTCTGGAGCTCTTTTCTTGCAGTCTTACCTAGATGATGCTCAATCAGAAAATGCAGAAAAGTACTGGGCAAACTTGGCTCCTGTTTTTAATGCCTGGGTCAACTCTGGCTTCCGTGATCTGTACTTATCACTGAGAAAGCAATAAAACAGCTGGTAGCTGTGAAAACTGAGGGGTCTCTGACTAACCACATCTTAGGATTCTCATTAAATGCGTGAGCTTGTCAGGAGATACAGAGCTATGTGACCAGGTACCACAGGAGGTCTGAGGAAACCACAGCTCCAACCCCAGGAGGAAGTGACTGGGAACGTTTTGCTGGAAAGAGCACATTGAAGGGCAGAAAAGGAAGCAGAAACTCCCTCTCTCTCTTCAGAGCTTCTGCTAGCAGCAGCCACAAAAAAATATTTTTCTTAATGGTGTTTTAACATGAAAATATTGGAAAACTGGACATAAGCAAATTAAATGAATTATTCTTTTGGCCCATGGATTAGTGAACAATGCAGTGACAGTAAATTTCTGCCATTTTATTCTTTTATAGCCATTGGGGACATCCAGAGGTTTCATAGAAAGTGAGTAAAAGCCATCCAGTCTGTTTACCACTGATCTCCTTGATATATTCCTCACCCCCTATTGTTCTTCCCCAAGAGCTGAGGTCACTAACATATCACTCCTCTGCCTTAAAGGAGGGTATCTACAGCCTTTGAAAGACTGTGTTAGTGCTGATCTATTAATCATCTGGCAGAAAGCTCTCACAGGCAATTCCATTAGCAATATCCACCTCAAAGACAAAGTATGACTTTTACATGCCTGGTTTCCAATCACATAGTAAGTGTTGTGCTGGGCCCCTTTTCATTGGCAATGGAAATCATGACCCTGTACAAGTTGTGTTAATTATCCATTTTATTTCAGTCACTTGTGTTGACAGAGGTTTTGCCTAAAGAATGATCTGTAGCCTTTGGTGACAAACACTCTGCTTTGGTTGAACTAAGAAAACTAGTAACAAATATTCAGCTTTCCACATAAGGAGAAAAAAAAAATTAAGATTCCTGTAAAGTATGCATCTAAAATATTGATCTGACTTTGAAATCTGAAGCATATATTAAAATATGAATCTTTCAAAATTAGGTGGAGAATATTGGGAAAGGAACCTTACAAGATATTGGAGCTCTGCCTTTAACTTTACATTGTTATTGTTGTTTAAATAAGAAAAGCAATCCAGTGAAATTTAAATGAGCAATTTTCATGGAATGCCTCCAGGCATTATTAAGATTCTCTGTACTAGGTGTCTTGCTGTTTCATAATAAATTGATCTGAACAAAGCAGTAAATACCTACTGCCTTTATAATGGAGAAAACATTTTGCCTTACCAATGTTTCTGAAACAGGATGGCTGCACTGATTTTTTTCCCCTAAACACATAGCCACAGGTTAAATGCTCCAGTATTTTCCAGTGGCAGCATCCATCCTCCTATACTTTGGCAACAGGCAAAATAACCCTCATTAAATTAATCAGTGTCTTCACCTATCCTCCTCCTCTGCGGTGCGCGGCAGGCGAGAGGCGCGGGCATCTCCTCTGCCGGGCAAGCTCAGTCGGCCACTTCGAGGTCCAGCCAACTCGGGCGAATCGCCAGAGCCCCGGCGCGGCAAAGTCCCTTCAGTCCCTTCTGGCCACCCTGTCCGGACTGCGCGGCCGGGCTGAGGAGGGGGGCGGCGGCATCAGCGAGGGGGGCGGCTCCCCCGTCTCTCCCTCCCTCCCTCCAGCTCCCAGGCAGGACAAGCAAGCCAGCACCAGTGGGAAGCCCGCGCACCATCATGTCAAAAAAAAAGAAAAATTGACTCCGAGTGCGGGGTGTACCAAGAAAAATGGGCTTCTGATTATTTTTTCACGGAGTACAAAGAAAGAGCTGTTTGATATGCCAGAATTCAGTGTCTGTGTCAAAGGAATACAATTTGCGTCAACACTACAAAACACAACATAAAGATAAATATGATTCTTTGGTCGGACAAGTGAGAAAAGATAAAATATTAAGACTGAAACATGGATTGGCAACTCAGCAAAATACTTCTGCGAAGCAAAAGCAGCTCAGTATATCATCACTTCGAGCAAGCTATCAAGTTGCCAAGCTCATAGCACGCACTGGCAGAGCATTCACAGAGGGAGAATTTGTTAAAGAATGCCTTCTTTCTGTGGCCAAAGAGATGTGTCCGGAGAAGACGGATTTATTTAGTACAGTGAGGCTTTCAGGACCTGCAATTACACGAAAGACTGAAGAAATGGGGGAAAATTTGAATCGGCAGTTGCAAAACTCCTCAAAAAAACTTTACTATTTCTCATTGGCATTCGACAAAAGCAATGATGTTCGTGATTCTGCACAACTTCTAATTTTCATTAGTGGACAAATGATTCTTTTGAAGTCATAGAGGAGCTTGCTGCACTGAAAAGCATCAAAGGAACAACTACAGGAGAGGATATCTATGAGAAAGTTTGCCAAACTATGAACGATTTGGAGATGGACTGGGGTAAACTATTCAGTGTGACAACTGATGGTGCTCCTAGCATGGTGGGGGCCGTGAAAGGAGTGGTTGCACGCATTAACAAAGAGATGGACAAACACAACCATTCGCATCCAATAGCCATACACCGCATCAATCCACCAACAAGCCCTGTGTTGTAAATCACTGAAGCTGGACTCTGTCATGAAAACTGTGGTTTCTTGTGTTAACTTCATTAGAGCTCGTGCACTAAACCACAGACAGTGTCAGGAATTTCTGTCTGAGCTAAATGTTGCCTATGAAGATATTCTGTACCACACAGAAGTCCGTTGGCTGAGTCGAGGGACAGTTTTAAAACGATTTTATGACTGACTTCCACAGGTTTATGATTTTGTGCTTTCTAAAAACAAAGAAGTACCAGAGCTCAAAGATGCAGAATGGAAATGGCACCTTGCGTTCCTGACAGATGTAACAGAGCTACTCAGCAATTTCAGTGTCCAGCTTCAAGGAAAGGGGAAGCTCATCTGTGATACATATTCACATGTGAAAGCATTTCAAGTCAAATTAGACCTGCTCATTAACCAAGTAAAGGAGGAAAACTTCTGCCATCTCCCCACAACTCAAAACCTGTCTGCAGAAAAACCAGCAGTTGCATTCCCAAACAAAACATGTATGGATGTACTAAAATGTTGCAAAAGGAGTTTCAAATTAAAGAGCTTTGTCTCCATGAACAGGACATACAGCTTTTCCGGAACCCATTTTCTGTTGACATTGAAACTGTTGATCCGATTTACCAAATGGAATTGGCCGAACTACAGACTTGTGACTCGCTGAAAGATGCATTCAAATCAAGCAGCCTTACTAATTTCTATGCATCTCTCCCCTCAGAGACATATCATAACCTCAGGAACCATGCACTCCAAATTGCAACCATCTTTGGCAGCACCTATGTCTGTGAGCAGACTTTTTCCCAAATGAAACATCTGAAATCTCCAATCAGATCCAGACTAACTGATGAACACTTGCATCACTTGTGACGACTGGCAGTGACAAATATGGAACCTAACATTGACCATCTCATTAGCCAAAAGCAGGCCCATAGTTCACATTGAAATATTAGTTTTTGTTGATTACAATTGTTCTTCATTTTAAATATTGCATTCTTTTTCCTGGTTTTTGTGCACTACTACAAATAAGATATGTGCAGTGTGCATAGGAATTCGTTCATTTTTTTCCAAACTGTAGTCCGGCCCCTGACAGTGTCTGAGGGACAGTGAACCGGCCCCCTGTTTAAAAATTTTCAGGACCCCTGCACTAAAACATTATATGTCCTGAAGATAGATCCTTAAGGGCAATAATTGTAGGCATCAGTTCATTAGCAAGTATGATCAATATGGGTTATCAAAAGCATTTTTCATGAATAACGAATAGAACAAATTACTAAACCAATAAAAGAAGTATCTAAGATCTACAGCAGGTTGATCTATGTGATATAGTGTAAGAAACTATGGACTAGGGTATTGTTTATTAAGATTTATGTTAAGCCCAATGTAAAGATTAGGCAACAAAAGATAAGATAACCGCCAGGTGTCCAGGATGCCGCTTGTGAAAGATAAGATAACCACCAGGTGTCCAGGATGCCGCTTGTGCATATGAATGAAGGGTCAACACCTCCACTACTTCATGAACACGAAAGTAAAAAAAGTATAAAAAGGGACTGTTTGAACTGCTCAGTACGGCAGTTGGCGAAGCGCAGACTCCCCTGCCGTCCAGCGCTGTCTTTGCTCGTATTCTACTTGCTGTAATTAATAAAAAATTTTAATTGGATTATGATCTATTGTGGTCTCAATTTATAACATATAGTATTTCATTAACATAATTAAAAGCAGATTTATAACTGCAGATTTATAAAAGCAGATTTTTTTTAAAAAAAAATTAGTCAGAATGAGTTTGGTACAATGCTCCAATGCTCTGGGCTATGCTCTGTTTGTGTTGAGAAAGGAATGTACTCTGAATAATTAGAAAAAGTTCCACTGAATGTACTCTGAATAATTAGAAAAGATGAGCGGGCAGCTGAAGGAGATAAGGAGACCATCAAGTCAGGAAATCATTGAACAAAGAAAATTGAAAGGTCTATTCCACCTAGATGCGACCTATAGTGAATGAAATGAATAGGCGTCAAAATCGAATGAATATGTATGTAAGATGTTATGTAAGCTTTCACGAAAACTGTATAAAATACTTAACTTTTCACTGAAAACTTGGGAGCCAGTTTTTCCAGTGCGAACCGGCTAGCTCCCCAACATTGCACAAAATAAACACCTTTGCTGCTTAAAACCAAAATTTGTCTTTGAGCAGTTACTCTGTGCCGTTCTGGCATCACTTTGTCTAAATGAGACCAGAAATACTCTGCTGCTGCTTGCAGAAAGCTTGTGCCCTGGCTGGCAAAATGTCAGGTGAAATTAGACTATGCAATGCAGAAACTGTTATTTTAGATGTGATACACTCCCTTTAGAAATCTTGCTGATTACACACAGACTGTGTAAATGAATGATGAATGATGTACCACTTATCTATAGGATGATGTACTTATGTTTATCTAAAAGTTGGGAAACGTCCAAGGACCCTTATTGCTAACATGACGGATGTAATAATTGCTAAGTCCTTGGATTTGTCATCTTTAAAAAGGCTATCTGGTCCTAAGTTCCTGTTGTTTATACAACATGGCAAAGACAAGGACTGAAATCATGGTCACTAGTTTAGTGAGATATGTGAATGAGTTCCTGGAATTGTAATGAATATGTAAACGATTTCCTGGAAAATTAATGAATAGGTATGAGTTGCTTGTATAAAGAGGGGACTGAAAAATCCCCTTGGTGTGCATGACTTTGGTGGAGCGACCCCCCATGCACCCAGCACTGCCGAATAAAGATAACCTCCGCTCACTCGAATATTGGTGACTGATTCTTTAAATCAGTAATTATAGTCACTCATTAATTATACTTTATTAGAATGACAAAGTGTCAGCGTTGGTGAGAAATTTAACCCACCCAGTATTAAATGAGTACAACTCAAGTACACTTGTAGGATCATCATCACTTGAAAAAACAACACAGGGGAATGTGTAAGGTACTGTAAGAAATGGTCCAGCAATTCGTGTCAATAGAGGGGTTAAAAGGTAAATATTGGGACAAGGATCTAGGGGACAGAAGAACAAAGGAGTTTCAAAATGACTGTTAACTATTGCAGGGGATGCTACACAAGTCTCTGACATCCAGCCAAGAGATTACCAAATAAGGAAGAAAAGGAAACTGAAGGACGACTGGAGGACAAAGCCTGGGAGGAAGACTGTGAGCCTTCAGCCCAAGAAACTAATTGTAATAACCCTGCCTTTCTTAGAAGTAGTGATGAATATGTATTAACTTAGGAACATAAAAACCAGCCCGCCCAATGTAACACCTGTGCCCTGACTCCCAGAGCACCCAGTGCTGTTTACTTGCCTTTTATTAACCCCATAAATAAATCATATAAAACTAAAAATTGACTCAGAATTTATAACAGTACATAATATAGGGGTTTTCCACACACACAGAGATTAAAATAACTCAGTATTTAAAATATTTTCTCTTCTTTGGGAAGAGAAATCCTGTGAGTTTTAATATTTTGTGTTGACAAAGAAATGTAAAGGTTGCTATTAGATTTTCACTGGAAGCTTCCACTGTCTTGCCTTACAGTGGCATTCTTTTTCTTTTTTTTCATATGAACCACAAGACATTTTAAGTCTGGCACACTTAATTTTCTAAGGAAATGACACTAAAATGAGAACTCTTATTAGATGTTAACCAACTGACTTATGCCTGATGATAGTAGTACAAATGCACAAGAAGATTCTTTCTTAACTTAAGAAAAAAGTACTTACCTATGGAGAAAAGGAATAATAAATAATGTTGGGGCTGATCCTGCCTTCATTGGGATCAAGAACAAAATTCTGACTGATTTCCAACAGAAGCAATTTCAGATATAAGACTTTTCTTTCTACAAATTCAGTATATATTTGAAGACTCCAGCAAAGAAAAAGCAGGTCTGTGTATGCCAGACTAGTCAAATCAGCTGTATTTGCCAGTTTGGGCATACTTTTTAAATTAGTGATTGTGGTCCTTACTGCATTTTTTCAGATGGCTACATTTCTACAAAGCTACATTACTGTGTAGTTCATAAAACAAAATAACCTAAAAAGAGCACATTTAATAATATGAATATATTAAATTATACAAATATATAAAATAAAGTAACATATAAGGAATATACATAATATGAATAGCAAACTCAGCCATGTAAATGAATCCAAACTGCACAAAACTTAGAAAGGAAAATGTCTGTTTTCTATACAAATTATATAATTTCTTCTTATTAGTTGACATCAGAAAGTCTTTCACCTTGCCTTTTTTGAAAAGTTTTTGATTTACGGCTTTTATTTTGGGTCCTTTGTGAATCCTCACAAATAAGCAGATATTGCATATTGTTCCAACATGCTCCCTCACAGGAAAATTGCTTCCCTTGCACATAACACTAAAATCAATTTTTTGGAAAAAAAAAAAAAAAGAAAAAGAAAAAAGATCAATGACCTGATCATGCAAGTTCTCCTCATATAACCTTTACTGAACAGCCACTGTAAACCTGGCTACTCACATGAGTTTAGAAGACTGGACCACTTCACACCTGCTTTTCACTTCAAATTTGGATAACCAGGATAAATTTATGGAATTAAGCTATCAGAAGTTCCTCTCAGCACAACAGTTGTATACTCCTCTACAGCTCCATATTTCTGTTTGGGCTTGATCATTTTTAGCCAATGTTTTGACCCATTTTACTTCTCCCCTTACGCTTATGCTGCTGCAAGGAATGGGAAGCAGTCTCTGAATACAACTCCTATCAAACCTACATATCAAATTAGAATAGCAAGCCATAGGAACATAGCAGAAACTAGTGAGAATACATGGTCTTTCAGTTTTAAATCTTTTTAATATTCTGTTCCACACCAGAGAGGATTTAATGGTTTCTTAAATGGCTCCAGGACCACTGAATGAGCAAACTTATCTAAAAGAAAAGACATTTACTTGAAAGAATCTTTGTAATAAATATTGATCTATCATATCAGTAGATCATTCTGGAGCCACAGCAATCACTCCTTGCCTAATTAAACTGTGCTAATATGAAAATGCAGGCCAAGCCCATAAGGCACAACAGATCTCTCAGAGTGCCTGGAAACCATAGGCCTTTTGGAAGAGAGGTGCTTATGCTCTGTCTGCATGCTAATGAACTCCACCAGATCATAATTCATACAGATGGAATTTAAATTCTCTTCCACAAGTTCATCCTTAAAGTCTTCTAATTAACCCTCTGCCATGAGATAAGCAGCCATGCAGAGATGGGGATGGCATAGCAGAGGTGCCAAAGACTCCTCCTTGCCATTTCTCTTCCCCCAGGATTTGAAGGTTGTGTCAGTCACTAATCCAAGCTCTGAGGGGAAATCAAAATGTCATTTATTTCATATCCCCATGGCATTTTAACTTTTACCCTTTAAGTATTTCTGCATTTAGGACTGGCAAAAAGGTTGTAGTAATCATAAAGCACACATATTTCCACAAACATGCAGCAACGCTTAAAAGCATTTCAGTCCCACTTGAATCTTTGTTAGAGATAGTAGACAATATTTCACCAGCTTGGCTTATGCCATGCACAAACACTCAGCTTCCTACAGGGGTTTAGGTCTAATGGAAGTCAGCTGATTTATAGCCAACTCCAGCATCACCCAAACTAGCAAGGAAACCATCCAAGAGAATTTCTGGGATTTATTTCAGATGGTGCCACAGCAGCTCAGCAATGCTGCATTTCATTTTATGTGGAACCCTGTTACAAACTATAACCAATTCCCTCAAACTATCTATAGATGGGAGCTAGAAAATTGCAATTCTTCAACAGCACTCCAATATTGCCCTAATATATAATGGGGTATATCAAAAGGTTTTGTCCATGAAAATGTATGTAGGTGTTCAGTTTCATAAAATGGTCCTCACTTTTTTTTTTTTTAAAAAAAATCAGAAATCTGAAGGAGTTATACAAATTGGCAAATGACTAATCTCAGCTTTTCATCTTTTATGTTATTTTCAAATCAAGTTCAGTGATCCCTGTAGTGATTACTTTCTGACATCTGGCTGGTGGCTTATTTGAAGAGAGTTGGTGGCCTCATTTTGAATTCTATTGAAGACCACACTGCATAAATCACTGACATTAGATTCCCTACTAGCACAATTGGCAGAGCAGTCCTTGATGGGAAGCTGAAGCAAGACAAAAAAAAAAATTAAATGTCATTACATCTCTGCAACTGAATAATCCAGATCAAAGTTTGTCCACAACATCTGAGTTTGACAGTCACAGTCTTTATGTAGTTGAGGGGCAAAGCTAAGAACTAAACTTTAGGTCTCTTGATTTAGGATATATCATTTGCTCTACAGTCACTTAGAAAGCCATGAATTTTTTTTCCATCCCTAATAAAAGCAAAAGGCCACAATGAGATTTAACTTCTATAAACAAGTATTTTTAGGTAGACAATACTGAAATGCTTTGTCAAACTACAAGCTACTGTATTCCTATATTCCCAACAGACAGTCATACCACAGATTGAGACAGGGGAAAAAACCTGAGATATACTAAACCTGACAAGTGAGTCAGAGTCTACTTGCTTAGGTCTCAGGTCTTTTATTTCATGCTGTACTCTAAATTCAGCAAGGGAGAGGAGGAACTACTATATGTCTTGGTGTGGTTATATCACAGCTTCAAAAAAGGGGAAGCTCAGGTCTGTTAGAGGCATTCTGAGAATACAGAGAATAAATTATATGTAAGGCTGATTTAACAAGTATTTCCTCAGATATATCTACAACATTAATTTATACACAAATATAGCCATATGTATAATTGTCTTGCTTTTTTCCCTACTGGCTTTGCAGAGTTAATGGTTAATGTAATGTTAAGCATTTTCATAAATTATCACTATCTGTGGTCTTCAAACTGAGAGCTCTCACCCTGCCTGAGCTATAGTCTGCTTCTATGAGAGATCTGAAGTTTGCTGAGCTCATTTCACATTGAGGGATTTGTCTTTCAAAGTCAAAAGATCTGAATTGTCTGAAATATAAAATCCAAGCAAGATCTCAGAGCAAAATAGAAACATATGTATCACATTAAGTACTATGACCTAAAAACAGTAAAAAAGTATTCATACCAGTTTTAGTATGTGCTTGTTTACTGCACAGCAATGAGTATGGGCATTGAGAATGCTATCTACTGGCAAAAAAGCATGAGTGCGCATAATTCCATGGCAGGCTATTTCCAAAAAAGGGAAAGGGTAAGAAAATGATGAGGGTTGTTAGTTTGGTGGGTTTTGATGTGTTTTTTTTTAATTGCTCATTTCACTTGTTTTTTTTTTTTTTTAAATCAAGTAGTTGTAATTTCATGATATGATGCTGAATTTTATGCATAAACTTTGCTGGGAATGAGTTTTGAACCCGATTAATATTATTACACATTAATTTTGTAGCAGAAAAGTGTAACATTTGAAAATAGTAACAATTTTAAAGACATCAGAGATAATGAGAAAATATTAATAGAGCTGCAAGCCTGAAATTCCTTTTACTTTCCTATGATGCCTCTTATTTCACAGAATCTAAAAAAAAACATCTCAAGACTTCTTTAAATATTTGGTGAGAATAACCAGTGTCTAAGCTTTTGACACTAAAATATGCAAAAGCATCAAACTTGGCAGTGAAACTGTTATGCTGTCAGCTATAGCAACCCTGATTCCAAGCTTTACACAGCCAATTCATGATTTACTCACAAATAGTCATCTTAGTGGAGAAGATCTGTTCTATTAACTCCACTTAGAAAGCAATAACTGTTGTCATAGCACTATGGCAAGGCAGAAAGGCAGATCCACTTAAGCTATATCTCTGCTGGTTTGAAAATATTTTATTTTTTTTTTGCAATTCTTGATGAGATATTTTTATGATGTCCAGTGCACACTTAGCCAACAACCAGGTTACCTAGACTATCTAATGAAAAACAGTTGGCCTAAAACTGAACCAATATTCTCTGAGAGTGTCCCATCTTTTCAAGTAACAGATGTGGAGTAATATTTGGTAGGGAATACATTACTAATATTTGGTGGGAGAATATTACAGGGAGTAATATTTGATGTGTTTCAGAAAGGACTTTATGCAATGACCAGATTAGATTTAGACCAAAGTAACAATCACTGACAGAGAGACAGGAATCTGCTCAAAAGGAAGACCAAAAAAAACCCCAGTGGAAGTGCCAGAAGTAGCCTCCAAAGTATTTAATAGCAGAAGGAAGCCAGGAGTAGTAGTAGACAACTATAAAACATAATTTGGGAGCAGACATCCCTGATCACAGCTTTTTCTTAACTCATCTCTTAAAATTAAAATTCCTTTCTTGATAGCTACAGCATGGTTCCAAGAAAGGGAGCAAGCCTGGAAGTGACAGTACTGACAAGGTACCATTCACATTTTACTGTTAAATCACCTTGACTTACCGTGACATATAGGAAGACTGCAGGACGAAAAGCAACAGGGAAAGGAAGAAGAGGAAGTGTCATCTGGGATGAATACAAGCTTCTCTAAGTCTTGAAAACATTTAATATCAAAACTCAGCATTTCACTCATTTTAGGAAAGTAGAAGGGAATAGGATACAACTTCTAAAATAAGCTGAAGAAATAACAAAAATCAGAAAAATGGGAAAAATAGTTTCAGATGTCAGTGTCACAGAATAAAGTCTTTGATCTATGTTTTGTCCTTGCAGAGACACCAAAGCTGTCTCTGAAACATGGCAGTAGGACCCTGTCAACACAGTGCTGTGGCAAAGCTACATACCAATGTGATGAGAAAGACAATTCCTCCTGATGGTCTTCTCAGAAACCCCATCACCAATGTGTTCATTCTGCTCTCTGGGACTGAAGTCTGGGGCTGCACTGTCCTGGGTAGAGGTACCAGCTCATCTGGCGCTGGTAGGGTAGCTCTACATAGGGCTGCCTTGCACCACTACTCTTTCACTTCTGATAGTGAAAAAAAAGCTTTTAGAGTGGCCCCTTCTTTTAAAGTCATCCCTGCTTTTTTGTGACTACAAGTCAAGACAAGAAGGGAGAAAGTGTTACCATGCCAGCACTGAGCATTGCCCTGGGCTGAACACACCACAATAACTACCACATCCCTGGAAAGCAGCAGGCACTGTATTAAAAATCTCATTTGACTCTCAGAGTACTTAGGAAGGCCTGAAAAGCACAGGAGGACACAGGTAATTTCAGAGATGCCCAGCTGTGTCCAACATCAGCAGGGAAAAAGAATCAAGTTCAGAATGGACTGAAAGTGAGAAGAACATCAACTCTGCAAATCTAAAACATGCTGTGGGAAACTAAGAGAAGTAGAGACCTGTAAAACAAAGTAAAACTCTAAGATTCTTCCAGATTCTCTGCAAGAAACTGATTCCTTGGCCTGGAATTTGCTTTTAGATTAAACTAATTACAGAGGGAGCACGCAGGCCATGAAACAATCCAGAGGTCAAAACTACACCTTTTTAGGTAAGTGTTTGTGTGAGACCATATTGTGAGTTGACTGTCTCAAAGCTCCGAACTCAGCAATTGTGGACCAGACAAGGAGCAAACAGCCACCCAAAACCAGACATCGGCCAGGGTCAAAGAACAGTCATGTTGTATTGGGGGACACATCCAGACATGACTGACCACCTCAGCCTGCCAAAGCATGCACAGTCCATAGCAAACGACCACACAGCCATCATGTGTGCCCCTCAGAACCAGCGTGCCAAGACTGGGAGCATGCATGGACATGCAGTACATGCCATTGTCCAGGAAACAGTCTCTCCAAATACCTTATAAAAGACTGCACCATCGAACAGTAAGGGACACGATTCAGAGACCACCACCACCAATGGACAAGGAAACTACAACAGGATGCCACTGGATCCATAGTGGTGACTATCTCTTCCAACTCTATCCCAACTGCTTGCTAGGTTTCCTTCTTTTCTATTCTTTCGTCCCTTTCCTATTGCTATTTTCTTATGAACACTTTGTTTCAATAAACTTTCCTGATTGGCGGCATTTGACCTCATTTGAGTCTTCATCTCACTCCAGGTGTAACATCAGACCTCCCCAGCTCAGGCTGTCCCAGATCAGAATAGTATAGCTTTAAAGCATGATTGTATTATACTATTCAACGGACTGAAAAGTCTATACTGTTCAAGGAAATCAGAATGCTTTGCATCTCCTCTTTCCTGTGATCACGGTCAATAAATGGTTGTGAAGTACCCACACCCATTAGCATAGCCCAGTAAATGGGTTTCCCCCACTGTAGCAAGGCAACAGCTCCTCTTAACAGATTAATACTCCTGTTCAGCATGAAATGAGAATGTCAGCAAGGTATCTTTCCAATCTTAATTTTGTCTTGTATCAGTAACTGGGTTTGAATCATAAACAGACTAATCCCAACCAGTAGAACAGCCAGAAACCAGAAAAGTCATGTCCTTACATTTATGAGTCTATGCACACAGACTCCACGCAGACAGCATGCAAACCCAGGTCATCAGGAGCACTGGCTTTTCTTCTCAACTCTAGGAACAGATTGCAACCAGCGACTACAAGCCAAAAGTACCCATCATGTCTTTTTGGTGGGACCATCCTGGGGGTTTGATGCAAAAGCATGGATCTCTTCCAGAACTAGCCAGCTTTCTATTTGTGACTTACTGACTGAAGTGCATATCTTCCCTACCTACTCATATGGACTATGAGGTACTACAGGATACTCCCAGCAGTCTACAGACAGGAGCACCTGGATCTGGAGGTAGCACTAATGCATCTCTTGCAATGCTTTCTGCATTTGTTTCTGCAAGGTAGATGATGGCTGGAGCTCCCCATGCTGTTGTGAGACTGATGGCACAAGTTAGTGGCACCTCTCATGCTACATTTGGCAACAGGGATGAACATCTGTTCCTCATTACACTCAGTCTAGAGACAAGGAGTGTCTAAACTCTTCTGCCCAGTGAAGGCTGGATCTGGTCCTATTACTGAATACAATGGTAGGCAAATCACTGTGAATAAAGCACCATTTTTATGCAAGAAATAGAAGTTAAAATTTTCCCTTTCTCCCTCTTTATGTGAACATTTGGTCCTTGTTCTACCTTAAAAATACTAGATAATATTTCCTCCAATGTTTAAGGCTCAATCCAAAGCCCAATCTCGTTATTTCAGTGGCCTTTGGATCAAGTCTTTTTTTATTATAAAGTCCAATTACAAATATTTAATATTTCTCTCAAGTCATTGATAAACAGTACCAGAAAGTAACAGAAAATTCAGGAAATTCAAAAAGACAAATCTTAAAAAGAAAAACAGACATCTGAGAAAAATGTTGCCCATGACAACCAGAAACTAGATGAAAAAAATGACAATTATGTTCTAGTTACACTTTTATTATAAATTCATGATGGAAGAGATGAGAGGTAGGTCAACTGTAAATGATACTGGACAAGGGTAAAAAATAAGATATTGTTTACATCTGCAGTTTCAGACAACCAACACAGACAAAATGTTACCAAAGAAAGACTGAGGAGTCTTGTAAGGGACAAATTAAGAAGTATAAGTCTGCAAGTATTTCTTAAATAACCCTTAACAAAGTAACCCTTGTGAATATACAACTAGGTATGCTGAATTATCCTTCAAATAAAGAGGAATGGGGATTCAAATTTCACAATGGAGTTAAAATTCTGTTGTTACTTACCACTAACTTAATCCCATGCCTGTGATAACTGCCTCACACAGGTCAAAAATCTGTTCCTGTAAAACATGGGCTATTCTAAGAGAACTGAACTCATTGTATACACTTGTGATACAAGGCATATAAAAATAGCCTCTGAGTCATTTTGCTGATTCATACTAACAGCTTAGCATCATGCAGGTACTGGTGTTTTGACAAAAATGTAAATTCATGCTAATTTTCTTTGAGATCATTCCTAAAAAAGCAGAAATGGAAGTCAGTACCAGAATTATTATCACACAAGCGCAACAATTTATTATCTGAAAAAAGATAGTTACTTATTATCCCATCTCTGGAATTTTGATTAGTACTAAGAAAGGAGAGCTTTGACAATTCATCTATCCAAATTTATAGGCTGTTGCACTGTAATCCTTCCTGAGCCACCAAATTCCTAGCATCCCACAACTACAACAAAATAAAAGCTTGCAAGTGGATGAGTGCACCGCATGTGCTCCCCTGCCAATTGTCCTTGCAAGGACACCCAGACTTCCCTGCCTTTGTGCTGCTGCGCAGCCCTGTCACTGCAACCTTGCACCGCTCACAGCAACAACCTACGGGAACACCAAACAGCCACAGCAGCATAAGTCAGCTCAATTCCCTATTCAAGTCCTATTCTGTATCCATTTTCATTCTGCCAAGACAGAAATACTTTAAGACACAAAAAAAAGTCTGGTAGCCAACTAAAACTAACTTCTCCCAACATATAACGAGCTAAAGTCATAGAATCATTTAGGTTGGAAAAGAAACTTAAGATCAATGAGTCCAACCCTTAACCTAATACTGCCAAGTCCACCATGTCCCTAAGCACCACATACAGACATCTTTTAAATACCTCCAGGGATAGTGACTCAATCACTTCCCTGGGCAGCCTGTTCCAAGGCTTGACCACCCTTTCAGTGAAGAAATGTTTCCTAATATCCAATCTAAACCTCCCCTGGCACAACTTGAGGCTGTATCCCCTCATCCTATCACTTGTTACTTGGGAGAAGTGACTGACTCCCACCTGTCTACAACCTTCTTTCAAGTAGCTGTAGAGGGCAATAAGGTCTCCCCTGAGCCTCCTTTTCTCCAGACTAAACAACCCCAGTTCCCTCAGCAACTCCTCAGAAGACTTGTGCTCTAGACCCTTCACCAGCTTCATTGCCCTTCTTGGACATGCTCCGATACCTCAACATCCCTCTTAAAATGAGGGGCCCAAACTTGAACGCAGTATTCAAGGTGTGGCCTCACCAGTGCCGAGTACAGGGGGACAATCACTTCCCTTGTCCTGCTGGCCACACTGTTTCTGATACAAGCCAGGATGCTATTGGCCTTCTTGGCTACCTGGACACACTGCTGGCACATATTCAGCTGGACGTCATCCAGCACCCCAAGGTCCTTTCCCTCCAGGAAGCTTTCCAGCCACTCTTCCCCAAGCCTGTAGCATTGCATGGGGTTGTTGTGACCCAAGTGCAGGACCTGGCCCTTCTCCTTGTTGAACCTCATACAACAGGCCTCAACCCATCAATCCAGCCTGTCCATATCCCTCTGCAGAGCCTTCCTACCCTCAAGCAAATCGACACTCCTGTCCCACTTGGTGTCATCTACAAACTTACTGAGGGTGCACTCAATCCCCTTGTCCATATCATTGATAAAGATATTAAACAGAACTGGCCCCAATACTGAGCCCTGAGGAACACTACTTGTGACTGGCTGCCAACTGGATTTAACTCCATCCACCATCACTCTTTGGGCCTGGCCATCCAGCCAGTTTTTAACACAGCAAAGAACATGCCCATGTAAGCCATGAGCAGCCAGTTTCTCCAGGAGACTGTGGTGGGAAATGGTGTCAAAGGCTTTACTAAGGTCCAGGTAAACATCCACAGCCTTTCCCTCATCCACTAAGCAGGTCACCTTGTCATAGAAGGAGATGAGGTTAGTCAAGCAGGACCTGCCTCTCATAAACCCATGCTTACTGGGCCTGATCACCTGGTTGTCCTGCACATGCTGTCTGATGTCACTCAAGATGATCTGCTGCATAACCTTCCCCAGCACCAAGGTCAGACTAACAGGCCTGTAGTTCCCTGGATCCTCCTCCTTCCAGCCCTTCTTGCAGATGGGTGTTATATCTGCTAACCTCCAGTCAGCTGGGACCTCCCTGGTTAGCCAGGACTGCTGATAAATGACTCTACTCAATATCTATTCCAGCTATCACAGTCTCTAATAGCTGTAGAATCATATTTATGTTGCCCAGAAATGTGCATACCAGACTACTGAGTCTTTAAGCTGAATTAATTCCTAGGCACTTAGTAATGGTGCTTAGATACTAGTTGAGAAATCTGGCCTTGACTTCTTAGCTCTTTTTTTGTGTGTCTTCCATTGGAAGTGATAAGTTTTGCTCAAGTACCTATGTCCTCTTACTTGACAAATTTTGATTAACTGCAGTTTTCAGTAAGATAGCACTAAAATCATGCCCTTGAGGATTTTATCAGCAACTCCATGAGCTGACATTGCAAGTTACTAGGCATGATATTAACTGGGCATAGATTTGCTTTGACAAAAGCAATGGGACTATGCATCATTTTGGCAAACTATGGAGTTATGGGTATTGATGACCAAAATTCCAAGACACTAACAATCCTTAATTGTAACTTTTGAACTTATAACTTTCAGAATTAAATCTGCCAAGGCTTTTTGGGGTAATGACAGTTTGAAAGAACAATAAACTTCTCTAGGGAGCCCGAAGGTGGGAAGCCCACTGCCACTGCTGAGGCAAGCAGCTGTCGCAGAGACACTAAACACATCTTGCACTTTGCCAAAGTCCTCCCAGGCCACATGCAGGCTAGTGAAAATAAAGTCTTGGGCACAGGTAAAGAAAGACTCAGTCAAGCCAGTACAGTCACCGACCACTGACTTATGGGCAACAAGAGACCTTTTGGTACTGCTCAGATAGGAAACATGCCTTCCACAGATACACATTCTTCATAGCAACAGGACAAAATACAAAGCAGCCACAGTGCATTGCTTGAGCAGTATTTCTTAGATTTGGGGTGACTAGCTACTGCACAGCTATTGAAATAAACCAGATTTTAATCTATACAAGGACCTGAATATACACCAGTGAAACAGTCAAGTGAGTAAGAGTCGGTCTAAAGAGAATGATATTGTCTCAACATTGCTAACAGAGACCTGGAGATGCAATGTGGTCCTCATGGACACCGAGACCCAGTGACCCTGAAGGAGAACTGCATGGTACAAGGAGTACTATGCCACTCCCTGATACCCGGCACTGGAAGGAACAACTACGATAAGGCCACATAACAACTGTCCAGAAGATGAATCACAACTGTTGTCGTAACAATGAACCAGAACAAGCGTGATAACCTTGCTCAAGAAGGCGGAGACTGACAACATTCCATGGGCCAGAGGAGGAGCAACGTGTGTTGCTCGGCATAAAAGATGACTCCTTAGCAACCGAATTTTGGAGATCTTCCCCACCAAGGATCACGACGATAGGAAGGACAGGCAGGATGCTGCTTGGACCTGGGACCATAGGGATGCCTTGGACCCATGGTGGTAGCTATAATCCTCTTTCCTTTTCTTTTTACTTTAGCTTTTCTTCACTTTCTGTCTTTCTACCTATCGCATGCCGCTTTATGGGCAAACAATAAAATTGTGCTGTTTGATTGAAGCATAACCCCTTGGCGTGGTCACCTTGATTTTTTTTGCGCTTTGAGATCATAGTAAACAAACCAACACAAGTCCACTGAGTGGACTGTGACAAAGTGTCCCCAGGTGGAAGCTGAGGGACAAAATGGCAGATGTAGGAGTCTTGCAGAAGGGCCCTCAATGGCTTCATTGACACACAAAATCCTTTTACTCCATCTTTTGTGAAGCAGGATATTCAGCTTTATGCAGTTGAAACATATTTTTTTTAAAAAATAAGATTGGTAGCAACAGCTGCAATTTCAACAGAGGTCTTTCCAAGACTCTCCACTTGGTCTGCCTCACTACCAGATACACAGTTCCTTTTTCAGCTTGTACATGTTACAACTTGTTTGATTTTTTTGTCCTTGTAAGGTTAACATAAGATGGAAGTTATCAACAGTACATGACAGAGAAAACAGAGGCAAGTGCTGGAGTACCAATTTTAAGTCATGCTGCCTGTTGTCTTGGCAACCAGTTAATAAGCTCTGTTACTCATTTTTCACCAGCACCTGACGACGTCTGCAAGATTTGATATTATTAAGGAGTCTCCTAACTCAGTTGCTTTACAAGGTATCAGAAAACATCTGCTGGAATTTCCATTCTGAATCCTGTTTCTCAGGGAATCATAAATCATCCCTAAATTGCCCAGCAGCTGAATATACAATGCACAAATACCACTAATGACAATCCAATCCCTTGATAAGAGCACAAAAAGAGTGTTGAGATCTGATCATGCTCCCTGCAATATCAATATGTACGTTACTATTTGCTACACATGGAAAAGGATTAGACCTCAAATTCCTCAAGTGAAAACACATGAATACTTTGGCTTTGACAGACCTTCTCTTGCATGTCTCCCCTTCAACAGTGCAGGCATATGTCATGGAGACAGGGTTGGCCCTGTTTCCACCAAGCTTCCTTTTGGAGAAAGAGTCCTACCCTTCACATTGCTGCTGCATGTATTCCTCAAGCTGCTTTGAGAAGCATACAAGCATGTACTGAATTGGCACTGCAATTACCATAATAAACATTATAATCAAAAAAGCTTCAGTCAGTAGTCATACCTCACTATACTAGGAGCTGTGCAGACACACTAAATGACTCTACCCTTCTTCAAGAGTAAATTGTCCCTATGTTTGAGTTGCACAAAGAGTTCAGTCTTAAAAGATGGAAAAAAGGCTGTTTAACTAAATCCCACAGACTAACCCATCATCTTGTATGAATACTTTCCTTGAACAACAGGTTACCTAGTTACCCAAATTCCTGAGAATTTCTGAGTTTGGGACCATAATAGAATATGTACTTACAATCCTCTTTAGTATAAATGTTGCCAGTTTGCCTAGTTAAACACTCAAAATTCAACATTTGTTGAACAGAAATGAAACATTCTGAATTTTTTTAAACAAATGGCAAGAAAAAACCCTCCTTTCCTATCAAACAGTAGAGAAGACACAAAGGAGCCTCATGCAGATTCAGCATTAGAGAATCACAGAGGCTAGAAAGATTAAAATATTGTCCTCTCATTTGTGCAGTGGGAATCTGAAGGTGTCAATGAGCTTCTCCACAAAATTTGAGAAATGAAACTGGTCAAGAGGGCTAGTTTTATTCCTGGATGTTCCTGCTTTCCTGGTTTCAGGCTTCCTTAATACTCTTTCAAAGTAGATTTTAGAAGCTTATTGTTTAAAGATTGAGCAGTGCTGAAAAACACAGTCATTACTGCTTGTCATAGAGATGTTGATTAATTCCAATCACATGCAATTAAGCTGCAGTTCAACACAATGACAGACTAAAAATAGGCAAGTCTAGACAAACAAGAAAAAACAACCAAATTCCTAGAAATTTCCTAGAAGATTCTATAATCTTCCTGTTGAAAAAAGAGATGCACAATTTTATTTCATTTATCATATGAAAGCAGAATATTTGCTTTATTTTAATTCATGCAATGCTATCAAGAGGTATCATCTAAACAAGACAGCAAAAAAAACCCCCAAAAAACTAGACACACTGGAATATTTTTGCTAAACAAGAAGCACAAGATTTTTTTTCCTGACATTTAAAAATAAAACACATACACGTTAAAAATAAGTTGCACTGCATATTGCATTACTTAAAGATAAATTCTGCTAATTTCACTTATCAGAATACCCTCTCTGTATAATGAGACAACTGATATCACTGAGAAGTTGAATTGGCTTCATGATATTTAAATTGAAATGAAAGATATGTATTCTAGGCCTGAGTTTACTTTATGTAATTCAGGAACTACTGAGTATTCTTGTATTGGTTCTGTTGTTTTACAAACCAAGGGAAGAATCATAGAGGTATATTTTTTTCTTAAATCTGGCAATGCTTTACTCTCTCTATATATGGGGAGATATGGCAAAATCTGCTATAATCTGTGCTGCAGGAAGAAGAAGACACAAGACATTTTGGTATATTACTCAAGATGATCAGGTGAATGATGTCATGCTAGCAAGATGTCAGGATCTCTTTGTCAACAGTGTATAACTAAACTCAGGAATGTGATGCAGTAGTATGATACAACATTTCATAGCTCTTTCCACCATACTTAAGAGATGTTCCTGAAGCCAGAATTTATAACATTCATCAATACTAGGTTGTAGTAGTCAATGTGCACATGGCCACAATAATTTCACCAATGAAAGCAACCTATACTCCTTGGAGAAGGCTATATATTTTTACATGAAAACCAAGATTAATTTCACACATACTCAGCATTTGTGTTAAAGTAATGAGATGTTAGAAAAATTACCAAATACTTGACTCCCATGCACTCAGAATAAAATCAGTTTTTACACTTCACAAAATTTTGTTGTTTTTTTTTTTAATTTATTTTATGAATCCTCTAAAGGAAAGACAGGCTTTGTTAAAAAAAAAAAAAAAGTATTTTGAATTAAGAAATCTAAAGTGCTGAAGCTGCTAAATGGCAGAACCTGGCTTCGGCCCTTGTATACCCCTAATCCAAGGCTGGTTTAAAACCCAGTCCAGTTAATCAGTGGGGGAATAGAGAAACAATAGATGATCAATTTGTATACACAGGTGCTCTCAGAAACACATGTGTTTCTAGAAAAAAGTAGTATATGTGAATAGGAATTGCTTGTTCAAAGACTAAGTGTGCTTGAAGGATTGTGTGAGTTAAAGCAGGCAGAAGGAAGATCATGATCTGAGGAGGACCTTGGAACCGAGGCAGAGACTGGAACTGAATAGATGAATCAACTGGGACTGGGTCAGATGATGGATTTGCAGAACTGACAAGACCAAAGGAAACTTCTAAAAACTTCAGACATTGACTAATGATTTGATAAGTGTATATAAACTGTGCTGTATCCCTTTGTTCTCTGCCACTCACTGAGGTGGTGGCCCAAATCTGAGTTGTGATTAAAGCAAGCCTAGCATTACCCACATCTGTGTGAGTTTTTCCTTTAACAGGCTTGAAAAGCCACCAGAAGAGAAGATTTAGTCTCATGAGCCCTGTAAAATTCTAATATCTTCATACAAGCCAAAGAAAGTTCCTGTGAGTCAAAGTACACTCTCCACTCCTCAGCTTTTTCATACCAAGAAAGAGTCCAAGCCCTTTGGGAACAAATAACGGGCTTGAGCCACACTCGTACAACAGCCGTGACACCATTTCTGACTCTATCAAACTGTAGAGCTAACCTTTCAGGTTAATTTCTGTATGTGTTCTACCTACCACAGTGAGGAACAGCTTCAGTCTCCAGGACTACTAGATTGGTGCTACATGAACAAACTGTTCAGTCAAAAAGTGAGAGTTTCACTTAATTTTAATGGGGCCCTAAAACTAACATCTATTGCCAAAGTAATCATGGTAATAAAAGTAAACATGAAGCTAACCTAAAAGTCTGATTATTTTAAAGTTTCAGACATTTCCTGTTGTCAGAAAGTTAAAATAAACTATTATTTTCAAGCCATATTTTTAAAAATAGAAAAAAGTATTCATTGTAAAGAATCACAAATGGAAGTGGGCCATCCAATACCTGCAAGTATTTATTAATGCTACTCTTAAAAAATACATACAAAACAAAACTGCCAAACACTTTCAAAAACTCACCTCGAATTTCAGGAGAGAATCGAGCTGAATGGCGAGACACAAAAAGTTTCAGTTCTTGATCCAAGTTGCATTCAGTCAAGTTTGTGTCCCATGATCGGATTCCTAAAATTCAAAATGCAAAACACATCTAGCTTGATATATGAACACTGGAAGTTTTAATTGATTATTTCTCCATTGACATTAATGTTATTTGCATATTTCTAAATTCCAAAATCAGCCTACTTTCCCTTTAAGCCATGCAGCTATCCTTTGCAAGGTGCTGATTACTCAGAAGAAGCACTCTGGACAGGGATCAGTCACAAGCAAGAGGAAATCTGCCTTTCCAAAAGGTAACAATCCTTTAAGGCCTCTGCTTTAGGACTGCTGGTTCCCACATCCTAGCAGTCATGTTATGGGAAGTTATTGATGCCCTGGAATTGAATTTAAAATAGCAATACACTGATTTATAAAACTGAAAAGAGTGAATCACTCCAGGGATACATTAGCTCTATTACAACACCATTGTATTTGTCCGTCCAAGGAAAAAAAGACAGAATCACATAATATGTTCCAAATTAATATTTAAATACTAACTATTAAACTGATGACTTCTTCATTCAAAAGCTTTGAAGCATCCCATATTTTAAATTAAAATTTAAGTGATCTGTTATTTATGAAATATCAAAATTCTAGTTTTGAGATTTTAAAATGCTATGCTTGACCTTTAAAAAAAAAAAAATCACATCACTATTCCCTACCATTTTTCCTCCCAGCTACTTAGAAGGTGAGACGCTTGACACGTACATGATCATAAAATGTATTATTCCAAAATATATTTTTAAGGATTGAAATCTGACCAGGAAAAAAAAATACCATAGCAGCCAAGACAAATTTATAGTTTCCTACCATAAGATTTTGATGACTAAATTTTAAAAAAAACCAACAATACAAAACCACAAAAAGCCCAAAACAAATTAAAAGTAGAACATGTTGCAAGATTTTTCTATAGTTTTCTTGCTTTGATTCGAAAATAACGATCAGGCAGTTGCACTACTGGTAAGTCCAGGTACTGCTGTGATTTTTAACACCAACACACTGCATCAAAAAGAAGCATAGCCAACAGGTCAAGGGAGGTGATTCTCCACCTCCGCTCTCATGACACCCCACCTGGAGTACTACATCCAGCTCTGGGGCCCCCAACAACAGGTCATGGACCTGTTGGAGTGAATCCAGAGGGCCATGAAGAGGATGAGAGGGCTGGAACACCTCTCCTGGAAAGACAGGCTGAGAGAGTTGAGGTTGTTCAGCCTGGAAAAGAGAAGGCTCTGGGGAAACCTTCCAGCAGCCTTCCAATACCTAAAGGGGGCCTACAGGAAAGCTGGAGAGGGACTTTCTACAAGGGCATGTGGTGATAGGACAAGGGGGAATGGATTTAAACTGAAAAAGGGTAGATCTAGATTAGATATTAGGAAGAAATTCTTTACTTGTGAGAGTGGTGAGACACCAGCACAGGTTGCCCTGGGAAGTTGTGGATGCCCCATCCCTGGAAGTGCTCAAGGCCAGGTTGGACAGGGCTTTGAGCAACCTGGTCTAGTGGGAGGTCCCTGCCCATAGCAGGGGGGTTGGAACTGGATGATCTTTAAGGTCCCTTCCAACCCAAACCATTCTATGATTTGACATTTATGGTGATTGGGGGTGGGTGGGGTGGTTTCCTAAAGGAATATCATTGCACTTACACAAATTAGCTTGCAAATGCAGAAGGGATTGGAGATGAGGAAGTGTCTAGTGGCCTGTCCTCACATGTCTGACCACATCTTTGCATGAAAATGTTGAGTTAAATCACTTTGGGGTTTGGTACCTTTTGGAAGAGGCGTGTGGCCAATCCCTTACCATGAGACTTGCACTAAGACTTCTGCTGGTAACTCTGTCAAGATTTCAGGCTGTGAACTTTACTGCCAGTGCTGCCTCTCATGCTTTATTCTCTTTCAAGGTAGCAGTAATGTCAAGCCTCGAACTGGAAGAAGCCATGTTGTAGGGCTTAAGGATGAGGAGGAAAAAGAGGGGGAAGAACAGAGAAACCAGATCTGTGCTGCTAGTCTTGCATTGCAGCTCTAGGTAGGTTCTCCATGCAAATATGAACATCTGTATTTCAAGAGCATGTTCAGGGAGAATTCATCCAGGGCTTTTCCCTGTCAGCATCCTTCTGACAGGCAGGAGCATGCTTCTTACTGGGATATGGTACCAGCTATTAAGTAGATGCCATTTGAAACTAAATACATTTGGAAATACAGTATTGCCTGTGTGTTTCATAACCACTCGAGAAAAAAAACAAACCCTGAACTATAACCAGCCACTTACACTTCCCACTTTATGCATCATTGTTCAGAGGCATAAGCAGTGAGCCTCTTCTGTAAGTCTCCTTATTTTAATTTATCAAAAATCGATTGGCCATATGGTGCATTTTTAGAGCATAGTTTTGGCAGGCAAATATAGCTCAGCAGGCTTTAACATTATCCAGGTGTTGGAATATTTGAGAGCAAGAAAGTAAAGATGATATAATACCACATATGTGCAGCACATATGAAAACTATGACTAGTAAACTGACATTCATCACAAAGGTGAAGTACATTGAATGAACGAGTGCTGAACTTCAAGAAGCTAGAAGATAAACAGCTCACTGGCCTCTGACAGCAAGCTTGTGTGGGCAGACTACAAAGCTTTCCAGAGGTCAATTAAGTAACATGGACTATATGATTCAGCAATACTGCTAATGATAAGATCTGTCCAGCATCCATCTCTAGCTGCTTTTGTCGTGAATCCAAATTTGCAGTAGGTTTAAGATTCTAATTAGGCATAATCAGACTGCTGATCCAGACAATATCCAAAATACAGGACTCAATGTGAAATAATTAAAATAACAACCAGAAAAAGCCTAGACATACCATGCACACAGTAGTCCTAGAAGCTGAAGTTGGGATTTGAATAGAATATCCCAAATCTGCAGCTGCATGATTCAGCAGTCTGGATGCAAAAATTATGCATATACATTATAATATAGTATAATTTATTATATAACCAAATCAGGTTTGGGTAGAACAGAGGTAATTCTGGAATTAAAATCCAAGGTCAATCCAATGATCTATCATTAACAGCATGGAAGTAACTACTGGAAGTATGACTGAACTTGAACTATTTCTTTCTGCACGCTTAGGAGTGCAATGCCACCAGATACAGGACTTGGCAGACAGGGCACACCCAGTGGCATCTGCTGAATCAGTGGAAAAATCTTGAAGCTTCACTCTCTCCTTTTTTGGTGGACAGTGGGTTGGATGTTCCCTTAGCAAAGTGACATCCTAAACGTAATTACTGAAAATGCAGCTTGCCACACCATTCCCTCTTCATGATATATTAAGAAATGATTCTGCATTCCACCAGGTTTCATAGCATCACACCACTGATGTGTTACCAGCAGATGTTTTCTTTGACATGTTGTGCTGCAGTTTAGCGCATGAATCCACACTTTTCAGTGATGGTACTTAGGAGATGTACCAGAGAAGACTGTGAGGCAGAGTTATCAAGAACCCTAAACACATTTAAGGCTTTGTTGAGAATAAATGCTAAAATAATCCATTTTTTCCAAACCACAGCATACTTTTCAATGAGAAGGAGATTAGTCAAGCCCATATTTGCCTCGTACAGATCGAGCTTCAGATTCCCAGCATACTCATCCAGAACAATGCACCTCAAAATTTGATCTAAGGTTTTTTCCTAGCAGGCAAAATCCTAATCAGATTGTCTGACACCAGGAGCAGTGAGGTGATTTCTAATCCAAAATGATAAATAAAAAGGTCAAAGCATTCCCTCTGAACATCTAAAACTGTAAGTGGGTGTTATGCTTAGTGGCAGGAGGTAGCAGCAGCAGAGCTATGCAGCAGCAACTGTACAATAGAAGCTTCAAGAAGAGACTGAAGAGCATTTCTTCAGAGGAAGGATGACATCAAATATCTTGAAGGCATAAGTTATCTAATTGCTCCATAAATTTTAATAATTTAATTAAATGCAACCAATTTACTTATGATGCAACCAAAAAATAAAGAGCATTAGCAAAGCGCAATGCTGAAGAGGCTTTGAATGACAAAGCATCTGTCTCAGTTGTTCTCCCTAGGAGACAATGGTAGCAATAAAGATGAACAGGTCACAGTGAAGCTAGTTAGCTGTGACAAGGCAGCCCTTTACCACAAACAGTCAGGAAAAAAGAATCAAGAGAAATAGCCAACTAAAGCAACATTAGTTGAGAAAACAACAATAGAGGTGAATTAAGTCCTAGCTGGACTGCTGAACCACACCTACATGGCAAGGCTGCTACCAATTCCCCTTTCCAAGGTCTTTTTCTCCCTTCTAACAACGGCAGGTTTCTGTTTTCACCAGCCCAGCCCAGAACAAAAATATATTACAAAATCATGTATCAATTGAGTTTAACAAGCTATAGGGCCCAGCAATAATTTTCTTTGTGCTTCATACAACTATTATGGCAACGATGCTTTTCCCCCCCCTCTCCATGTACACTGCAATCTATTGTATCAGAAACCACATCAAGAATTTATAAAACTCATTTCACTTGTGATAACTTCCTGTATTGCCATCTTAGGAAAAGGACAAATAAACAGTGGGTTATAGCATCCCGTAGCTGGACAATAATGAGGCTGAGCACTCAGGTATTAGTCTTATTACCCATATCTTTTTCTTTATTGAAATATATATATGCATATAAAACTTAGGTCCTGAAAAATTTTCCAGCCAAGAGAAAAGACTCGTTGTCGAAAGTTAGACACAATAGGCACAGCTGCATTCCTGCTCAGGGAGTCTTTGCCACTGAGAAAGAAAACGCCTCGAATCCCGCTGGTTTGGTTTCGCGGTGGGGGTAAAGGGTTTGATGGGGAACAGAGGGAAACGCCGAACAGCCGCCCCCCAGCCCGGCTGCCCCAGCCTCAGACGCAGGTTTTTCTCGGCGACGCAGCTGCCCTTTGTCCGCTCTGGGCTGCCATAGGGACCGCAGTGCGGACTGCGCCACGCCCACCCGCCGCTGTCTCCGGGCAGACGGGCTCAGCGGCGCTGCGGGCGCTCGGCTTCTGCCGCAGCCCCTCCGCACCAACAATGGTGAGGAGGGGGCTTGCCCCATTCCCCGCTACTAGCGGCGGGGAAGACGCTCCTGGGGATGAACAGCGGTGCGCAGTACGCGCCGAGCTGACTGCGGATCTTTGTGCGGGCGACAGCAGGAAGCCGCCGCCGCCAGACGCTGCACGGGGCCCGGTCCGCAGCCGCTGACCGCTGCGGGCGGCTCTCCGGCGCTCCCACCCGACGGAGGGGCTCCGAGTTCGGTGGGGCGGGAGGGGCGTGCGCGCAGACGGGACGACTAGCCCCTCGTAAAATAAAAAGAAACCACAACATCGCAGCTCGTGTGTGTGTGTGTGTGTATGTATGTATATGTATCTGTATCGCCCAGATCATGAGCAAGGGGCAGCCGGGCTCCCCGCCTCGCCGGCCGAGCCCGGACAGCGCCCCCACTCGCCCCGCGCGGAAAGGGAAGAAAAGGGGGGCGGCTGCCTGCCCTCCGCGGCGCCCCGCCGCGGCCGCTTCCGAGGGGAAGGCGTCGGCGGGGTGGGGGCTCCGGGGGGCTGCGGCGCTGCCTGCGGTGGCCCCGCTCCCCACCGCCTCACCTCGCTCGATGTTGGCGATAGCCCGCCGCAGGCGCTCCTCGGTCACCAGCTCGCCGATGACCACCAGCAGGTAAAATTTGCTGTCCAGGAAGCGATGCGAGAGGGAAGTAGGGTTGAGGATGCTACAGGATGGTTCCGAGTCCACTTCCACCACCACCACGGTGGCCATGGCGGGCGCCCTGCTCCTCCCCGCGGCTCCGGGGCGCTGGGGAGGGAAGAAGGGCAGCTCGATGGTGGGTCCGCTAGAGGCGGGGGGTGAGGAGGCGGCATCCCTTTTATACGGAGACGGTGCAGGGCAGGGGCCTGGCGAGGAGGAGGAGCACCAGGAGGAGGAGCAGCAGCAGCAGCAGGAAAAAGAAGAAAAGGAGGAGGAGGGGAAGCCGGCGCATCCCCGCACAGCCACTTTTCCAGCATCCACAGCTGATGTCATCTGCGGCAAATCCTCCCCGCAGCGGCCCCCAGAAGCAGGAAGGACGCTGGTGGCCGACAATGCTCCGAGGGCCGCCGAGAGGGCGGCTTCAGGGTGCGCTCTGGACCGCTGGTGTGATCTCTCCGCTCGCGCTACCCCGGCCGGCGCTGCCCCCGCGGCCCTCACACACGCCCTTCTCCTGTGCCCTCCTGCTGTCTTACCCTGCTGGTTTGGTCGGCCCATGTCCTTTGTTTCCCCAGGGCCTCATTCTGCTGGCTTAGCCATCTCCCGCTCCTCAAGGCCCTCCCAGGGTTTCAGCCTTGAAGCATGGTGGCTGTGCCATGAGGAGCTGCAGGTGATACCTTGGCAAACCTGGTGAGCTCATCTGGGAAAAGCCAGCATCAGGGCTACAGCTGTACCACTGATGCTGGATGTAAAAAGCAGCTCCACTATCCAAGGCCAAGAGTCCAATCTGCATCTTGCTGTAGCACTGCAGCCAAATTTGAGCCATGTTTCCCCCCCTCTGAACTAGCAATCTAAATATTCGTTACCTTTTTTTTTTTGTTTGAAAGCAGTTCATTTAATAATTCAAACATAGGTTTTCTGCACGTATTCAAGGCCCGTGGATATATGATTTACCCCAGAAAAGCACTGTTTCTGGACAAGCTGCTAAAATCCATACTTTGAAGGCTCCAGAAGTTCGAAGGGCTTTAAATAACTAATTTTGACCAGGCTCAAGCAACTCCAGGGAGCAATGGTATCAGAAAACATCTACAATTACCAAAAGAAAGGCTTGATTTCCTTTTGATTACCACATAAAAGTTAGATATCTGCTCCCCAATACTCAGAGACCCACTGAAGAGAGAAATTCAATCACCTCCTAAAAGTGTTTTATCCTCCCCTAAAATGGGATAGAGCAGTCTGAGATAAATCAACCTCTTTAAAGTGTTCCTCTTGCTTTACTGACAGAAACTAGGTGTCACGACGGAGGGAAGACACAGTCACTCAATATGAGTGATCAGCAGACTTCGTTTATTGTCTCTTACAGTCACCTTTTATGCCTTCTTATAATTAGCTCATACATATTACAAAAGTTAAGCTCATTATTGGTTAGTTGCCTAAATACCAAGCCCGCCCCTAGTTTCTCTTCTGTAGTTATCTGTTCCCACCTGCAACATTCTTTTCCCACCGAAATCTTCCTGTTATTGTGTAACAAGGACAGCCAAAGACAGTGTATTTTGCTTTACTTCAGATAAGCTGAGAGCGATGTGCATTTTTGTCCAGCCAGCTGGACTATGTCTATGTGACCCTTTTCAGCTAGCCAGTTATCCACAATTCCCCCGTTTTTATTTTGGGCGACATAGGCCTGGTTGACCATTTTCAATAACAGCGTTTTAACACAGGAAAATACACAGCCAACTTATAAAATCTCAGTTCAGAAGTATAATTCCAGAAATACTTGAAAAATAAAGTTAGCTTGAAGCTTTAATTTAGATGCTCTTTCTGTTCCAGTGATACAAAAAGTTTAAAAACTTCAAAGGTAATTTTAAAGTTCTGAACATGGACTAATGCAAGCTCAAAACCCCAAAAGAAACCAATCTGATGTTTGACTAGGAATATTTGCAAATATTTTAGTGGAAAATCCCTGACCATTAACAATTTTCTGTCCAAATAACAACTGCCCTTATGCAACCAACCAGTCCATACATTTTCTGAAGAATACCTCATTGATATCAAAGAATTAACAAAGGGAAAAAAATTAGTTCTAAGCTATATACATTCATAAGGGGATTTTTCAATAGTTACATACAGATTTACACACTAAGCCATGATGGCTTGTAGGTGATACACACAAGAAGAGTACGTTGCTTATCTGTCTGAATGTATATGCTAAATTTGACAACTATGCCACAAGCCAAGCCTACATGGGTGCTGTGTGTTATGCACGTTCCTTAACAAACAGAAGTATAATAGACAAATTCCCAAGATCTAGTCCCCAACCTATTTATATTATTTTGTAGCCAATTAAGGAAAATAACACAAATGTGCATATCTACATGTGCACACACCTTTTAGTTCAGAACCAATCTGTGATAAAAGGCCTTAGCCTTATGGCATCATCGAATCTTAACGGGTACAGTAATTAAAAATGCAGTCTTACTGTAAGTGCGATTTATGCTGACATTCCCTCAAATGCTAAAAAATCATTAATTCTCTACAATAGCAGTTGACTTCCATAACACTATGTAAGCAAAAGAGGCTTAAGATGGGTTTTCTGAATACTAACAATTTATTTTAGACTGTCTAAACTCAGGTCTTGAAAGATTTCACTCTGCCAGACATAGAAACACTGTTGCACTCCAGTTGTGATATCCCTTTTCCCAAGTTGTCACATGCACATCTCGCTCAAGCAACATTATTGTTAAAGTTTCTCTCTGCTACGTAAAAGCATGTTGCACTTGTAGATATAAAAGACAGCACCCTTACTTAGATTATTACCTTATTACCTCATAACTCTTAGTATACCTTGTATCTCTGATTTCATCACTTCAAAAATTCACCAGAAGCAGATAAAACCACAGCCTCAGATTAAACTACACCTTAACTGCTGATTCAAATAAAGGCATTCTCTTCAGATATGCCTAATGCTTACAAATAGTGTTGGCTGGTTTTGATCAAGAAACTATTATTACAATAACGATCAAAAATAATAATCCCGTTTGCAAAATGCCTTTAAGCCAGCCTCCTAGTCCCAACCAATTTCCACATTCAGAATACTGCATAAATACAGAATACAGAATAAATTATCTCCATCAAGGCAAAAAGGCTTCTCTTTAAGCACAGAGATGTTTGCTAGTTCAAGGCAGAAACCCATTTCTTGTAGGGGACATCTGAAGCACTTTTTTTGGTGGGTTTGTACTCAATTCCGTATTTTTCCTTCAGAAGCTTAAGCTGTTCCTCTTGTTTCAGGAGTGTTTCCAACTCTGATGTGTCGAATAGGTCCGTATTTCCCAAAAATATCATACATTTCCTCCGCTGTGATTTCATACGGCAGGTTCCGAATATAAAGGATCCGATTGACCTCTGGGGGCAGCCAGATGTCAGCTCGCTTGGCCGCTTGCATCGCCATGGCGCCGATCGGAGGGGGGGGGGGTGTGGGGGGGTGCCGCCTTGAAGAGAAACCGCGGCCGGGAAGGGGCCTGCCGGGCTGCGCGCCGCCGCTCGCCGCTGCCGCGGGGGACCCGGATGCTATCCCATACGCTAATAACCCGGGTAATGCCTTTTTACAATCTATGTCCTGAACGCTCCGCTTTTCTAAAAAGCATATGAGCGAATCGTACGTCGCTTGTCTCTCCATACCTTCGTCAGCGCTGTTGCAGCCTTTGCGAGACTTCGGCGACGCGTGGCCGGCGGGACCCTCTGTAGGTGCTCCCGGGCGCGGGGGACTGTGCCCTTCCGCCTCCTGCGCTGCTTTCAGGACCGGTACCCGAATCTCCGTCGAACCGTGGCTCGCAGGTTCAGCCCTCTCTAGGGTCCCTGTTCGGGCGCCATTTGTCGCGACGGAGGGAAGACACAGTCACTCAATATGAGTGATCAGCAGACTTCGTTTATTGTCTCTTACAGTCACCTTTTATGCCTTCTTATAATTAGCTCATACATATTACAAAAGTTAAGCTCATTATTGGTTAGTTGCCTAAATGCCAAGCCCGCCCCTAGTTTCTCTTCTGTAGTTTTCTGTTCCCACCTGCAACATTCTTTTCCCACCAAAATCTTCCTGTTATTGTGTAACAAGGACAGCCAAAGACAGTGTATTTTGCTTTACTTCAGATAAGCTGAGAGCGATGTGCATTTTTGTCCAGCCAGCTGGACTATGTCTATGTGACCCTTTTCAGCTAGCCAGTTATCCACAACTAGGCACTGGTTTACACTAAGCATCTTGTTTATATGGCTAAAGTGCTGTGGGAGAAATTTCAATGTGACCTAGGAAAGGATATAAACTTTTATAGCCTGTTTTTTAAGATAACCTCTGGTCCCACTTTCTCTGTGTACAACTCCTTCCAGTACTGACTGCTCAAATTCCCTGCCTGCTCCTGAGAAACACAGAGGACTTGCCTGGATGAACCAATACATCAGTCCTGTTTTCTTAGGATATGTATTTTGTTTCAGGGCATACTGGACTTACTCTAATTAACATGTCTTATTTATCTAGAGGAACCTACAAAGATTGAAACCCCATTGTTGTAGATGCTGGTTAATATTATATAATGTTATATCTGCCTATAGCACCTAGTGGTTTTAATATGAATAGTTCCTCTGTGTAAATACAGCATTTAGAGCCTTAACTAATAGTGTGATGTATTTGGATGTTGCATCCAAAGTAGAATATTTTTCTGAGCTGCCATTACACTGAAGGTTGTAGACTGCAGACAAACATTTTTACAGCCAGGTCAGGTGGCTGAGATGACACAGTGATAAAGAGCAGTTGTGCTCATTCTTCACTAGAGCTGACAGTGCTAATAGAACAAATGTAATGGCATAGATGCAGAAGAACTAGTAGCGGTTCTAAAGTTGGCAAGGCATTCATGGGTATAGTGTTGCTCTTTGGGTACCCCCATTTGTCTGAGCCCAGCTGTGACTGGTGTTTCGTTTCTTCACTGAGCCTGGCAGTTTCCATGAGATAGTATAGATGTCTACCTAGAAATAATGTCCACTCCTCTGTGGCCATGTCCTATATATGACCCCCGCCCTAATAGTCTGTATTCTAATTATAGATACCCTCAAGACTTGCCACATGGTGCCCACTGGAGGAAGCCAGCTTCTGGCTTCTCCCACTGCAATACATAGCTTTGGGATATGCCTTTATTTCAATCACCAACAAGAGCATCTGGTCTCTGGAGTGTGGAAGGGACTTTCCAAGGAGACTTGCTAACTGGTTATAGAATAGACTGGTAGTGGTTCCCGGACATAAAGGTAAAAAAATTACCTGCCTTACAAGCACAGCAAGTTAAATGCATTACTCTGAGTAACTCATGCCAGTATACAAAATGCATTATATGTGCTTTTTAGCACTTATTTTAAGAAAGAATGAATACATACATAACTGGAAAATTGTCTGTGGATTTGAAAAGTAAAAGGTGAAATGAATGTATTGTGTCAAAGAATAAAATGCTTACATACAGGTAGGTAATACAAATATACTTGAAATAGCCTGCTGAGGTAGTCCTCTATTTTATATTGCTCTGTATAAGAATATGCAGCTAGAACACGGTATGATAAAAGGGGAACTGTTACAGTCAAACTGTATTGTGACGGGAGACATTTCACACATTAAAACCCTAAGGACAAGAAGCTGCCTTGGAAGAAAATGGTCTTGTGCTACAGTCTTTAAGGGAAGCAGACCTCTGCTCTCATGTATTCACAAGCATATGCTGCTTCATCTGAGATGGAAGTCAGACAAGAAAAGATGCTTTAACCTCATGGATGTGTCTCTGAGAAAGCTGTAGGTTCCCAGCTCCATGGTCAGTGTTGACACTATAACTTGCTCTGTTGGAGTCTCACTCCAGTAGTTTTGTTTGTCATCATCTTTCTGTATCTGGAAACCCATTTTTATTCTGCAATATGGAGCATATCAACAGATCCGCTACTGGGTGAAATGTGGAGATATGCTGTATAAAACTGACTCAGTGTCACGTGACCCTCAATGTTTGAAAGTGATACCAGCTTCCTAGCTGCAGCTAAATCACATAGATATGCCACTTCAGTCGATAAAATAGCAAAACACATATGGACTATGGAATATGTCTTTCTGTTTTAAAGAGACAATGATTGATACCCACTACTGTCTGGATTTCTGTTTGCTTTGGTTTGGTTTTGTTCTTTTAGTATGTTTAATACCAAATTGGTATCCCACAATTTAAAATAGTCAAATATTACACATAGAGCTGTATTTTTCTTCCAGATCTGGTATTTTTTTAAAGTAAATAGGAAATTTTAAATAAAGTGCTTGAAGTCTAAAACTAGAACGTACTTCCTGATGGTGTGTGCCATTTGTTACCTACTAATACTCAGGTTTTATTCAAGTCCTATCTTCAAGTTTTAAATGAGGTTTCAGTGATGCACAAACCCTTAGGCTGGCCCTTTGTCCAAGGCAAGATGTCACTCCTAGCATAAAAGAAATACATATCCATGTGCATTACTTCAGACCAATTTAAGAACTTTAATGACAGCAAAGTGGTTCAGAAGGTTCTTACATAGTCTGTCTTCACTGAGTGAAATGTTAATCTGAAGACTGCACAATGAGTCATGAAGTGAGTTCATGAAGTAAGTAGATTTTCATAAGGCAAGGCAATAAGACATAACATTTTAGAGACGAAGCTTTGTCATCCTACACCAGAGATCACAGAATCACATAATAGCTGAGGTTGGAAGGGACCTCTGGAGGTCATCTGGTCCAACTCCCCTGCTCAAGCAGGGCCACTTAGAGCAGGTTGCCCAGGACCATGTCTAGATGGCTTTTGAATATCTCCAAGGAGGGAGACTCCACAACCTCTCTGGGCAACCTGTGCCAGTGCTTGGTCACTCTCACAAGTAAAAAAGTGTTCCTGTAGCATGATGAAGTCAAGAATATGCAACCAATATTATAGCAAATACAATACCATTTTGTACCTCACCTGATGTCTTCCCAGTGTGACCTATCATTACTCTCAGTACTCCCACTCCCTCATATGTGGCCCTAGACTCCTCATTTCCTGCAGTCAGCAACTCTACCATCCCCACATGGTTCAGCCTTTACCTCCCAGACTCACCTCCTTGTGTTGCTCCTTTATGACAACTCAGCAGAGCACGCAGCAGCAGCACAGGCACAGAGGGACAATCAGCATGTCATCCTGACCCTAGCAGAGCAGATGTGTCATTCTGCAGCCACTGACCGTGACATTAGTCAGGAGCCCTGTATATCCCTGCAAGAGCCAAGACGTGTGGTTCATAAAGACAACTCCCCTTCCCCCATATTTTTAGACAGGGAGATATCCTCATCCCTAACAAAAGTATCCTCAAGCTGGCACTGCTGGAGGAGCTCCTCCTGCAGCAGTAATATAGCAAAAGCCAGGAGCATGAGAGTGCTGTACCTCAGTGAGCAGCAAGGGACTCAGACTCAGGGAAAGACATTTTAAGAGGGGAAATACCTACTTTACTTTTTAAAGATGGCAAGGTTTATGTTTAACTACATGCTAAATAAAAATTACTTGGCTGACATTCATTTCAAGTATTTTAAATTATATTACTTCAATTTTAATGGCTATTTTTAAACAACAAAAGCAAAGGGTTTTTTTGCTTGTGGTGAAATATCCATTCCATTTGGTATTTCTGCTGTTTCCTACTCCTCCCACTTCCCCCATAGAAAAGGGGGAGTTAAATATTTTTTAAAAAAATAAAGCAACACTATTGCTTTTAAAAATAGCATTTTCTTTCACTTTCAACTTTCTCAAAGTGAGATAAAAATAACACCAAGCAATATTTTGCTTTAGTTTTTAATGGAAAAAGTTAATATTTTTTTTTCAGAGTAATTTCTCCCTTTTTGTTCAGTGAAAAAAAAGTTAGAAGTAAAAAAAGGAGGAAAATGGAAAAATACTTTCTTTCACTTTAGTGAATATGAAATGGATAAAAAAAGGGAATTTCCTCTTGACTATTAAAAAAAGACAAATTCGAAATTAATTATTTTGAATAAATTTATCCTGAAATTTGTTATGCAAAACACATAGTTTTACATGAAAATAAAAATATTTCTTCTCCACTGTTGGAGAGAAAATAGAGCAGTTTTAAGTAATTAGATCCTGTTTTCTAATTGGGATGACACTTAGAAATCAGTGATAAATGATAATAAAGACATTGAAAGCAATGATATCCATTGTACTGCAAAGCTGGATGTATAATTAAAACATCATCATCAACAAAACTAATGGCAAAAGACTGTGAAACATCAGGCAGTAGTTTTGAGTTTCCATTGAGCAGTTTTGAACCCTTCTGAACAAGAGAGAGAGTAATGGTCTGTTGATATGGAATATAGTTTGGGTTTAAGGCAGTGGGTTCTATTGTTTTTTAATTCTTGTTGAAGGACTACAAGTTACAGAATTATATTTGGCTTCTAGGGACAAAATATAATTTCTCTCCTATCACACCAGCCTGAGGAGCACTGCTGTGCAGAGGCTGAACATATGCTTCTTTTCAAGCCAGTTTTAGAGCTCACTCAAGAGGGAGATAAATCAATCCATGGGGTTTCAATTGCTACATTTATACTATCATATGCTTAATTATCAGGATGGCTAGAAGCTGAGAGTTCCTGCAAGGTGGTGTTGGCCACCATACAGCCTACATTCAGCCTAGGCACAGGCTGCTTGAAACCCATCTGCCCTTGTAGCACACCCTATCAGTGGCCCCATTGGAAGACCATCAGCTGTCTTGTATGTCAGGTGTTAGTCTTGTAACTCACTGCAGGCACAAAGAAGAAAAATATCTATTAGCTTTCAGTCACGCTGTATCCTAGCTACTTGGTTGGCAAAGGCACATGGAGGTGCTCTAGAGAAAAGGGTGGGTTTTTTGGTTTTCCTCCCAGGCTGAATCATCTAAAGCTGCTTCTGGGGACCCAATAGCAAGTAGATATTTTACATGATATTCTCATCTAGCTTTAAGATCTGCTTTAAAATACTTTGCAGAGGTTGCCTAGCTCTGCTAGTTTTGTAAGATTTAGAACTAATTATTTTACAAGGGTCTATTCTCATGTTGTCTTGAGCACGCTACAATAGAAATGCTATATTGCTACTGCATAGAGAATAGGAAGAAAGAAATCCAGGCAAGCATTATTTCATAGAGTGCACTGACAGGCTTATGAACACGAAAACTGGGGAACTGCTGGATCTGCCTACTGCACAGGTCCAGCAGATCATGGTCCTGCACTGGGAACGTCCCAGTTCTTCAAGGCCACAGTGACTTCACATAATCTGTAGCTGCAGCCAGGGTAGTGCATTATTCTGCGCCCTTGCCCACGACTTTTTATGCATGCAAACTACATTCCTGCAGGGGTCTTGATGTGGCCTTTCATTCTAATTCTCTTTCAGTGACTCTGGATTTCACTTAAGGATGCGTAGTAAGTTACAATGAAACATGGCCTATTCCCATGAGAATAATTTGTGACTCTGATATTGCCTAAACAGGTTTTAGTCATTCTACAAATGTACCCTTTAGTCTTACTACCACAGTAATCCAGTTCTTTAACCATGGCAACTAAAAAAAACCCTTGTACTTTTTCCATAGAACTTGATACACTTACAGAATAGAGAGGAGGAATGGTTAACTTCCTCTTACATGTCTCTCAAAACAAAACACTAGCGTTGTTCATTCAGACCACCTACAAGACTGACCATCTGCTTCCTTTCCATCTTCTTGCACTTTCTATTGTGGCTTAATAGCAACATTACTATCAGTACAATTTTGCAGTATCATTTTGGCTTGGTTTTGGCTTCCCTTTGGTTTCTGTCTATTATCTGTCTGTTCCATGCACTCCAATAGGCTCATACAAAGTAAAGATGATTTAAGGATGGTTTTCCTCTGTCTTTTCTTTCTTTCTACTTTATCTGCTCTTTAATAAGTCATTCCTTGTCATCTTTATTTTTCAGTAGGCTGGGATTTGCTGACTAAGGGTCACACTACAGAATTTATTCAATGGCCTGAGTAGAAGGCATGCAGCAGGGCTACCCAGAAAGAGCAGCAAGCAGAGCATTTTGCTTAAGGGTCCCTATTTTGGGAATGGGCGGAGAC